>NW_022900948.1:44364868-44371589 GCF_012274545.1 Fukomys damarensis
CTGTCGCGGGGTGCGGCTGCCCCAGCTCGGGGCCAGGATCCGGGGACCCTGAGCGGGGGCTGCTGGGCTAAGAGTCGAGAGGGGCGTCTTGGGGTGTCCCGGGGCCCCGGCTCTCTCCCTAGAAAGCAGCTCTGGTCCACAAATTGCCCCAGCCCCGGGGAACCCCCGTCAGCCTTTCCTTGCACCCCGGCAGAAGTCGAGGATCACGGGGATCGAGGGCAGCCCCAAGACAAGGCCCTCCCTGTGCACATCGGGAAATTGAGGCCTGGAGACCAAGAACCAAGGCCAGGCACGGGCCAGTGGCGGAACCGGCCTGGGAGGGACCCGGGCCCTGGGAAAGGAGGGAGAGGAGCAGCCACCGCCCCTCTCTAACCTTCTGGTGGCTGCTCCTGAGGGCAGGGATGTCGCAAGGGGGACCAAACCCACGCGTGGGCTGTGTGCAGCCCAGGGGGCTCCAGGACCCCACCCTGAAGGTCTCTGTGGCTGGAACACAGCCCCCAGGATAAGGCCCAGTCTGCTCCCCGAGGCACTGAGAAAAACATCTGTACAGAAGTTGGTCAGTACCCTGGTGCAGTGGCTCACGCCTGTCATCCCAGCACTCTGGAGGCTGAGGCAGGAGGATTTCCATGAGTTTGAGGCCAGCATGGGCTACGTAGCAAGATGCTGTCTCAAGAAAACAAAACAAAACAAGTCAGTCAATACTATATAGCATGTTTGGCAATTTGTTCCCTTAATTCTCCTTCGGGGCTGTATAGTATCCCAGTAGGCAGGTGCATCTGCCTGTGGTTTTCCGGACCCCACTAGATGAGCACATAGGTTCTCTTCCGTTTTACCTTCTGACCTCAGTGCTAAGGGGAGCAGGCCAGCCTCCTGCAGGAGGTGA
This sequence comes from Fukomys damarensis, assembly GCF_012274545.1. Classification (NCBI taxonomy): domain Eukaryota; kingdom Metazoa; phylum Chordata; class Mammalia; order Rodentia; family Bathyergidae; genus Fukomys; species Fukomys damarensis. The sequence goes on from NW_022900948.1 coordinate 44,365,752, forward strand.
CACTATCGCCACTAAAGATATCCTGAGTCTCCTTTCATAGGGAAGGCAGGTTAGGGCTGGAGCTGGGTGAGGGGCCCGGCCAGCCTACCCACAGGGAAGGACGCTGAGGAGGCCAGGCAGACTTCAGGGAAGTCTGGCTCCTCCGCCCTTCCCCGGAAGATGGGCGTGTCCTTGCCAAAGGGGCGTGTCCCCCAAAGCCCCACCCCCGCTGTGGCTGCCCCACCCCCTCCTCCACCGCGGGGTGGGGGGTGGGGGTGTCTCTGAACCTGGGGTGACCCGAACCTCACTGAGCAGCAAGAGCCTAAACCACAGCATGACAGGGTTTTTCCTTCCTTTTTGTATTGCGCTGTTTTGAGACAAGGTCTCACTGTGTAGCCTAAGCTGCCTTCAGACTCGTGATCCTCCTGCTTCGGCCTCCCAAGAGCAGGATGACAGACAGGCGCCCCAGCCATTTGTCTATGTTGACTCAGGGTCTCCTAAATGGCTCCGGCAAGACTGGGCTCCCCCATCTCCCCGCCTTCGCTCTTTCCTCCCCGATGTCTCAGGACCCAGGACATTGTCACCCCATCTTTCTTCCACCAGAAGACCCCATTCATTCCCTGACCCCCATCCCCTCCTCCACAGCCTCCTGGACCCCCGGAGAGGAAGCAGCCTTGCTGCCACCTTCCCCCTGCTCTCTGGGGCGGGGCTGTTCCTTCTGTCTGGGTCCCAAGATGAAGATGGCATGAAGCAGAGTGCTGGGGTGGCCACGCTGCAGCCAACAGGAAACCTGGAGGCCAGTGATCTACTGATATCTGGGGCATGTTTGTTACGCGGCACAGCCCAGTGATTTCTGACTGATACAGCAGTCGGCACCCAGAAGGTATGGACTGCAGCTACTCAGGATGGGGCCGGAGGGAGCAGGTGACAAGCAACAGGAAGTCACTGAAGGCAGGAACCCTGGGAGCTGCATTCCACAGCCGGAGACACTGGCTGAGACTCTTAAGAACTGAGGAGCTGGTACTGTTCTGTGTGTGTGGCTCAGCTAAAGGGCTCAGGAAACAAATACAAGGAGCTGTCCTGGCTGCTGTGCGTTGCATGGACGTGGACACAGGGAGAAGACGGCCACCCGCAAGCCAAGCACAGAGTCCCGGAACAGCTTGTCCCCTCTCTGCTCTCCCTGCTGCCTGCTCTTGACCTTGGCTTTCTTTTTCCTTTGGATTTGTTGGTTGGCATTTTTTTCTTTTTTGAGACAAGGCTGTAATATGTAGTTCAGGCTCGTTTTGAACACGCTTTGTAGCCCAGGCTGGCCTCAGACTTGAACTTCTGGAGGTCTTCCTGCCTCAGCCTTCTGAGTGCTTCGCCACAATTCCCGCAGAAACTGGATCCAAGGGGCTCAAAATTGCAACCGTTTCTTCTCTCTGTCCTATGAAAGAGAAACAAGGGTACACGCCAGGCACCAGCGCGCGGAGGCCCCACCCTGTGAGCCATCAGAAGCCAAGCCTGGGCACAGACACCTCGTCCCCACCCACACCCCAGCGCCTCACCGGGGAGCCCTGGGCTCCAGCCCTGGCCCGGAGAATCTGCTCTGTCCACAACCAGCAGGCCCAGCGAATGCGGCCCCTGCCCCTCTGGCAGTGGCTTCTGCAGAGAGCAGGTGACCAGTGTGACATTTTAGCCAAGTTTCTGCCACGGCCGTGCTGGGACCACAGGACGTGATGTCAGAGTGACTCAGGTTTTCCATCCAGCTCTGTCTGGGTCCCCGAAAACGTCCTGTTGGAGAAGCCTGACGGTGAATTTCTGACTTCCGCTGGAGACTCTCTCAAATAGCAAATCCACGGCTGTCAGGAGAGAAAGTGTAGGTTCCGGGAAAAGTGAAAGCCAGACGCGCCCCGTGTGAGCCCACTTCCGAGGACGCTGCCCCAGGGGTGGGTCCTGTTGGGGCTGTGGCCTTCGTGCCCTGTGTTCGAACCTCCGCGGGGCTCACCAGGGGCCTCTGTCCTGTACCAGCCCCTCCAAGGCCCTCTCCTGCTGCCCTCCGCCCCAGCTCACCGGCCTCTCTCCCTGTGCCTCCTTCACCCAGCACAGGGGCCTGGGTGTCACTGCGCCGTTGGACCAGGGCCCAGCCCGGCCAGCTGGTCTCCAACAGCGTGTGAGACTGGAGAATCTGCCCTCCCGTTTGTGGGTCTCCCCAGGAGATCGAGGGAGGGGAAGGGAGAAGAATTAAGATGTGCGGTGCGCACCCCCGTTATCCCAGCACCGCTCTGGAGGCTGAGGCAGGAGGAGCACCTCTGGTTCCAGAGCAGCCTGGGCTCTATAGTGGGTTCACAGCTGGGAGAAGGGTCTGGCTGGAGCGAGTGGCTCGTGGGATGTGACCTGGGCACCGTGTGGTGCCCCTGGCCCTTCTGCTTTCTCCGAGTCTTGCCTGCTTCCCCCGCCATCGTGTTTCCGGGCCCATGGCCACGGCCCTGCCGACCATGGGCAGAGGAGGGGCCTCGCTTCCCTTGTGAATCAGTACTGGGATTGGACCCGCAGCCTTCACTCCGAGCTCCATCTCCCCCCCATTTTTATTTTGAGCCAGGCCCTTGCTAGGTGGCAGAGGTGCCCAGGCTGGGCTCAAATTTGCCACTCTCCTGCCTCGGCCTCCCGGAGTGTGGGGGGCCATGGACAGACAGGCACCACCCAGCTTGGCTAAGATGAAGGCAAAGGTGAGAACTGGTGGCCGCCTTCGTCTTTCATGCGCACACCTGTGTGGGACAGGGCTGTGCCGCCTGCAGCAGCAAGCATGACAGGGTCATGATCCCTGTCCCTCGGGACATCTTTGCCTGTCTCGAGCCATGCTCTGTACCCCTGGCAAGATTGTCCCTCCCGACCACTGGCTCTGAGAGACTACAGCCCCCTGTCCCAGGTCATCCCGCTAGGAAGTGGCAGAGTCGGAACTTGAACTCGGGGCTGTCTTGCTCCAGAGCCCTTTGCCACAGGGCTGCTGTGCCTCTTGCCCTGTAGGTGGGCACAAGTGTCGGTTAAGGGGATGAAAACAGTGCCCAGGGGTCCCTCAGGCAGCCGGGAAGCTCTGGACATGCGTTGTAGCGCCCAGACCTTGACGGGGGATCGGAATCATCGGAGCAGGAGGGAGTGGAGAGGCACCCTTTGTACAGTGAACAAGAGACACTGACATTGCTCGGACTGCCCAGCCCTGCCCCCGGGAGCCTTCCGGAAACGCAGTCATTCAAACTGGGGCTGGCACTGCACACCTGTCACCCCAGCACTCGAAAGGCTGAGGCAGGAGGATCACAAGTTCAACCCAATCCAGGCAATTTAATGATTTGGTGATACTGTCTCAAAATAAAACATAAAAAACAGGACTGGGGAGGTAGCTCTGTGTAAAGGCCTTGGGTTCCGTCCCCAGTACTATGCAAAAACAAAAACAAAATAAAAGAAAAATCCAAGGAATAGCTGGTCACAGTGGCACACACCTCTCATCCCAGCACCCAAGAGGCTGAGGCAGGAGGATTTCTGTCATGAGTTCAAGGCCAGCCTATGCTACCTAGTAAGACCTTGTTCTACAGACTAAAGCAAACAACAGAAAATCTGAGAAAGAAGAGAGAGCACAGAGTTTCAAACAGGGGTCCCGAGCTGGCGACAGGCTCTCCGAGAGGCACAGCACTGGAGCCTCTATGGAGCTGAGGTTATATCCAAAGTGCATTTACTGACACCTGACAAGGGGGCTGCATCACTGGGGCCAGGGACTGAGCTGTGTGAACCTTTGATTGTTATCTGGGTTACTTGGGCCTGGGCTTCGTCTCTATACACTGCCTTCTACTCCCAAAGAATTCAAAACCCCTCCTTTCATGGCCTGCAGAGGACTCGATGGATTCTTTTGGAATTAATACAACTGGCGTAAGGCTCCAGGCTGAAATCATAGCTATGGAGGGGCTGCCTGGAAGTTGGTCCCTTCAAGTAACGGGCAGTTGTCTTTGGTTTTTTTGTTTTGTTTTTTTTGTACCGGAGATCGAATTCGGGACCTTGCACTTGCCAGGCAGGCAGTGGAACCACTGAGCTAAATCCCCAGCCCTGGTTCTTGTTTTCTGAGACAGAGTCTTGTTATGTAGCCCAGGCTGGCTTTTAACTCACTGCGATCCTCCTGCCTCAGCCTCCCAAGTGCTGGGATGAGAGCACTGTGCCACCACACCATTAGAGTGGCTTCTTCTTTGTCTGTAAGCAGCCCCTGCATTGCTGCTGTCCTTAGGAAGCCCGCTGTGGGCAGGGCCAGCTGCTGGGGACCCGTCCCTGCACGTGGCATATGAAACCACCCCTGGCTCTCTGAAAGTCTGGGCTGCGCAGCAAGGAAAGCAGAAGCCCTGGGTCCTCCTCCCCACACCTGGCCAGGGTTGGGCCGGCTCCCTCCTGACTCCTGTCCCCGCCCAGCGCTGCCTCTCCTCTTGCCGGCTCCTGGGCTCTGACTCAAGGTCAAGGAACAAACAGATAAACCCTTCCCTGGAGCTGAGTTCAATTCCCAGTCAGGGCCAGGGCGCTCTGCTGCCTGGGGATGTGGAGAAGAAAATTTCTGCAGCCATAGAATGGGTAAAAATGTTCTGTAGGCAGAAAAGAGGCCGAGGAACGACCCAATCCGGGAGGCTTGGGAGGGGGCGGGAACATTCCTGTAGCTACGACAACGTTTTCTCTCTGCCGGGGACAGCCAGGTGTGGGATAGGGCACGCAGAACGGGGGACAGCGTGACATGAACTCAAGGGTAGGGCTGAGCAGGAAGCCGAGACGTAGGCTCTTCCTAGGCATTGGGTCAAGGTGAACCCGCAGCAACAGCCGTGAACTTGCTGGATGTCATCCTAGAGGGAGGAACCCGGAGCTCAGAGCAGCCAACCCTGGCCAACTCGGGAAGGGCCTTCTAGGCAACAGCAGGGATTTCAGACGCCATGCAGAGGGTCTCGGGAGCCATGGGAGGTCCAAGAGGGAGAGCAGAGCTGTTAGGCTTTTATTTCCAAAAGACAGCTCTGGCTGCTCTGTGTGTGTGGCCTGGAGGTGGGAAGGCCGGTGCTGCCATCCACGTCGCTGGCCAAGCAGGTGGCAGCAGGGCACAGAAGGCAGGTGTGCCAGAGCGGGACTGGCCACTGCCCAGCCCCTATCCCTGTGCCTGGCCCCGCCGCGGGTCTCCAGGCCTCGGTCCCTTCTGAGTGGTCCCTGGACACTTCCTGCAAATGCTCAGGTCTCCGGCCGAGATTCCAAGCCCTGGAACTGAGGTGGGGCCCCTCTGTGCTGGGCGGGCACACGGGGAGGGATGGGGCAGTGGCTGGATGGGCGGTGGGTGACAGGACAGGGATCCGAAGACCAGAGGGTGGGAAGTGGGGCACTGGAGGGAGTGAGATGGGTGGAGACTGATAAAGCAACGAAAAGAGGCCAGGCCTGGCAGCACATACGGGTCATCCCAGCAGTGGGGAGGCTGAGGCAGGAGGATCGCTTTGAGAGTTGAGGCCAGCCTGGGCTTACATAGTGAGGCTGTCTGGGATAACAAAGGAAAAGAACAGAAAGGAGACAGAGGGCTCTGTGGGGACGGGAGTTGGTGCAGGAAGAGGGAGTGGGATCCCTGCTGTAACTCCTCCCTCTGAGCCTCAGTTTCCCACTCTCCTCCCTACTTTGGGGGCTGCAACCAGGGTGAGGGGGTGCCTTCTCCGGGCTCCCCCCCAGCTCCACCTTGTGGCCCTGTGCTCCGTGTGGGGTTCACTCTTCTGATGGTCAGTGATCGGGTGTTTGGGGTTGGAGTAGGAGTCTGCGCCCTCTGCTCGCCCTCCCCCTCCCCCGTGCCCCCCCCAAGAGCGGGGCGGGACCAGGCTGGGGGCCCGG
>NW_022900948.1:44371881-44373271 GCF_012274545.1 Fukomys damarensis
CCACAGGGTGGCAGATCTGTGCCGGTGCAGTGACCCCAAGGCAGACTCCGGGTGGGGGACCCCAAAAGGCTCCCACGCTGGGGTCCCACCGAGGCCTGAGCGAGAGCCTGTGAGCAGGAGGGGCAGGCAAGGCCCTCTCTGAGCCTCAGCCCCAGTGGGGGGCTGCGGGAGGCGGCAGAGTGGCACGGAGGGACACCCCCCCGCTGTTGTTTTGTTTTATTTGGGGGGGGCGTTGGTCTAGTTCTTTGTTTTTGAATTTTTTTTTTTAAATTTTGGGACAGGGTCTCACTATGTAGTTCAGGTTGCCCTTGAACTCATTATGGAGCTAGGCCGCCCTCAAACCTGCAGCAGCCCTCCTGCCTCAGCCTCCCAGTGCTAGGATTCTTGGGACTGAAATGCCCAGCGGAGAAGCCAAGTGACTCAGAAGAGGAAAGGACAAGAGGGGGTGAGTAGGGAGGGCAGCAGCCTGAGCTGCAGGCTGGGTAGGAACCGGGGTGCCAAAGTAGGGTGAGAGCAGGGGCAGCACCCAGCACATAGGAGCGTCCACTTCAGAGCCAAGAGCTGCCCAACCAGGCTAAGGGTGGCTGGGGAATCAGAACAGCGCAGTGTGGGGGACGGGTGGGAGGGTGGATGTGCAGGTGCGAGACACCCGTTGGTAAGAGCTTACCTCCGCCCCATGGGACTCGGAGTGTGACCCGGCCTTCTTGGGCCTCAAATTCCTATCTGCTCCAGGGTCTCTCTGGAAAGACGCCAGGACTGCGCATGTCCCCCGCTGACCAGGTCCTGTGACGAGTGTGCCCACTGTGCCCTTCTGTGAGGTTCCCTTAAACCCTCTCTCTCCTTTCTTCCCTTCCTTCTGTCCCTCCCTTCCTGGTACTGGGCTTTCGCTGGGCTACATCCCCAGTCTTTTTTGTTTTTTGAGACAGGGTCTGGCCACATTGTCCAGGCTGGGCTCCTACTTGTAATCCTCCTGCCTCAGCCTCCAAGACTGCTGGGATTGCTAGAATGTGCTACCACACCTGGCTTCTTCAAGCGTTGTTTTCTTGGGGCTGCCCGATTCTTGGGCCAGGAGTGGGGTGCAGGTAACGGGAGTCTCCAGGTTCTGCCTGCCCAGTTACTGGATCCAGGGTGTCACACGGGCCCTCCCTCCCCTCCTCGGCGGCTTCCAGGCAGCAGCTCTGAGCCACGGGGACCACGGCCTGACGACCAGAGAAACTGAGGCCAGAGGGCAGGGCCTGAGGGCCTCCTGCCCTGGGCCCCCAGCTTCCCTGCCTGTGCGGCCCCCACAGGAATGACCCTCTGCACCAGAGGCCTGGCCCGGAATCCAGGCAGGTCGGTCCCCAAGTTTCCTCCCCGGCCGCCCCCTCCTGTCTGGGCTCCTCCCCGCCGA
>NW_022900948.1:44373853-44381196 GCF_012274545.1 Fukomys damarensis
GAAGCCCTGCACATCCACCCCGGCCCTCTGCGCCCCACGCCTGCCCTGCCCGGGCCTGAGTCCGGGGGGAGCCCCGCCCCCTCACCCGGGTTGCCAGGCCCAGCACAGGGCCCTGCTGCCCAGACCTCTGATCCCAGCCAGCAGCCCAGGGAGAGGGCCTGGGCTACCCTGCCCTCCCTGCCCCACCCCAGGGGCCACTTGGGGAAACCCTTGGCACCTGTTTATTTCAGTATAGGGGGTGGAGCTCCTGTCCTTCCCACTGAGCTACAGCCCCAGCCCACCCGCTACCCTTTTTGACCTCTGGTCTCCCCAAGTTTTCCAGGGTTGGGCTCAAACTTGAATCCTCCTGCCTCAGCCTCCTAGAGTGTTGGGATCACAGGTGTTCACTTGGACACCCAGCCCCTGCACCTTTTTAGAAAGGTAAACCCAACCTGAAACGGACTCTTGGTGCAAGGCCCCAGGGCTCCACCCCAAGTGATGCATTCTAAAGAAAAGTTAAGCCTCACCTCTGCCACCATTGGCCTCCACACAGAGAAACGAAACACAAACGGTCACAGTGACTTTGACAGGTCAGGCCCAAGATGCACCTTGGAGATACACAGGGCAGATGGTCAGCCCCTTAGGCCAGGAAGGCGTTCTGGTACTCAGGAGGCTGAGGCAAGAGGAGGATCACAGCGAGTCGGAGGCCAGCTTGGGCTATATAGTGAGTTCAAGGCCAGCCTGGGATACACAGCAAGACCCTGTCTAAAAAAAACCCAAAAAACAAAGATAGGAGCCGGGGATGTAGCTCGGTGGCGCCACGCAAGTGAAAAATCCTGAGTTTGATTCCCTGTACAGAGTAGGGGGGTGGGGGGGCGTGGTGGTGCACTCCTGTAATCCCAACACTCAGGAGGCTGAGGCAGGAGGATTGCCTGAGTTGAAGGCCAGCCTGGGCTACGCAGTGAGGCCCTGTCTCAAAAAAGAACTAAATAAATAAACGTGTACCTATCGTGTGTCTGTGGCACCCAATATACTGCAGATCACATTGCTGCTGTGCCGTTGGCACACTCGGTGATGTTGGGCCGCCTCCCTTCCCTGGGCCTTGTCTAGGAGCTGGGACCAGGAGAGTTCCAGCCTCGTGGGCTGCGGATGAACACAGGACCCACGCCCACAAGATTGGTCACTCAATCTGCTTTGTCCTGGGCACACACCATGGGACCCCCCCGTTCCTGTCCAGGGCCCTGAAGAACGGGCCCTTGGCACCTGCCTGCCCGAAGCTGAGCTGTACGAAAGTGGAGCTGTGCCCCACTTTCTGGCTGTTCCCTACTCATCTGCACTTTTGAAAAGAGAAGGGGAGTCCTGTTCCTTGCCATGCCTGGTTGTTTACTGGGCTAACAGTGGAGTACAGGAGCCCCAACCCTATCCTTGTGGAGAGACACCTAACAGAGGAAAAGAAGGAGGCCCAGGGGCTCGTGCAAAGGCCCTGTGGCTGGTGAGAACGCTGAGAAATCCCAGAATGCAGAGCAAGGGTGCACCTAAAATGGAGATTCCCCTGGGCCTGCTCTTGTGATCCTTCTGCCTCAGCCTCCCAGAATGCTGTGATTACAGGCATGCATCACCACACTAGGCTTGTCCATGGTTTTCTGGGCTGTGGCTACTTCTGCTCCTTCATCTTGAGCATCCAGTTTGCCCTCCTGCTCCCCACCCGCCAGGACAAGGCTGGGTGGGGGGAAGGCTCTGCATGGAGGCTGGGCTGGGAGGAGTCAGCCAGGCAGAGGGCACAGGGCACAGGTCCCATGCAAAGGCCCTGCAGTGAGAACAAATCAGGGTCCTGGGGAGCCATGGAGGGTGTAGGCAGGAAGGTGGCACTCAGGAGGATCTCTCTGGCCGCCTGGGGGAGGATTAGGGACCGGGAGGTCAGCAAGGGGGCTGGATGGGGGATGGGCAGGCTGAAATGACTTGGGGAGATTTGGCTGGATACCAGGCAGGGAGGGTTGGCCTTGGGGTGGGCAGGGCCCAAGAAGCTGGGTCAGGGGCAGGAGAGATGGAAGGGGTGGCTTTGGTAGCCTCGGGTCCCACCCCACTCCATGCCCAGCCCTGGCCCTACAACACCCCTGGGCCCACAGGACTGCCTGGGGGAAGGCAGAGTCTCGAGTAAGCAGCAGGCAGCTCAGATCTATGCCCAGGGCCCGGGCTAACCCACAGCAGCCCCTGGGTACCCCAGGCCGGCCCAGATCTTTTGCTTTAAATCTCTTCCCCTGAGCTGGGCGTGGTGGCACAGGCCTGTGATCCCAGCACTTGAGAGGCTGAGGCAGGAGGATCATCTCAAATGCCTGGGCTCCATTATGAGTTCAAGGCCACCCGGCCCTGGCTCTGCCTCAAAAATCAAACAAAACCCCCAAATCTCTTGCTTGGAGATGGACAGAGGCAGCAGACAAGGCTGCCAGCCCCACAGCTGAACAAACACCACAGTCTGGAGATTCTGAGAGCGGGGGTGACAGGGAGGTGCTGGACTCTCTCTTGGTGGCCCCGGGCCCCAGGGAGCTGCTGTGGCCCCCCCACTCTGAGTGCTGAGAAGCGGGGCTCCCCCACACTCGGGGTGCCCTGCAGTCCCATAGCTGCCGCAGGACAGGGTGTTTCCGCCACCGAAAGGGTGCCCTGGTCCCATAGCTGCCGCAGGACAGGGTGTTTCCGCCACCGAATCTGTCCCCTCCCCGACTGCAGCCTCCACTTCCCCTCCTCTGTGCAGCCCCAGGGGGTGCTGCAGACCCCAGGGCCCGGCCCGGCCCCCCAGTCACTGCCGCCGTCACCTCCATCTGGGCCCAGACCGCACTGTTTCTTCTCTCTTCTTTTGCAGCAGGCTCTGCTGCCCTGTGTCCCGAAGTGGGCTGGCATGAGGACCGCCTGCCCCCAGTTGTCCAGTGTGTGCCCCCGCATGCCCTGCACACGTGCGTGTGGGCACAAGCACCTGCGTGAGCAGCCAGGCGCCCGAGTCCCGCCTGTGCACACAGGTGCGCCTGATGCCGGGGTGGAGGGAGGACCCAGCTCACCCTCCTGTGGGGTAAGGGTTTGAGGACCAAGAGAGCCCCAGCCTGGCCGCCACACGAACCCCGGGTTTCCTCAGCAATGGTGACCGAGACCCCGCGTACCCACACCTCCTGTGGGCATCACATGGACAGAATCACTGCCACACACCGCGGCTGTGCCCAGCCCGCCACGTGGTCGGGAATCTTCCTGTGGGCACAGGGACTGTGGCTGCCACGTCCACGGTGTTGGAGCTGGTGGGGCTGAGCCAGGGGCCGGGGCTCAGGCCAGACAGCTCCTGCCCCTTAAAAGGACCGCTCCTGACTCGGCGGAGGGGCACACATCTGCAATCCTAGCTTCGCGGGAGGCCGAGGCAGGAGAATTGCGAGTTGGATCCAACGTGGGCAACTTAAAGAGAGAACCACGTCTCAAAAAATAGAAAAGATGTGAGGCCGGCGCTGGGTGGCGGTGCGCTTGCTGGGTATCTCAAGGCTGAGTTCAATCCTCCCCCTAAAGAAGCACACAGAGGGATTGCTCCCCTGAGAATATGGTCTCCACAGCCCCTCTGGACCCAGACCTGGAGATGCCCACCCTTCCCCACCCCGTCCCGGGGCCTGAGCGTCACAGGAGAGAAGTGACAAGGACTGCGGGCCCTGCGTGGGAAGAAAGAGAAACCAGAGAGGTTGGTCTCTGTGACTGAGGTCACACAGCGAGCGGAGGAAGTGGACTCTCATTCATTCATTGAACAATTCCTTGAATTCCAAGAGGGAACAAAAGCCCAGGGGCAAGAAGGGTAGATTCTCCCTATGTTGCTGGACCAGACCCCTAAAGTCCCTGTGCCTCAATGTACCCTCTGTCAAGGGCGCGCAGAAAGGGCTGGGGAGGTCGTCGTGCGCTTCTCACGAGGCACAGGAAAGAATCCCGAGAGCAACAAGGGCTCGGGACGCCGGTTTCCATGGGAGCCGCGCAGCGTGGGCTGGGCGTGGGCTGGCGCCTCAGTGGGCGGGGCCTCCCAGGCTGTGGGGCTGGGTACTTCCGGCCCTTGAGGCCTAGCGCGCAGGCCTGGGGCGGCCTGGCCTCCAGAACCGCCTGTATTGTCCGTAAATGACCCAGTGGCCTGAGCAAAAGCAGAAGGCCGCCGAGCAGGCTGTCCAGGGCCCTGCACAGAGGTCCACCTCACAGCCAAGAACCCAGAACAAGAAAGGTCAGGCTTCTGCCTCCTCTAGCTTGCTTGGATTTAAGATTTTTTTTTTTTTAACTAAGAATCGAACTCGGGACCTTGTGCTTGTGAAGCAGGTGGCAAAACCACTGAGCTAAATCCCCAGCCCCTTCTAGCTTGCTTGGAAAGCAAGGAGTGGCTCCCAAGCCTGGGCCCCTCGATGCAGATGGGAAAGATTAGAGAGGGAAGTTAGGTATGGGGGTGCATGCCTGTGATTCAAGCGCTTGGGCAGGCTGAGGCAGGAGGATTGCAAGCTTGAGCACAGCCTCGGTAACAACGATTGAGACCCTGCTTCAAGAAAAAAATCAAAATTAAAAGGGCTGCGGATGTAGCTCAGTGCAAAGGCCCTGGGTTCAGTTGCCAGTACTGCAAAAACCGAATCAAACTAAACCAACAAGCAAAAGAAAGACTAGGGAGGGGAAGGTGTGGCCATCTTTGACCTTGTGGAGAGAGGGCCAGAAGAGGGGGCAGCACCCTTCTTACCCCACTCAGCAGGAAAGAAAGCAAGCGCCCGACACGCAGCAGGTTTTCTCATTTCTTCAATCATGTTTTCAGCAGTGCAGCCCTGTTGTCTCAATGCTTGGGAGGCTGAGGCAGGAGGATCACCATGAGTTCAAGGCCAGCCTGGGCTACATCGTGAGACCTGGTCTCAAATAAATGAGTACATAATTAATGAACCTATTCATTGGACTGCCTGGGGCTTGGGCGAGCCTCGGCAGGCACTTTTCTTTCCTGACACCCCTTTCCTGGTGTGAGTGAGCAGTCGGGGTGAGGGCCCCCTCTGTCCCCTCCCTGAATCTTGTTGCTCTTAAGGCCTGGGGCTGTGAGAGGCCTGGGACAGGCAGCCCTGGTGATAGCTCACAGGTCTCTACTCCTCCTCCTCCCGACCTCCTTCTGAAATGAGGCCTTGTGCTGGGAGAAGCATGGCAGAGACCTCTGGCCAATTCTTGGCTCTCTTCCTGGGGCCCCGCTCTGCCTGCCACACACACCGCCCTTCCTCCACCCCAGCCTGTCCTTGGTTGCCTCACTGCACGGGGAGCTCACTACCTCTGAGGCTGCAGTAACCCCACAGATTCAGGTGGTTCCCCCACTCTGCCTCCCGAGCAAACTGCACCCCTGCCCCAGGCAGCCCTTCCGGCCAGGACCGCAGCCCTGGAGCCAGCTTCTCCCAGATCAGAAACCTCTTGCTCCTTCACCAGAGCTGAAGGCAGAGGAAAGACAGAGATTTGCTTGAGGCAAACAGCTCCCCCCCAGGGACTCCGGAGTGGGGAGGGCAGCGGCGGGGCTTCCTGGGGCCACAGCGAGTGCTGCCACACAGCCCAGACTTCGTCCTGTCCCGGGGTGGCTCTGAAGCTGGTGCCCCAGTTCCCAGAGCCAGCTCCGGATGCTCTTTGAGGGCCCTTGCCAGCTGCATGCCCAGGGTCCGGGCCTGCAGCCTGTGTGGGACATGGAAGGGGTGGAGGGTATGCATTCCATGTCTGTCTCCTCCCCGGTGCTGTGTCCTGCTGGGTCTTTTCATTTATTTACTTATCAGCTTATTGGGGGTGTTTTCTTGAGACAAGCTCTTGCAAGGTAGCTCAGGATGGCCGCGAACAAAGTTGCTCAGGCTGACCCTGGAGCTTGCTTACCACCCTCCTGCCTCAGCCTCCAGAGAGGGAATCCCAGGTGTGAGCCACCACAGTGGGCCCAGTGGGTCTTTCATAAGTGAACAATTCGCTCTCAGCAGGATGCGCTTGGGCGCTGGTGAGATGGGTCAAGGTTGGGGAGAGGATTCCCACTGAGTGAGATGGGCTCGGTCTAGGAACAGCGCCAGGCCCAGATCGGGGTACCTCAAGCTGTTGTAAAACCCGGGTCCGGGCCCTGTGCTCAGAAAGCGGGGTTCGGTAGTTGGGGAGGCCCAGGAATCTGCAGTGGGAGCTCACAGCCTGGCCCGCCACTGCCCGGTGAGGAACTAGAAGGCTAGAAAGCCCTCTCTGTTGCACACAGAGGCCCCTGGGCTCAGCCTGGGGCGTGGAGGAAGCAAAGCCCCCACCCATGAGGAAGGTGAGATGCATTTTGGGGTGGGCAGGTGACAGCACGGAAGGTGTGTGTGAGGTTGAACGGGGGCTCCTGTCACTAAGTGACCTCGTGTTGCACCTCTGTTCCTCTTTGTCTCTATCTGCAAAGGCTCGGCTGTGCCACCTACAGAGGTCATTTACCAGGAAGCGGATGAAGCTGGAGCTCTGAGACTTTCTTCTTTTTCTTTTTTACCATACTGGGGATTGAACTCAAGGCCTTCACACTGAGCTCCATCCCAGCCCCTTTTGTTTCGAGACAGAGTTTCCCTAAGTCTCTAAATTGCCTAGGCTTAGCTAGAACTTGTGATCCTCCTGCCTCAGCCTCCCAGAGTGCTGGATTACAGCCACGCACAACTATACCCAGCAGGCATTCTTCTCAAAGTGGGTCCCCAAGATTGTAAAACCTTCAGGCCCCACAAAATCGAGCTCTGTTTCCAGTTACCTAACAGCGCGGCTCTAAGATTTTATATGGAGACAAGCAACCCTCCCAGGGACCTGTGTGCGAGGAGTCTGTGGCCTCCTCAACTCAGGCGTCTTGGTCAGGGCGCAAGGGTCCAGGGCCGGCTGAGGACGCTGTCCTGCCTGCCTGCCACCCCCTACCCCTCAGGGCCCCAAACATCTCTAGCCAGACAGAAGTGGGGAGGAGGAATCTGGAAAAATGGAGGCCGTGGGAATGGGTAAGGGAGACAAACGGGGGCAGGGAAGGAGGAACCGGGGGTGTGGGGTCCCCGCAGACCCCCTGGCTGCCCCATGCACAGCCGGGGCCTTAAGGAGCCAGCTGGAGGTGCCGGTGTGGGGACCCGGCTTTGATAATGACTTTCAAAAGCTGAGGCCCGCAGGTAGGGTGGGGAATGGGGGCAGTACAAAGGCACATCCCGTGCCAGGCTGTGCCCAAGTGCTCATCTCCTACCTCCTGACATTTGCAAAACCACACAGCATCGGGGAAAACAGGATCCAGCTGGGATCTGGTCACTACTCCCAAGCCCTCCCTACTATGCCCTCTGCCATGGGCGTGGGGCCGTAGTGGGCCTGCAGGAGGAGGAAGCCAGGCCCGGCCAGGATGC
>NW_022900948.1:44381879-44385393 GCF_012274545.1 Fukomys damarensis
GGCCCGGCCCTGATCCGGAAGGGATCTCTAGATCCATTTTCAGGGGGTGCCTTGCCCGCCTGGGCCTAGGACCCCCATCGTTCCTCCTCCCCAATGCGTTCGGGCCTGGGGTCCATAATGGGGCGCTTAGACCTGGCTGAATCTGGCTGGGGTCCCGCCTGTCCCGGGTCAGGGAGAGGGAGGGTCTGGGTTCGGGTTTTCCAGAGATCCCGACCGCTGGGGAGGACTAGAAACAGAAGACCCAGATCCTCAGTCCCCAGGGTCCCAGGAGCGGCCACCTCCCCTCCTCCTACCCGCAGTGCTGGCCAGGCCGCCCGCCCGGGGCTGAACCTCTTGTTTTCTTTGGGCCCCCACCCCAGCGCCGCCTCCCTTCCAGCCCTGCCTGCGCCCCAACACGTAGCTGGATCTGTAGATGTCACAGTGTGGCCTTCCCTCCGATTCACCTGGGACCTGGGCTGGCGACAGGGCTGTGCTCCCTGGACACCAGAAGGTTCTCCCTGGCTCTGTTTTGTTACCCTGTGTGGTTTTGCCGTGCTGAAGGCTGAACCCAGGGCCTTCATGCAGAGTACACTCCCCAGCCCCTCTTTAAAAATGGTTAGTTTTTATCTTGAGACAGGGTCTTGCTAAGTGGCTGAATGGCCTGTGCTGGGCCAGAACTTGCAACCCTCCTGCCTCAGCCACCCAGGGTGCTAGGGGAGGGGCACCACTGTGGGGCTCTGTTACTGTTATTTCTGAGGGACTCACCTAGACCTAGTGAAGCCCCCTCCTGGTGCCCAGAATTAGAGCCTCAGGAATGCTGAGCTGGTCTGGCGGCCCATCAGTTCCTCCCCCACCATCCCCTGCTGAGTGGTGTCGAAATCCACCCCAGCCGGCTGGGCTGCTGAGTAGAAATTTCCAGTCTCCCTGGCAGAGCTGGAAAGCGTCTGGGTGTGGTGCAGAGGTACAGCTGGGCAGGCTCTGCAGGCCAGGGCCAGGGGGCCCCAGATGTTCTGGGGGCCTGGCAGGCGGGTGACGTCCTGCAGCTGTGGCCCTGGGGGTGAGTGGGGTCACTGTGCCCAGGGAGATGGGCTCTGGGGCCATGACTCCAGCCGGGAGGGAGCTCTTCAGTGGGAAGAGATGGCAGCCCGGCCCCAGCACCGTCCCCAGTTAGAGAGGTGGCCTTGGTCAAGTGTGAAGGGGACCGAGGGGCACTCAGGGTTAGAACCTCCTGTCTACACTGCCAGGGACAGGGTCACACTGTGGCCCCAGAAGATTTGTCATTAACTGTTTTCCTGATGAGATAACCAGGGCTCAGAGAGGTGGGGCATCTTCCCGGAACGCACAGCCGGGGATGATGGATTAGTATCCTGGTTTAGCACCTGAGTCTCTAAAGAAAAATCAGCTTGAGTGTTTTACAAAGATGTCACATTTTCCGGGGCCTGTGATACACGGGAAGGACACCAAGGTAGGTAGCCACAAAATAAGGGTGCCCAGAACTGAGAATAGGGAGCCAGTAAAGGCTTTTGAGCAGACATGGACATTGTCCTAAGGTGGTGCTTGCTCGTAATCCCAGCACTCGGGAAGCTGAGGCAGGCGCATCACCAAAGCTCTGAGGCCAGCCTGGTCTGCATAGTGAGACCCTGTCTCAAAAAACAAAAGGGGGCAAATAAGGAAAAGGAGAAGACAGGAGAAAAAGGGGCAAAGGAGGCTGAGGCAGGAGCGTGCCAGAATTGAGAGCCCCAGGCTCTGCTCTAGGTGTCTGGCTGCCCTGGTGACATCTGGCTTCACCACTTCCTCCGTCTGCACAGGCAGGGGAGCTATGGGGACTTCAAGACCCCCTTAGCTGTCAGCCTGCCCCCAGCACCCCCAGAGTGGTACCTGTGAGATCCATCGGGCTAAGTGGGGACTGTGGCTGCAGGCCCTGCCCTGTCCTTGAGGACAGACAGGAGAAGAGCCAGGCTGGCGCTGGGGTCCGCAGGAGCCGTGTCTCAACCCCAGTCTAACCCAGTAACCCCAACTCTACCTCTGTCCCCATTTTACAGCTCAGGGAAGGCTGGAGGGGCTGTGGGCCATCTGTCCCTCAGCCTCCCCAGCCACTGTCCTTGGTCCGCTCAGGTTCCCAGGATAGGGGCTGTGGCCACACTGCCTGGGACACCTTGAGTCTCCTCGGAGGAACAGCAGAAATGACAGCCCTCGGTCCCTTCAGGCCAACTCCTATTCACCCTGCAAAGCCCAATGTGACAGTGATCATCACTTCCTCTGCAAAGAATGCTGATTTCACCCTGCTCTCTACCCACCTTCCCATGGGGGTCCCCGAGGGAGGGAGCAGAGGCTTGGGGAATGGGGCTGGGACACCAGGACTTGCCTGGCCCTGCAGGTTGGACTGATGGGAAGAGCTTGTTCTGGACGCCCAGAGGCAGAGTGGCCGTGAGAGGGGACTCTGGCACCCCGGGAAATGGGCTGAGCAGCCCCTAGGGTGATCACTGGGTTGGAGGCTGGAGGAGGACAGGTCCCAGGAAAGAGGACTGCAGATTGAGCAGCCTGCCTTGTGGCCACCTTCCTGCCCGCCCAGCGGTGACCGCAGCCCCTCTCTGGTCCCCAGGCCCCTCAGGCAAGCTGGAGGAGCCAGGCACTGGCACTGGTGCCCAAGACCCCCACCCGGGGGACCCCTCCTGTGGAAGGGGTCAGCACGAAGCGGAGGATCTCTGTCCGCGCAGGCTCCTGGGAGGCGCAGGGCACCTGCACTGTTGGAGGGAGGGGTGGTGGGTGGAGGAGCAGAGGGATTCCGGACTCCAGGCCCAGGGGAGGACGTGCCTGGGAATCTGGGTGCCTGCTCCCTACACCGTGTGGCCCCTGGGACAGAGGGGTCATCATGGGGGGTGTTTAGAGTCAGGGGCTCTGGACGCGGACTCTTCTGGGCTCCAACTCTTCCCCTCACTAGCTGGACCAGCTGCCTCAGTTTCCCCAACTGCAGCGGCAAGAGACCGTGGCAGCTGCTGCCCAGGCATGCTGGGCAGGTCCCATGAGAGCTGGGCTGCATACGCTGCGCCAGGCCACAAGCGGCACAGAAGCGGGTGGGAGGGGGGCTGCGAACACCGCTGGGCCCTGGGCCCAAGGGGACAAGTCCGAGCCCATCTCCAGGCCTCAGTTTCCCCACTTGGACAGACAGTCAGGACCTGCTGGCCTGGCCCTTCTCCAGTCCTGCCCACCCTGCCCGGCCCACGCTGAGCCTCCGGCCCCACACCCTCCGCGCCCCAGACCTCGGCCGTGCACGGCGCTCACACCCCTGCGCGCACCCCCAAATCTGCTGGGCGCCAGCCGTCGGTGCGGGCGCGGGCGGGGATGGGAGCGGGAGGGAAAAAGCCCACGACTCAGCCGGGAAGAGGGGTGCGGGCGGGGGTGTGAGCGAGGGAAATGACAGCCCGCGGTCCCCTTGAGTCCCGGCTCATGAATATTAATGCGGCGGTAATTAAAATGCAGGAGCGCAGCGGGAGGAATGCGGCGGCCTCCGGAGCGCGAGGCTGCGGCGGGGCGG
>NW_022900948.1:44385537-44389667 GCF_012274545.1 Fukomys damarensis
GGCGTCTGTCTGTGCAGCGCGAGGCCTCCGGTTCCCCCATCCGCCACTTAGCAGATGCTCAGTAAACCTGCAGCCAGCCCTACAGGGCGCATTGTACAGCCGGGTAAACGAGGCCTGGAGACGGGAGAGCCACCCCGGCGCCGCAGGACAACAAGGCAGCCACAGAGCTGGGTCTCTGGGCCTGGAGTTATAGTTCTTTAGTGGGGTGTTACTTACCAGAATCCTCCAGGGCGGGCGCTCAGAACTGTACCCCTATGCAGGGCGTGGTGGCCCAAGCCTGTCATCCAGTTACTAGTTAGGCTGAGGCAGTAGGGTTGCAAGTGCTAGCTCAGCCTGGGCAAATTTGGGGGGAGGTCCAGGTGATCGTACGCGGGTCCTTGTGTTTTCGAGGAACCACTGAGCTAAATCGCCAGCCCCTCATGCTGGGCAATTTAGCAAGACCCAGTCCAAAAAAAAAAAAAAAAAAAGTCTGGGAATGGATCGCAGTGTGAAGGCCTGGGTTCGACCCCCAAAACCGCAAGAAAAAATTAAGTGCCCACGTGCCACTAGGGGGCAGGGACTGTGGAGGAAACGGGGCTGCAGGGAGTGGCCTGCTAAGCCGTGATCTCTAAGGGGACCGAGCAGAAGTAAGTGAGAAAAGTCCCCGAGCCAGCTGTGGGGGACGGAAGGGGTCGCGGTCCCTGCTGGACTGAGATCCCGGGGGCTCAATCCTGGATGCGCGCTCACCATGCTCCCGGCGCTCCCGTGGCTGGTAGGTCTCCGTGTCTGTTTTAGTTTGAGGCAGTCTCTATGAACTGTGGTTCGGGCTGGCCTTGCTCACCGTTACCCACGCTGGCCTGGAACTCATGGTGCTCCTCCCGCCTCAGCTTCCCCCGTGCAGGGCTGCGCGCTTCAGGCTCTTTTCTGGGCCCTTTGGCACATGCTCTTGGGCCAGATTTACAGATGGCAATGTAAGGCCACTGTGGTTCCACCAGGGGTGGAGCAAGCAGCCTTCCCCAGTCTGCCCAGCCTGATCCCTGGCCCACTGATTGACTCTACTGGGGAGAAGCTGGGCCTCCCTAGGTCCCACCGTCCCAGCCAACTCCACCTCCATATCTGCAGTGCTGTTCCCCCCGCGAGGGCCCCAGTTAGCACGACACACGCACACACACAAGATGCAGGTCACAGGAGCCCGTGAACACACACAGCACCCATAGGTGCAGAACTCCCCGGACAGGGAGCGGTGGGTGCGGTCAGTGCTGCCCCTGCCCCTCCCGCCTCACCATGGCTTCCATCCACCCCTACCCCAGCTCAGGCAGAGCCAGCGCCTGGAGGTCACGTCTGTCAGGGGCCTCAACTTTCTCCTCTGCAAAATGGGCCAACACTTCCAAGGACATCATGGGAACTCTGAGACGTCCTGGGAGAAACAAGTGTGGCCCGTGGGTCCCTGAGATGAGGGTTCAGGCCGTATTGGAGGGTCTGGACCACACTTCCTGTGAGCCTGTGGGAGGTGCTTCATGCCAGCCCCAGGGAAGGGGTGGGACTCAGGAGCAGACTGAGCGCTGGAGTCCAGGGTGGTACTCTTTGTTTCGTGGTACTGGAAATTGAAGCCAGGATCCCAGCCCTTTTGTTACTGTTTGAGACAGGATCTCACTAAGTCCCTGGAAACTGGGCTGGCATCTGGGATCCTCCTGCCTCAGCCTCCCAGAGTGCTGGGATCACAGGCACACACATCGCACCCGGCCCTCTCAGGTTTTCTTCCAACAGTCTCTTGTGGTTCCTCCTCCCGGCAATGAGCGAGGAGTATGTGTAATACCTTCCTCAGAGGCAGGCAGCAGAGGAGATAAGGGCAAAAACTCAGGCTCCTCTTCCTTGCTGTGTGGCCTCAGATGAGTGGGGTCCCCTTCTGAGCCCCATATCCCGCCCTCCTATGGAAAGTGTTCTTTGTCCACACAAGGCTTGGGAGGGGTCCTTTATGTGTGTGGAGCTCTTGTGGGGGGCTTGACTGCCATTGGGTTCCCATCACACTACCTACAAGGGGGTGCATGGCAGATGAGGAAACCCAGGCTGGTGGCGACAGTGGGGGTCCCAGGCCACACAGCTGCTGCATGTGGGAGGCCCAGCTCCTCCCCTCCAGGCTTCCCCTGCCTTGGTCTCCCCAGCAGGGAAGCAGAGGTGCGCACCACAGGCTGATCCGCTGCGTGCCTGCCCTACGTCGGTGTCGCTGAAGCTCTTGGGTCTTGGTGTCCTGAGACCACGGAAAGGAGCTCGTGGGTCCCATCCCACAGGTGGTAGTGAACTGGGTGGGGTGGTGCTCCGTCATCCCAGCACTCTGCAAGGCTGAGGCAGCAAGATCTTGAGTTTGAGCCCAGCCTGGGCAGTTTGGCAAAACCCTGTCTCAAAATAAAAAATGGCCGGTGGGTGTAGCTCATGGGGAAGGCCCAGGTTCAGTTCCCAGGGCTAGAAGAACAAAAGGAAAACAGGACACGCTTAGCAGAAAGGCCCGGCGCTGGGCTAAGCACGCAGCAGGCCTGGGCTGCCATTCTGTCCCGATTTCTCCCACAGCACGGACTCGGCCCTTCCTCAGCCTCCGTGACCCCTCTGGGTCGCCTCCCTTGTGGATGCCTGGACGACGGGCGGCCAACTGTCCCCGCCGGTCCTGGCTCGCACAGCCCAGGTCCGCTGCAGACTGCACGCGTAATCAGCTCTGCCAGCCTGGGGCTCAGGAAGGGTCCCCGGAGATGACCCTGCGAGGTTGGCAATACGGACAGGATGCGCCCGGTTCCAGCGGAGGGAGTAGCTCTCTGCAGACGCAGCCTGGAAGGACAGGACTATCCGAGCTGGACACGAGGTCCACACAGCTAAGCTGGGCTGCGCGGAGGCAGCCCTCGGGGCTGGGATGACGCGCGAGCAGGGGCCTGGAGCCAGGCCTGGCGGGGAGGGGAGGAAGTGGCCGGCTGTGTTCTGGAAAGATCTGTCTGGCTGACACAGGGGCAGGCTGGGCACCAGAGTGGAGCTGGGATTCGGGGGAGGGGAGGGAGAGGAGCGGCAGGGGCAGCGGGGAAAGAACCAGGCCCAACTGGGCTGGGGGCCAGGGGAAGCGTGGGAGGGCTCCTGGGATCCTGGGGTGGGCTCTGCGGCTGGGTGAGGTGAGGAGCACGATCAGAAAGAAAGGAGGACCCTATATCCAGCGGGGGTCACCCCAAGGGCTCCGCAGGAGGCGCCCCCAATCCGAATCCCCTGGGGACGTGCAGCAGCTGCAGCCCTGGCCCCTTACTTAACCCAGGGCCCTGGATTCCCCGCCGCTTGCCAGCCTGTTCTCCCCGCCCTGCCCGGAGCAGAAAGGGAAGAGGGCCTGGGCAGGAATTGGGGACCGGGCTGGTCGTCCCGGCCACGCCACCCTGCCGCCAAGGGCACGCTCGGAAGACGGGGCTGAGACTTAAGTAGAACCCGGGCTTCCAGAACCCGCGTCCTTATGGCGACGGTGTATTTGTCAAGGAAGGAGCACAGAGCACATTTTGTTTAGCAGTTTGTTAGCTGGATTTTTAAACTGTGAATAACGCGGTCTGGCCGTGCACCCTCCCGGCCGACGCGGCCCCTCCAGTAGCCCCGGCCAGCAGGTGGATCCCGGGGGCGGGGAGCTGCTCTCTCCAGGGCGTCCAGCCCACTTCTGCACCCCCGGGCTGCGCTGTCCCCCGCCTTTGTGTGCGGGTCCTCTGCCTTCCCCCAGTGTGGCTCTCAGCTTGGCACTGGTTTTATGCGATTACAGCAGCCCGTGCCCGGTCTGGCCGTCCCCGCGGCAGGAGGAGGCCTCCCCGCGGGCGCCCGTGTCCTGCTTGGGGTCGTATTCCCAGCTCTGGGCCTCTCGCTGTGCGTCCTTGGGAAGCCGCTCTGCCGCTCTGAGCTGTTTTTCTCCCCCGAAATCCCATAATAAGAACCGCACCCCTTGCAGCGCGGAGGCAAATTGTGGACGCGGGGCCCACGTGCGCCCAACGCTTGGCAGGCGGCGAGGAATCCGGGAGGGCGCGGGTGACATCATTCGCCGCTGTTTACAGCTGAGCAAACACGCCAGGCTCAGCGAGGCGGCGCGGTGGGCCAAGGTCACACAGCCAGGAGGCGCAGGGGGCCACACTGGGGCCATGCGGCCCAGG
>NW_022900948.1:44389967-44394116 GCF_012274545.1 Fukomys damarensis
GCGAAGAGGTAGGCAGCCAATGGGCGCGCACAGCGATGAGGTAATGTCGGGGCGCGCCGAGGCGGCGGGGCCGCTGCGCCCGCGGAGTTCAGCCTTCCTCCCCCAGCGGCTCACCTTTGACCTTGGTGCTCCCGCTCCGCCCCCATTGCGGTCGGGTCGGACCGCCAACTAGAACCAAGGCCTCCCCGCGTGTCTGTGGCGGCAGACCGGAGAGGTCCTGGCCTGAGTCACACCTTCCAGGCCTCAGTTTCCCTTCCTGGTCAAACGGGTGGCCCTGCCTGCGGGGAGGGGCGTCGGGGGACCCGAGGACCTTTGCAGCCCTCCTTGCCCGGACCACATCTTAGCCCCAATCGGGTCCGGCCTCCCCGGCTGGTGCCTGAACCAGGGATCAGGAGTCTTCCAGGCCGCACGGCCCCCACGTGTCCCTTGGATGTCCGCCCTCCCGCTGTCCAGCGTCCCCTCGCTGCCACCGGGCCACGATTTAGCCTGGGCAGTCAGAGGTCAAAGTCCATCCTGCGCCAGCCTGGTCGCGTCTCAGCCAGGCCGTCGTCCCTGGGCACGAAGTGGTTAAGGCGCCGGGCTCCGGCTGATTGGGCTGATTACTCAGCGCGTGCGTGCGGGAGGAGGAAGGGGGCGCCAAGCTATTCTCAGGGGCGCCTGGGCGCGGGAGGGCAGCTCGGCGGGAGCTGCTGCTTCCCAGAAAGTTGATTATTTTTAACCCAGGAAGAAGAAAGGAAGGAGGCGAGGGAGAAGGGCTCAGAAAAGAGAAGGGATTGGGGAGACAGGACGGGAAGGGGGCACCAGCTTGTCCTTGTGCTAGCCCTTGGGACACCGGAACCTGGGGAAGGGGACAGGAGGGCTGCCCGTGGGTCTTAGGCAGGGGGACACTGGGTCTCTGGGCTTCCTTTCTGTCACCTCTGCGTGGGGCTGGGCTGAAAATAGTCCCAGGAGGGTGGCTGACAGAGTGCTGGGGACACAGCGGTCCAGGGGCTCACAGCCACACAGACTCGTGAACAGAGCAGCGCCTGGAAGGGGCCCGGCCTTGGCAGGGTCACGGGAGCCCCCCGGGCCCAGTAGCTGACTGGTGAGGGTGGGGACAGCCTCGGGGGTTAGTGTGGCCAGAAGCTTTGGAAGGGGTATGGGAGGGTTGGTGGCTGAAGACAAGGAGGACCCAGAGGGCTGGCTGGAGTGCGGCGCCAGGGTCCAGGCTGGTGGGAGGGGTAGAGGACAGGACGGGTGACAGGGGTGATGCGGGAGGCCACCGAGGGTCAGGGTTCACCGGAGCTCCAGCTTGTGCTGTGATGGAGGCTGTCGCTGTCCCTGGAGGCCGGTGTCAGCTCGAGGACCCGACGGGGCTGCTGGAAGGGTGGGCTGGCGGAGGGACAGTGGACCTACAGGAGCTGGCGTGGGGTCCTGCAGTGCGTGGGTCTGGGGGCTGAGTCCGTGTGGAGGGACGGTGAGGGGCTCGGGCAGAGCCTGCTGCGTGAGATGGACAAAGGGAAGCCCGGGCCATCCGCCAGGGTCACTGGCACCTGGCCCCTCTCACCTCGCTCCAGCAGCGGTGGGTGCTGGGATGCCGGGCCCTGGCGGTGTCTCCCGGTGTCCAGTCACCTGCCTGGCCCAGGGCCGCCGTTCTTCCCACCCGGCAGGGCCGATTCCGGACGGAGGCTGGCACTGCAGCCCGTCCCAGCTTGGCCATCCGCCAGGGACAGTGTAGATGTCCCCAGGATCAGAGAGCAGCAGCCACGGGGGAACCCAGAAGCTCAAATGCAGCCCTGCGCCCTGGGACAGCGTCTCGGTTTCTCCATCTGGGGTCTGCTGAGCTTGGCCAGGACTCAGCTGCGTTTGCAGCCACAAAAACCCAGGGCCTTGGGGACCCGTCCCCCTCTCACCGTGACGCTGGGCCTGCAGCAGCTGCTGGGCAGGTCCTGTCCACACATCCGGGGAAGGGATTCTCAGTCCCTACAGCTCTGACCCTACCTGCCACCCCTCAGGACGTGCAGGGACCCCTTTCCCACTAGCCCTGCCACGCACCACCAGCCCCTGCTTCAGAGTGAGGATGAGGGACAAACTCGAGTTCCAACCCATCCCTGCAGAGCTCTGGCAAGAGAGCTCATTCCGCCTCTGCCTTCTGTTTCTTCTGCAAAATATTTCTCCAAAAAAAAACAACCAAAGAGCTGAGCGTGGTGGCGCACACCTGTAATTCCAGCTGCTTGGGAGGCTGAGACAGGAGGATTGCAAGCTCAGGGCCAGCCTTGTACGTGCAGAATAGGGGTCCCAATGGCCTCGCCATGCTTGGGGTCAGGGAAATGACATAGAGAAGGGCCTCCGATTCCTCCCAGTTCGCGGATGAGAAGACCGAGGTGCAGAGTTGTGGCCCAGAGACTGTTCGGTTGTCACTGTCCCCATGCTCCAAGCCGGGGAATGTGTGTGCAAGCCACGTCCCTGGCCAGGACCCCTCTCTGCTCCTCTGCTCGCCCTCCCCAGCCACACGCAGCGCAGTGGCCAGGCTGGCCCTCAGGGCCAGGGCTTTCACATGGGGTCCCCGGGGCTGAAGGCACAAAGCGGGAGGCCGAGGGGAGAGAGGGGAGAAACAGCCGCCAGCAGCCCAGACACTGTGCTGTCCGCTTTCTTCCTCCTTTGCCCTTTGTTAAGCTCCCTTTCAGCTGAACCGGCAGAGCCTGGGTGTTCGCTCACATAATTGCGGTGTCTAGACAGTGTCTGGTACCAGGCCCCTATCCGAAGAGCTGCTGCCAGCTCCCGGCTCCCAGGCTGGCCGCGGCCCTGCCTGCCCTGCGTTCCCACAGGCCAGCCTGCCAGCCACAGGCGCGGGGTCCCAGCCGGGCCTCCCCCAACCCCGGCTCACACTCTCCCACTCTGCCCTGCTCAATGGCCTGAGATTCAGGGAACAAAGGGGTTCGGTGCTGGCTCTGGCTGCAGCTTCTGGAGAAGGGACCCATTGGACCCACGGGTCTGCGCTTGCTGCAGTCTGGCACAGCTAGGAAGTTCTGTGCTTCGTCCTTTTTTTGTTTATTTTTTGATGCAGGGTCTTGTTATGTGGTCCACACTGGCCTCAAACTCACTTTGTAGCCAGGCTGGCCTGGAGGTCCTCCTGCCTCGGCCTCCTGAATGCCGACTACATGCACCTACCACTAAGGCCACCTCTGTGTTTGGTCCTTGAAACAACCCTTTAGCCCTTACGGTACCCTCCCACCCTGAGCTTGAGGACCCAGGAGGAGTTAGCCAAGGAAGACAGGAGACCTGGGAGGGAGAACTTCCAGTGACTCTGACAGGAAGACTGGATGGGGTGCTTTCAACAACCTCAGGGTTAAAAAATAAAAACTAGGGCCAGGGATTTAGCTCAGTGGTGCCATCTCCTACCTCGCAAGCACAAGGTCCTGAGTTCGATCCCCAGTACCAAAACAAACAAAAATAACTAAAATCAGAGAGTGGGGGGTGGGGGAGAAGCCATCGTCCCCTCCTGCTCTCCTGGCTTGGCCCAGTGCGTGATGGCAGAACAGGAACTGGGGAAGACAGGACCACGACGTCACCCAGTGTAACTGGAATGCTGTCCCGAGAGCTTCACGGCCCAGAAAAGGAGAGACACAGGCCCATGTCCTGTCCCAGGGCCTTTGCTCTTGCTGCGCATGCAGCTGGGCAATTCTTCCCACATGTCTGCTGGGACAGCTCCCACTCTCTCTTCTAGGATCTGCTCAAATGTGACCTCTTCTGAGAGGCATTGCCTGGCCCTTCCGGCTCAGCCTCTCCTAGAGCCTTTCATAGGACAGATTATTGTTTTGGGTTGTTTGCTTGTTTGGAGACAGGGTATAGTTCAGGCTGGCCTCAAACTCGCAGCGATCCTCCTGCTTCAGCCTCCCAAGTATGGGGATTACAGCTGTGCCCACGCTTGGCTGGTAAGACACATTGCCTAGAGTCCCGTTTGTTAACCGCTGTTCTTCGGTCACTGGATCCGCTGGGCCCCAGCGCGGTACCTGTCCTGGTGGGCACCGCATCCGGCTGGAGGACCGGGGGTTTTTGCTACCCGAGCCTGGCAAGTGGAGGGGGCTCAAGGTGCCCAGCTGGTGCCCTTGGCACGTCGCTGCTCCCAGCCCCGGGTTCTCGCCAGGGAAGTGGGCATCGTGGGCCCCG
>NW_022900948.1:44394306-44400844 GCF_012274545.1 Fukomys damarensis
GAAAGGCGCTGCC
This sequence comes from Fukomys damarensis, assembly GCF_012274545.1. Lineage (NCBI taxonomy): Eukaryota > Metazoa > Chordata > Mammalia > Rodentia > Bathyergidae > Fukomys > Fukomys damarensis. Next base: position 44,394,320 of record NW_022900948.1, read on the forward strand.
CTCACCTTCGCTCGCACAGGCAACCCAGGGGAGCCCGTGCTCGTGCTGTGCTCGCTCAGGAGGGGACCCCGCCGGCCGCCTGGGGAGGGCTGGGCAGGATGCAGGGGACCGCGTCCCTCCCCACGGTGGCCACCCAGAGCTCTGACGCCGTGGTTAAGTCTGGCCTCGGCTTGCTGGGCTGTAAAGTGACTGTTGAGTCCAGGTCTCCCGCTGGAGCCTGGGGTGGCCCTGACATTGTGGCCATCCTCCTGCCTCGGCCCCCAAGTGCCAGGGTGACTGGTATGTGCCACCTCGCTGGGCTTCAAGCTCAGAAGCTGCTCCTGGGGCTGCGACATCAGGCTGGCCAGGTGCTTGCCGGGAGAGTGCCATCTGGGGCGTCCCCAGGGAAGAGCCGGTGCCCCGAGGCACCTGCCCAGGGCTCCATTTAGTGTTTTGGAGATGGATTCCAGGTTCCTGGTTTGGTTGGAGGAGGGGATGGAGCTTCAGGGGTATAACAAGCACAGGTCTACAATGGTCTCAGGAAAAATTTCAGGCCAGTCGTGGGGATGCACACCCAACCCTCAGGAGGCTGAGGCAGGAGGATCACTGTGAGATCCAGCCTGGGCTACATAGCAAGACCCTGTCTCCAAAACAACAAAAAGGTGTACAAACATAAAGTGTGACATAAGTTCCATGTAGCTCTTACACAACCGTAAACCAAGACCAGTTGATCAGTCAAATGCAAAATCAAGCCAGGATGTAGCTCAGTGGTGCTGTGCCTTCCTGGCAAGTGCAAGGTTCTGAGTTTGAGTACCCGGAAAAAAAACGCAAACTCAATTCAAATCAGTGCAATCGCGTGTTGCGTCTTTGTTTGAAGCCCTGTCACTGCCCACAATGTGTGTACGTGTGCAGCCCAGCCACCAGGGTGCTCTGAGTTGGTGAGAGAGGGGTTGGCCTTACGCGTGCGCAGCACACACACACACACACACACACACACGCACACACACACACAGAGCAGGTGATATTTCCTCAGAATACATAAAGAACTCTCACCAATCAATAAGAAAAAGGCAGGCTTCTCAAGAAAAATAGGGGGAAAACTTGAGTTAGGTGTGGTGGTGCACAATTGTAATCCCAGGAGTTCAGGAGGCTGAAGCAGGAGGATTGTAGCAAATTCAAGGCCAGCCCAGGCTACTTAGTGAGACCCTGTCCCAAAACTAAACTAACAGTTCCCTGCAGCAGAACATCCAGGTGGTCAGCCAACACTTGGAAAGACCTCACGACTTAGCAAAATATCTTAGACTACGTAATTTATAAACAACAGAATTTATCAGATGGGTGAGGTGGTGCACCCCTGTCATCCCAGCACTCTGGGAGGCTGAGGCAGGAGGATCACAAGTTTGAGTCCAGCCTGGAAGTGACTTGGTGAGACCCTGTCTCAAAATAAAAATAAAAGGAGATGGAGATGGAGCTCAGTGTGGAGGTCCTAGGTTCTATCCCCAGCACCACACACAAAAACAAAAACAAAAACAAAATAAAAACCAATAAACACGAAACCAGAGGTGAGCTGGGACAGGCACATTGGCACTGCTCTGGGGAGCCCTACATGAGAAAGAATCTCAGTCCCTCAGTGAGAAAGATAATAAACGAACCACAATCTGCTCCTGCCCAAGGTGGCTGGTCAGCTTTGAGAACAAATTTCATGGTCATGATCCAAAAGATTTCGTTTACACGAGGGGCAAAGGCAACCGCAACCTGTCAGAGGTGTGAGAGATCAGGTGGCTGCTCGGAGCCCAAACAGCCGAGGTCAGAAGTCCCTGGAAACAGCACTCAGGTCGTCAAGGCTCTGCGCCCTGCTGCGACCAGATCCGGAGTGTGTGGGGTTGGGTCCCCCAGCACCCTTTCCTCACCCAGCATGGGTAAGGCGGGCCTGATGCAAGCTTTTCCTGCCGCAGCCCCTGGACATGGCCCCACGCCAAATCCTGCTGCCCACACTTGGGGTGCTCAGGGGAGCTGGAGGAAAGGCCTCATCTGCACCCCAAGGCCGGGGCAGTGGGTTCCCAGAGAGAGGGGCTCTGGGGAACACAGGGTACCTGGTGCCTTTGTCACTGGACTCAGTACCTGACGCCCACAGAGGAAAGTGGGGGATTGTTTTGGCTTGCGGTTTCAGTCCGCGGTTGGCCAGTTCCAAGGCAGACACAGCAGGGTGGATGGGCCTGGTGGAGGACAGATGCTTACTTCCCGGGGTGGCCAGGAGGCAGGGCGAGGAGGGAGGAGCTGGGAGGAGAGCCCCCTCCCCAGCTCACACACAGGAAAATTCTGGGGACACGTGAGACCCAGACGGAACGCCCAGTTGGCCCCTGATGCTGACCCCTGACAGCTCAGGAAAGTGCAGCTCTAGCCAGGGCTCAGAGACCCGACTGTAGGTGTCGCACCCCCCACCCCTTCTGTGGGACAGGCAAAAGGGGATGGGTCACTTCCTGCTCCTAAAAAGTGGCCACAGCCCCATGCGGCTGGCAGGCATCTGGCGCAGGCAGGCTGGATGGATGCTGAGTTCTGGACAGGATGCTGTATGGGCTCAACACCAAGCTTTGGAGAAAACAGGACTCTTACCAGAAATAAACTCAGGTAGCTGGGTGTGGGAGCACAGACCTATAATCCTAGCACTCAGGAGGCTGAGGCAGGAGAGTCACTGTGAGTTCAAGGCCAGCCTGGGCTCCACAGCGAGACCTTGTCTCAAAAGAAGAAAACGTTAAGAAAAGTAAAAATGTTACTTAAATGTGTTCACATATTTACTCTTCCTTGTACATTTTGTCTGTAAACCTGGAATTTTTCCTAGCAACATTTCCCTTTTGTCTAACAACCTCTATTTTGTATTTCTTATACTTCAGTTCTGTTGGTAACATATTATCTATTTTGTTTGTCCAGAAAAGTAATTTCTCCATAGTCAAAGATAATTGTCACAGATGCCATTCTAAGAGGATGATAATTTTTTCATCACTTGTAAGATGCCTTTCCATTGTCTTCTGACTTTCATTGTTTTAGTAGAAGTCTGCAGTCTTCTGAATTTTTGTTTTTCTTATTTTTAATTGTCTTTTCAAATTTTCCTCTGCTGCTTTTCAGAGTTTTTCTTTTTCTTTTCTTTTTTTCTTTTTTGGCAAGGCACGCGCCAGAACCACTGAGCTAAATCCAATCCCTGGCCCCAGAGCTCTTCTTTACTTTTGGCTCTCTGCAGTCCAACCATGATGTGCCTAATATGCTTTTATTTGTATTCATTCTAGTTAGGGTTCACTGAACTTCCTCAATATGTAGCTTGGGTTTTTTTGGGGGGGAGTTGTATTGGCCATCAAATTAGGGACCTTGTGCTTGCGAGGCAGGCAGCCAAATCACTAAGCTAAATACCTGGCCCTATAGGTTGACGTTTTTGCATTCAAACTTGAAATATTCTCTGCCAATATTTCATCAAATGTTTTTTTCTAATTCATTCTTCTTCTTTCCTCCTCCAAGACTCTAATTATATGTATATTAGATGCTTATTGAGGCTTTGTTCATTTTATGTATGTGTGTGCATAAACTTTGGTATGATTTGTATTAACTATTACCTTCTTTAAGTTGAGTCTAATATGCTTTTGTTGTTGTTTTGTTTTGTTTGTGACAGTGTTTGCTAGGCAGCCCAGCCTGGCCTCAAATTCATAGCTATTCCTGCCTCAGCCTCCTAAATGCTGGGATTACAGGCATGCACCACAATACCTGGCAAGTCTAACGTGCTTTCAGTCTCACCCAAGGAATGTTCAGTTTCTCATACTGAATTTTTCAGTTTAGAATTTGAGTTTTTTAAGAAAGTTTCTATCTCTTTCTATTATAGCTTTAATTATGTCCCCCCAAAATAGATATGTTGAAGTCCTGACCCTCTTTACTTCAGAATGTGACCTTATTTTGAAACAGAGTCACCGAAGAACTGAGTCACAGTCCTGGTGTTTGTCTAAGGAGAGGAGGGCGGGGCCGGGGATTTAGCTCAGTGGCACCGCACCTGCCTCGTAAGCACAAGGTCCTGAGTTTATTCCCCGGTACTGAGGGAAAAAAAAATAAAAGAGGAGGGAGACATGGAGGCTGCCTTGTGCAGGGAGAGGCAGAGTGTGGAGTGATTTATGTATTAGCCAAGGCACAATCGCCAGTTGTCACCAGAACCCAGGGGCCCACATGGAACAAATTCTCCCTCAGAGCCCTCAGAGGAAACCAGTCCGGATAAAACCTGGGGCTCCAGGCCTCCTAACTATGCAATAATGCATTTCTATTGCTTTTAGTGATTCAGATTGTCGTTTTGTTCTGAGTATCCTGGAATACTACTCCTCTTCTGGAATCTCCCTTGTTTTGGCCATTATAGTTGTCTTTCCCTTTGGCTTTTTTTTGGTTGGTTGGTTGGCTGGGGTTTTTTGTTTGTTTGTTTGTTTTTGTTTTTTGAGACAGTGTCTCACTGTGTAGTTGAGACTGACCTGGAACTCACTACGTAGCCCAGGCTGGTCTTGAACTCACAGCGATTCTCCTGCCTCAGCCTCCCGAGTGCTGGGATTACAGGTGTGCGCCACCACACCCGGCTTCCCTAGCTCTTTTTTAAAATGCCTTGTTTTGGGACAGGGTCTTGCTAAGTCACTGTTTTACAGGCAGAGCTCAAATTCATGATTCTCCTGCCTCAGCGTCCCAGAGTGCTGGGATTACACACATTCGCCACCACATCTGACGACCGTACTATTTATTTTATATGCAGCCCAAGATGATTACTCTTCACTCAGAACAAAGAAGAGTGCCAAAAAGGAGGTGCTGCGGGTCAGACAGCAGTGGAACAGCAAAGTCCTGGCCCTTGTGCTGGCATCGGCAGCCAGCCCGCCCTGACGCCCAGCTCCAGCCTGGACACTCGATGGTGGGCGGAGCCTTGGTGGCCTCTCTGCTTGGCAGGAATAATCCTCTCCCACAGGATGAGAACTGGAAATGACCGAGTGGGCCCTCGCACTGCGCCTGCAGCAGCCACTCAGGACGTGGGAGCTGACCTCGCAGGGGGTCGTGTCTGGTGGGTAAATGTCCCCCAGCGACATGACAGCCACTGGGCCCACGACTGCTGGCTTCCAGGAGGTCCCACCCTGCTCTGGTTCCACACGGGAGCTGAAATCTGCAAGCTGGGCATCCTTGGTCACGTCAGGGACCCGCGTGGAAGTCCGGGGACAGAGGAAAGCCACCAGCTCAGGTCAGGACCCCTTCCAGTCGCAGTGCAGTGGGATGGGTTACGCCGAGTGGATAGGAAGAGAGCCCTGCACCGGGTCCCACCGAGCAGAGCCCCCTGGGCAGGGCCGTGGGCCCCTGGGCTGCACTGCTGTGTGGCTTTGGCTGAGGCCCTGGCCCTTCCCGGGTCTCTTCTCACCATGCACTCCCAAGATGGCATCTCAGGACCTTCCTAACGCGGAATCAGAAATTCAGAGCCTGGGCCTCTGACCGTGGTCCTGCCTGCAAGTGAGGCTGGGCATCTCGCACTCTCTCCTGCCTCAGTTTCCCCATCTGTAGCACGAGGTATACATGCCCGGCACCCCCCCCGTATCCAGGGGTTAAGACTCCCTTAACAATAGCACGGGGCTCTGAAAAGCAGAATAACAAACTCATCCTGCACCCCGAGATCCATGGCCCCGCTGGGCGCTGAGCGAGCTTGGCAGAGCCCTGTTAGAAGGGGAGGCAGGGGAATGGAGCCAACTCCCCCTGGGGGGAAAATGAAGCTTTCACGGAGAGACAAATGACTTGCGATTTAAATGCATAAGAGACCAGACAGTGCCACTGCATATGCAGATCGATGCAAATGATATGCAAATGAGCCCAAATAAACCTGGGTTTGCCAGTGGCCTTTGCCAAGCAGTCACTTAGGGGGTTCACCCAGGCCTGGCCCGTGCCAGAAGCTCACATCTGGGCCCAGGAACCTTGGGGTGGATGTGCAGTTGCACCTCCTCCAGGAAGCTCTCCAGGACCCCACAGGGCGCAGCTCCCCTTCCCATTACCCATGGGGGTGGGGGTGGGGATGGGTCCTTTTCTGCTTCTAAACTGAGTCCCCAGGGCAGGGGTCCCCTCTTGCTCACCACTGCTGTCCCTCAGAGCTGGCAGTGGCTGGCAGCAAATCGGAGCTCGGGGCTGCAGGCTGAGTGTGGGAAGCGGGCATGGGCCAAGGCACCCAGCTCTGTGACCTTGGCTTTGACCCAGGGCAGCAGCTGCGCGTTCCAGGTCCTTGTGCTGTTGTCCAGCGAGGGCACCCCCGAGTACGGGTCAGGTTTCGATTGCTGTGGCGAGACACCCGAGACAGTCAAAAGTCACAAGAGGAGAGCTTTATGTTGCTCATGGTTTTGGAAAGGTTTCTAGCTGCGCAGGATCACTAGGCCCGTGGTAAGGCTGGCACGTTGTGGTGGAGAGGCCCTGCGGAGGGACGCGCTCACCTCACGGCAGCCAGGGAGCAAGGGAGACTGGGAATGAAGCCCCGCCCCATGGCGTCCCCCAGCCAGGCCCGCCCCGTGACGT
>NW_022900948.1:44400948-44418703 GCF_012274545.1 Fukomys damarensis
TTTTTTTTTTTGTACCAGGGATCGAACTCAGGTCCTTGCCTTTGCAAGGCAGGTCGTGGAACCACTGAGCTAAATCCCCGGCCCACTGGGGGACATTTTCTACGTAAAGCCTAACACTTGGTGCCAGTGAAGATGAACAACATTGGCACCTTTTTACCAAGACCACAGCTTGGAAGCTGGCAAGGGACTTCCCTTGCCTGGTGAATTAAGAAGGGCTCTGCTTGGCTGATACAATGAAATTCCCGCGCTTTTTGCCCCCCTCCCCGAGCCACTGCCCGTTGTTTCTTGCATAACCACATCGGTCAGGTTGTCCTGCTGCCTTTGGACTGTGTCGTCTTTGAGCTCTCCGAGTTTCTTTGCTTCTTTTTTAATCATTTTGTACAGGTCAGTGTCTGCTGCTGCTTGATTTCGTCTCTATTGGCGACCTTTGGATCCGCTTTGGGAGGCGCGGGAGTCTTGGAGACATTTAGCTGCCTTACTTTTTCCGAGTTCCTCTGTTGTTTTACTTTGCTGTGCTAAGGGTTGAGGTCAAAACGAGGTCGAATTGAGTAAAGAGAATCTGTTGTTGATACATAGCCCGCCCCTCTCTCTTCCCCTTCTCCTGCTCCTCCTTTTTTTGCAGTGCTAGGGATGGAATCAGTAACCTCACAGATGCGTCCCCAAGCCCAAATTGTAGCTCCTTAAAAAAAAACCCAAAAGACAAATTATAGCTCCTTCTTTCTGTCCCAAAGCCCCCAAGTTCCACTCTGGATCTTCTATTTTCCATAGCAACTGTGACTTGCTTTTTTTTAATTTTTTTATTTTATTTTATGTATTTATTTATTTATTTATTTATGTATTTTGGTATCAGGGATTGAACTCAGGACCTTGTGCTCACGAGGCAGGCAGCGGCACCACTGAGCTCAGTCCCCGGCCCTGCTGTGACTTGCTTTTGGTGTCTAGCGATTTTAGGAAATGTGGCAGACACTTTCTGTGCCTGGGCCGTCTTGGATCCCAGCTGCGGGGTGGAGGCCCTGTCTCCGGCTGGCAAGGGTCCCCCCGTGAACAGGTGCTCCTGCCTCAGGGCTTTCACCAAGGCCTCCTGGGGCCAGGGGTGCAACCCCAAAATGAGGGAGAGCAGGGGCCACAGGACACACTTCCACGTGGAGGACAGGAGCAGGTGGGTAAATGCTCCTGCGGCCAGTCTTGCACACGCCAAGCCCAGGGTGATCTCTGTTCCCTGAGCCGCTGCAGGAGCCACAGCCCCCACCTCAGTAACTGCACCCCACCTCTCCTCCTCTGCCCCACGTCCATGACTCAGAGACCTCAATGAGGACAGTAGCTCTCAAAGTCTGGCTGTGCCCCTGGCCTGGCAGCTTTTCGCTGTGATGCAGAAGCAGGTATGGTTTTACAGCCAAAGGGAAAGTCAGTGGTGTTACCAGCACACATTCATTCCACATGAAGGTCTGGGCTCCCGCCCTGTGCCAGGCACTGGGGAGGAGGCAGCAGGTGGAGGAGATGGAGGTAGGTGAGGACTCACTCTGGTTTACCTGCGTTATGGCTTGAGCAAGGACAGGGCGGGGGACTGGGAAGGAGGGCTAAGCCTCTTCATGGCTTCTCACTGTGTAACCCAGGCTGGCTTTGAACTCACAGTGACCCTCCTGCCTCAGCCTCCCCATGCTGGGATTACATGTATGTTTGTTATTTTTCTTTCTTTCTTTTTTAATTGAGTTTATTGGTACATTTTAGGTATACAGTACAGTTACATTCGTTATTGGGATCTTGTGCCTTTTACATGACACGTTTTGGTGTTTGTTATTTTTCTTTCTTTCTTTTTTAATTGAGTTTATTGGTACATTTTAGGTATACAGTACAGTTACATTCGTTATTGGGATCTTGTGCCTTTTACATGACACGTTTTGGTGTTTGTTATTTTTCAAAGCAGCAGACCACCTGGTTCCTCAGGGGACACAAGCGTGCCCATTTACAGAAGAGAAAACTGAGGTCCAGGGTATCAGTGCAGGAGAGTCAGGTGAGCTGCCACCTAAACCCACAGCAACCAACTTGGAGCTGACAGGCACTGGGTGCTGGGCATTATCCTGCCTGCCCCAAGGTGGCCATGGGCAGTCAGGGGACACCATTAGCTTAGGACCCGCAGACCCTCACCCAGACCAGCCCCAACCAAGGGAAACAGTAGGAAGACCATCGTGCCTTGGCCTTTGGGCCAAGATCAAGAGAAACAGGGGCCACGAGAGCCACGAATATGAGCCATGTACATCACCTTCAGTTTTCTGGTCGCCGCCTTAAAACGAGGTGAAAAAAAGCTGGTGGGTTTCTTTCTGAGGATACTTGCATTAACCTAATATATCCAAAATATTATCAACTTGATAGTAATAAATATTTTCAGTTATGAGGTTTGGGAGGGGTTTTTTGTTTGTTTGTTTATTGCTTTTTGATTTTGCCATAGTACACCTTTGAAATCCGGTGTAAACCCGGCATAGTGGCACATGACTAATCCCAGCTCTGAGGAGGCTGAGGCAGGAAGATCGCCATGAATTCGAGGCCAGCCTGGGCTGCATCCTGAGTTCAAGGCCAGCCTGAGAGGAACTGAGAGGCAAAGGCAGAGATTTTGGCACAGCTCCCCCACCTCATCCCCAGAGCGGTCGGCTTCGTCCTTGCACACGCGCATGCGTACACCGTCAGGGCCTCCCTACCTGTTTAAGCTTTGACAGAGCCATGAGGCTCTCACCTTGTCAGGAGCCTGCTCTCTTCCTCTCCCAGGCTGGGCTCCCCGGAGGGCTAATTCCAGGCCCTCTGAACCTCCGCTGTCCTGAGTAGCTGAGGCGGGACTCAGGGGAGAGAAAGTTCTGCTACCCAAGCCGCCTAAACCACTTCTTCCATTTGGTGCAATCCGAACCCGGAGCTGGGGCTGTGGTTCCCGCAGTTGGACTCGCGTTTATGCGGCGCCTCGGACACCGGGCCCAGCGGACAAGGAGAAGACAGGGGCCGACGGCACGGACCGCGGGCCTGGGCAGGGTGGCAGCGTCAGGGTCTAAGAAGGTGCGGCTGGGGGCCGCGATCACGAGCACAGACAGTGGCAGAGCACGCGTTAGGCGTGAATGACGCCCCGGGCTCGGGCCCAGCACCCCCAAAAGACGTCGAGGCCGGCTGCTCAGAAGTTACGGCTGCTTGGCTTCATCCCCAAGGAGAAACGTGAAAACTCAGTTCCTTTCCCTAATATTCCCGGCTGTCTGCTGCTGTGCTGTGGGGAGGTGCAGAAAATATTTCTAAAACAGCAGCCCAAACCACAAGGCTTCCATGGGCAGCGATAAGGCAGAAACTCCCTGGAAATGGTAAAGAAAATGTAACAAACATCCCTTTAAATGCGGGGCTGAGCTTGCCAGACAGGCCGGGAACTCCCCAGGGACAGAGACAGAGAGCCCCGGGAGTCAGGGGCTGGCGGCGGGGCGGGGCCTTGGAGTCCCCAGCCCAGCAGGGTGCACAGGCTGGGTGAGAACCGCGGTGGACAGCTCCGGGCCCAGGCAGGTCACCGGGAAGCTCCCCTCCTACAGCGCCTGGCTGCATGGGGATTTGTCACCAGCGCGGACCCTCGAGAGACTTGGGGTTTAAATTTAGACTCCCCCGCTTCCCACGGGCTCTGGAGGCTCCAAACACCAGAATTTAATGCAAGAAAGGTCCCCAGGGCCTGGGTGGAAACAAGACACACATGAGAAAGGTCAGGGACCTCGCGCCCAGGGTTCCCACAGACGACCACGCCCCCACCCCACACCCCCGCCGAAACAGCAGGCCTCAGGGAGAGCCAAGGTGAAACCAACTGGAAGATGCAGGGGACAGCAGACCTCGGAGGCCCTGGGCAGGGGCTGGGCAGGTAGATTTGCCAGCAAACAAAGCTGTGATTAGCTGGGCTCGGTGACCCACACCTGTAATCCCAGCACTGGGAGGCCGAGGCAGGAGGATCACCATGAGTTCAAGGCCAGCCCTGGCTACGTAAAGAGTTCAAGACTAGTCTGAATTACATAGCAAGATCATCTGAAAAAATAACCCCCAAAAACAAAATAAGAACTAGCGCAATAAACAGAGCTCTTATGAAAATGACTAAAGACGTAATGAAGTTTTGGGAAATATCAAAAAGAAGAGTTTCAGTTTAAAGAAAGCAGATTAAACACAGACAGGTATTTGCCCCTGTTTCTCCTACCACCACCACCATCCTCCTTTAAAGTGGCCGAAAAGGAATTTTCCAAGTAACACAATGACAGAGAAAAGTTTGAAACTGGAAAGCAGACAGATGAGGGAAGCCGGGAGACAAAGGCAGCCCCAAGGCAAAGCCGGCATGGAAGAAAGGAGCAGGGGAGCCCCAGTGACACGGGGAGAGAGTTAAAGAGCGGTGGGCAACCGGGGTGGCTTCCGTTCCCCAGCGCGTGGTCTCCACCGCCCACCTGCAGAAGGCCGGGGCTCACGCTGTGGACAGGGAGAGCCAGGCTCCCGACTGCAGGGCGGCAGGTCCAGCCCGGGCAGGGACTGCATTCTGCAAAGAGAGGAGGCAAGTGAAGGTCTGTGCACCGAAGATCAAGGCTCCCGGCTGGCAGAGAGGAGGGACAGAGATAACCCACAGGTCTGACAGGACCAGCAGGAAGATGTCAGGGAGCTGCCACAGGGACCCCAACCCCTCTCCCAACCAGGGAGCTCCTGACTGGCAGCAGCTCAGAGGTCAGAGCTTCTGAGCAGCCTCGTGCCCAGAAGCCAAGGGTCACCAGGTACCCACGGGAAGCTTCTAACACAGAGAGGAACAAGAAGGAATTGGTAGAAACTTGGAGGAAACACAAGAAAATGCCAAGAAGTTATCACTAAGGAGCTATAGCATGCATTAAACAAGAACACAGTTTTATTAAAAAGGAACATTTTAGGCTGGGCGTGGTGGCACACGCCAGTAATCCCAGCACTCAGGAGGCTGAGGCAGGAGGATCACTGTCAGTTCGAGACCAGCCTGGGCTCCACAGTGAGTTCCAGGTCAGTCTCAACTACATAGTGAGTCCCTGTCTCAAAAAAACAAAAAATAGAAACAAAAAAAGGAACATTTTTGAGAACAAAATTATCTCCTTCTTAGCACAAATTAAAAATTCACTTGTGGGGTTGGAAAATAAGAGGAAAGATGAAGAATATTCCAGAAGCCAGAGCAAAACAACAAAGCCTAGCAAAGAAAAGATGTGCCGCCTCACAAGCGCAAGGTCCTGAATTTGATCCCTGGCACAAAAGGGAAAAAAGGTAGACTGAAAAATTTAGTTTTCAGGCATTCTTCCTTGGGAATTTATTAGCAAAATAAGGGAATAGGGCTGGGGATTTAGCTCAGTGGTTCTGCCGCCTGCCTCGCAAGCACAAGGACCTGAGTTTGATCCCCGGTACTAATAAATAAATAAGGGAATAAGCCAAGAAGAATTAAGGATGAAAAACAAATACAGAGGACACGAGAGAGAGAGAGAGAGAGAGAGAGAGAGAGAGAGAGAGAGAGAGAGATTTGCAGGTTGGTGGTAAAGGGAGGACCCAACAGGACCGGAAACCAGAACAGTTTGGAACAGATTAGAAGAATCTGGAGGGGAAAAAAGTCCAAGAAAATGCAGTTGAGAGATGGAATGATGTGCTCAGCAGCGGTGAGAAGCCATTCTTGCTGGTGAGGAAGAGTTTTGCATGGATTCATGAAAATGACCCAAAACTAAGATAACGAACACTCCGGTAGTGTTACTGCGAGGGAAACAAGAGGGTGTGAAAGAAAAGCGACAACCGTATTCTATGTTTCAGGGGGGCAACGAGGATTTATGTAATCATAACACCGTAAACTTTAAACACTGAGCCCAGGGGTCAGGGATGTAACAGTAGCACAGCGCTCGCCTGCCTAGCAAGAGCGAGGCCCTGAGTTCAACTCCCGGTACCAAAAAACCCAAAAAACCAAAACACCCAACAACTCAGCCCACGTTATGATTTAAGCACATTTACGACTGGAAGACATTGGAAGAGTGGTAGGACGGCAGGAAGGTGAGCAGGCGCAGGGGCTGGCGTTGCTGGTGAAGTCAGGTGATTGGGAAGCTGACAGACCATGCCTAAAACAGAAATGTGGATGTGTGAATGTCAGGAGTTGAAGATGCTTTTGTCTAGGAGCAGAAAGTGGAGGAACTGGGATTGAGGACAGAAGTTTCTGATAATAAATCGCATGGACCTACTCGATGCTTTAAACTACATACATTAAAGCCAGATGTGGCAGCACACGTCTGTCATCCTAGCCCTCGGGAGGCTGAGGCAGGAGGACTGCCACAAGTTGAAGGCCAGCTTGCACTATAAAGTGCGACCCTGTCTCAAAAAACAAAACAAAACAAAACAAAAAACAGCCGGAAGTAGTGGATCACGCCTTTAATCCCAGCAGGAAGTAATGGATCACGCCTTTAATCCCAGCACTCGGGAGGCTGAGGCAGGAGGATCGCTGTGACTTTGAGACGAGCCTGGGCTATATAATGAGTTCCAGGTCAGTCTCAACTACATAGTGAGACCCTGTCTCAAAAAACAAAATAAATCAACAAAACACAACACAACACAACACAACACAACTCTATGTATAAATGCAAATGAAGATTTAACAAACAGATTAAGCATATGTGAATGGTAAGTTTATTACATCCTCTTATGTGACATCTTGAATCCTCTTGGCTGTGGCAGTTAATGAGGGTCTTGGCCACTTGAGTCCCAGTTACCAACTCCGTGTGGGTACAACCTGGGCAGCATTCCCACCTCCTGCCCCACGGGCTTTCCTGTGGTTGACGGTGCTTGAAAAGGCAGGGACTCATTCAGTGCCCACCAAGCAGTCAGTAGCGGTGAGTGTCAAGCCCAGTACTCTGAGATGGTTCTCCCTCCTTCCTGTTCTCCCATCCTAGCTTTCCCAGGATTCCACTCCCTCCTACACCGGTGACACACTTCACTTTACCTCCATGGTGCTTTCTGAAGCCCTAGAAAGCAGGCCCTTGTCTTGGGGTTGGTCATCAGATTGCTAACATCATACTTCTTAATAGCGAAAGACTAAATGTTTTCCCCTTAGGTTTGGAACCAGAGCAGGGAGGTGTGCTCTGTGTTCTCCTAGTCAACACATAAAGGAATCCCTTGCTGCTACAATAAGGCAAAACAGAAAGGCACCCAGCATAGAAGGAAAGAAAGCTCTGCCTCTGTTCCCACACAAAGACGACTGTTCACATTTAAAGTCCCACAGAACTGATAAAGTTAACAAGATCACTGAATCCAAACTGGCATCCCAAAAAATAAAAATACAAATTGTGTTCCTCTGTCGTCACAACGAATAACAGGAAACTGAAACCAAGAAACAGCACCAAGAAATTAAATACTTAGGTGTAAATATTTGCTGAAGACTACAAAATACTAAGTATACAGCTGAAAACTGAAAAATGGAGAGATACACCATGTTCGTGGACTGGAAGACTCAATATTGTTTTTTGTTTTTGTTTTTTTTGAGACAGGGTCTCATTATGTAGTTGAGACTGACCTGGAACTCACTATGTAGCCCAGGCTGGTCTTGAACTCACAGCGATCCTCCTGCCTCCGCCTCCTGAGTGCTGGGATTACAGGTGTGCACCACCACACCCGGCTATGACTCAATATTGTTAAACTGTTTGTTATCCTCAAACTGATCTGTAGATTTGGTCCCATCCTAAAGAAAATCCAAGAATGGGCTGGGGATTCAACTCAGTGGTGCTGCCACCTGCCTCACAAGGTCCCGAGTTCGATTCCTAGTACCCCTCCCCTCAAAAAGAAAAGAAAATCCAAGATTTTTTTGTAGAAATCAGTAAGTTGATTCTAAAATTCATGTGGGGAGGTAAAGGAACTAAAATAACAAAAAGTTTTCTAAAAAGAAGAAGAAAGTTGGAGGACTCACACCATCTGATTCCAAGATTACTATGATTGCAGTAATCGGAAAAGGCAGAATTCACTAGAAATCATGAAACAGTGTTCATAAATAGAATTGCATGAATAAACCAGGCAGGGGCTGGGGGCTTAATTCAGTGGCACCATGCCTGCCTTGCAAGAGCAAAGTCCTGAGTTTGATCTCCAGTACCAAAACAAACAGAAAAAAACAAAACAAAAACCAGGTGTGATAGCACCTGCCTGTCATCTCAGCACTCAGGAGGCTGAGGCAGGAGGGTTGCCAAGAGTTGACAGCCAGCCTGGGCTACCTAGTGAGTTCAAGGCCAGCCTAAACTACAAGGCAGATTGTCTCAAAAAACGAAACGAAACGAAACGAAAGCTTTTTCTTTTTTTTAATCAACAAACAGGGTGGGAAAAATTGGATATCCATATGCAAAAAAAAAAAAAAAAGTTGAGATTTATCTCATGTTATACCAAAAATAACTCAAAATTTATTAGGGACCTAAATATAAAATGTAAAAAAACAAAACTTATAGGAAAAAAAGGGGTCTTGTACCCTTGGGATACGAAAGTGTTCTTTCTTAAATACGACACAAAATTAAAAATTGATGAATTAAATTTCATTCAAAACTTAAAATTTTGCTTCTCTTACTTTTGTGAAGAGACTCTCTGCAGGGGGCCCGATTGCAGTCTCCCCCTACATCCGCCCTTCTCAGCTGGAAGCCGTCAGATGGAAACTGCTCCACTAACGGGACTTAGGGGTGTCTGTTCAGAGAGTGAGGAAGACGAGGTTAGGTAGAAATACCACAGGCAGTCAGACGGGGCTGGGCCCGTGAGGTCGGCGCAGAGGGCGAGGATGCGGGGAGCTCGTGGCTGGAGGCAAAGCGGAAGAACAGTGACGTCACAATGGCCGGGTCCGCCTACTTCCCTAGGGGTGAAGGGAGCTTGGAATTATTGGCTGCACCCTGTTGGGCTTTCGGTGTAGCTAGACCATTGTCTCACTGGGGGCGGCCTTCTTCCTCCACCCAGTAAGACTAAGAAGACTGAGACTACAGATTATCAACCAAGTCTGATGACGTCATCTGTACACCTTTGTTGCTATTGGGTCACTGTTACCTAAGCGACTACTCTTGTAATCTTATTGGTTGATTGTAGTTTCCTAAAACTTCCTTTGAGAATTGGGCTCCTGGCTAACTCATTCAGGACCCCACCTGCCTCTCCGGGGCTATTCCTGTTCCCCAATCCTGTTTCCCAATAAATTTTCCTCTTAAAAAAATTTTTTTGTGTGTGTGAAGAGAGTGAAAAGCGAGTGCACAGGTTGGGAGAAACTATTTGCTGCTCATACATCCAACAAAAGACTTGTTTCCGGAATAGATGAGGATGTATCAGATTTTTTTAAATGAGCAAAAGATTTGAAGATTCACCAAAGAAGACATAAATGAGAAATAAGTGGATGAGATGTCAGTTTCGTTACCTCATCATTAGGGAAATTCAGATAAAAAACTA
Source organism: Fukomys damarensis (assembly GCF_012274545.1). Taxonomy (NCBI): domain Eukaryota; kingdom Metazoa; phylum Chordata; class Mammalia; order Rodentia; family Bathyergidae; genus Fukomys; species Fukomys damarensis. The sequence goes on from NW_022900948.1 coordinate 44,410,372, forward strand.
AGTCTAGGGCCAAGGATGTAGCTCAGTGGTCCCACACCTGCCTGGCAAGCGCAAGGTCCTGAGTTTGATCCCAGGTTCCAAAAAAAAATTATATGGTACAGCCTTTCTGTGGAATAAAACAAGAAAGTGTTTTTTTGTTGTTGTCGTTTGGTTTTTTTTGAGACAGAGTCTTGCTATGTAGTTCAAGCTGCCTTCAAACTCGTGACAATCCTCCTGCCTCAGCCTCCGAGTGCTGGGAATACAGGCGTGTAACACCACACCCGGCCTAGGAAATTTAGTGTAAGAAATGAAGAGAAGGAACTGGACTTGTCTCAGCTCGCAGATGGCATGGTTGAGACATAGGCCACAACTGGGATGTGAATGTTCTGCCAGTTTCATGCTGGAGGCCTGGTCCCAGTGTGGCTGCTGTGTGAGGAGGGTGGGCGTGGGGCATCCTTAGATCACGGGGTTCACTTCCCTTCAAGGGACCGAGGTCTTCCTAGCGTGACTCTGGTTAGTTCTCTTGAGGAGTATATTAGTCACTTTCCAATTGCTGGAGCAAAATACTTGACACCCATGCCTCAAGGAAGGAGAGGTGGTTTTTTGGCTCAGCCTTCAGGGTTGGGGGGATTCAGTCCATGGTCGCCCGGCCCCCAGGCAGGGAGAGCATGGTGGCCCATGGCGTGGCAGGTGGGTGTGACAGAGAACCCTCAGCTGTGACGGGAGGACGCACACAGAACAGGAAGGGAGGGGTGGGGAAGGGAGAGCCACCCCCAAAGGCAGCCACCAGCTACCCACATCTCCAGCCAGCACCCGCAGCAGCCATCACCCTCCAACACCTTCCAGCTCTCAACACCTGAGGCTCCAGGGGCTGCTCTGGACCTGCGCCATGACCAGGGGGTTGCTGTTCAAGAGCAACACTGGCTCCTCTGCATGCTCTCTGGCTTCCTGTCTCCCTGGCCGACCTCTCCCTTTGTGTCCCTCCCTGCTGTCCTGTGTGGACATCCAGCTCCATGGGTGACAGCGAAATCCACCTCTTTCCCTTTCAAATGGCTCAGCCTCTGTATTTTGTTACAGCAACAGAAAACAAATAGATCTGAAGCCCTAGTACCTTCTTTGAACCGTTGTTTTAGCCCCTAGGGGTTACACAGGCCAAGTACTGGGATAGGGTGACAACCAACCTGATAACTAGATAGAAAAAAGTGACCTACAGGCTCAGAGCATATACAGCGTGGATACGTGGGGCAGAGGGATGGTTCACAACCGAGGGAGGACAGAGCAGGACTGGTCAGATGTCCTCGTGCGACTTGAAATGTGAAAACCGAGGATTTTGCTTAGGTTTTTGTTTGTTTGTTTGTTTTTTTGTTTGTTTTGAGACAGGGTCTCACTATGTAGTTGAGACCAACCTGGAACTATGTAGCCCAGGCTGGTCTCGAACTCACAGTGATCCTCCTGCCTCAGCCTCCTGAGTGCGCCACCACCCCTGGCTGTTTGCTTTTTGATACAAGGTGTCACTATTCAGCCCACGCTGGGCCTCAAACTCATGGCAATCATTCTGCCTCAGCCTCTCAAGCTCTTGAGATTATAGGCATGCGCCACCATGCCTGGTGAACTTTTGTTTCTGGAACTTTCCATGTAATATCTGGCCACCGTGTTTAGCCATGGGTAACGAAGAGTATAGAGAGCAAAACTGTGGATAAGGGAGGAACAGCTCAATTGTAGCGCAGACACGCAGTGGAATGCCGGACAAAGCTAAGAACGACTGAAATATTATTACACAGAATAACACCCACTGGCTGTGCGGATCTGAGGGTGAATAAGATAAGTCGCACAGGAACAATTCAGCTCATGCAAACAAAAATCCAGCCTGGCGTATTGGCGCACGCCTGTGATCCCAGCACTCAGGAGGCTGAGGCAGGACTGCTTCAAAATCAGGGCCAGCCTGGGCTACAGAGCAAGACCTTGTCTCAAAAAAAAAAGAGTAACAAAATACAGAAGAAAGTAAAAGCCCATATTCTCCCTGTGCCCCTCACACTTGTGTTCGGTTTTGTGTTTTAGTGCAGAGCGTGGCAGTTTATTGTCAAGCAAAGGACACCTCAGGCACCGGGGCGGGGGGGGCTTTGCCCAAACTCCGGCTCAGACTGTGTTCCAGGGGCTAAACACATCCCACTGAGGGCACCGTTCCTTCTTCAGTGTTTATGGTGTCAGTCCGTGTCTGTGACCAGTACACAGCACCACATCCCCGTGGGGGGCTGCAGCACACGCACAGCACCCTGAATGTTTTACATCTCCCTCTTCCTTCCCTCTCTGTCTCTGGGTCCCCATTCCACGCGCAGAAGATCTGTCTCCCTGTCTCCTATTATCTACCATTTCTTTTGCTCTTTGATTTATTTATATTTTGAGTTTCTCATATATGGAAAAAAAATCACAAAAAATTTATTTATTATTATTTTTTGAGACACGGACTTGCTATGTCGTCCAGGCTGGCCTCAAACTCATGGCGATCCTCCTGCCTCAGCTTCCTGAGTGCCGGGATTACAAACGTGCATAAATTCTAAAAGCCTCACTCAGATGAAGACAGAATTGATGGGTCCCACATTAAACATGACAACTGAGGGCCGGGGATTTAGCTCAGCGGTTCCGCCGCCTGTCTCGCAAGTGCCAGGACCAGAGTTCGATCTCCGGTACCAAAAACCGAAAAGGAGCTGCAGGGAGCTCAGTGGTGGCCAGTGCAGAGGAGGCCCCTGTTTCTGTCTCATCTTGAGCGCCTCACAAAAGAGAAAGAAAAGTTAAGTGTAGAGGAATATATATAATTAGTCCTCTCATCTTCAAACAAATCACAAGTTTGGTGGATTAAAGCAACAGGAGGTTTGGGTTGGCTTTTGTGTTTTTGAGACAGGTCTCACTATGCGCCAGCTTGGTCTAAACCTGGAGATTCTCCTGTCTGCCTCCGAGAGTTCTGGGGTTGCAGGCATGACCCATGCATTTATTATCTCACAGGTTGGGGGTCCAAAGACCATGCAGAGTTGAGCCGGACCTTCGGCTTGGAGGGTCTCACAACTGCAGCTGCAGCAAGGCCGTGGTCGCACCTGGAGGCCCAGCTGGGAAGGGATCCACCTCTAAGGTTGCTGGGGTTGCTGGGAGGGCTCGATTCTTTCCCACAGTGCAACTGGGCACCCTGGTTTGTGCTGACTGAGTGGCACCTGGAGGCCCCTAGAGGCTGCCTACGATTCCCTCTGTCTTAATTACTTTCTCAGTGCTGAGACAAAAGACCCGACACCTAAGTTTATGAGGAAAAGGTTTATTTCAGCCCACGGTCTGTAAAGGTTTCAGTCCACAGTTGGCTGGGTCCAAGGCAGGGGGGCCCTGCAGAGCAGAAACAGTTCATGGCAGAGCAGGCAGGAGACAGCAAAGCAGCAAGCACTAGCAGGCAGCAGCTTGGCAGAAGTCCTCTTTCTGTGCCTTACATTCCAGGTGGGCCACCCACCCTTAGGGCAGGTAGCACTCACAGCCAGGGGGGCACCTTTATCCTAGAATCACTCCCTTAGTCCCAGCCTTACCCACCCTAGATCCAGCCACCTCTGAAAAGCCCCACCTGTGACACCATGAGGCTTTGCGGGGACAGCTAGTCAGAGCTACAACAACCGGCACAGAGCTTTCCCACCAGGACCACTTGTTCCATTGGCCCTCAGGGAAAGTCTTGCACCCGTCTGCTAGCAAGACAGGCCTCTCTCATGGCACCAAAAGGTGACACTCAACATGTTCGCCACATTCTGCTGACCAGAGCAAGTCCTCAGTGCTGCCTAGACTCAGACACGACGTGGTGAGGAGGCCGGATGCGGACTGTGGCACCTACTCGACAGTTAGCAAAGTCAGCCATCGCAAGGTGACTTCAGTACCGTGGAAACTCGAACCCCGGCCCTCTCTGTGAAATGCACTGGAGACAGCACGCTTAAGATCTTCAAGTTGGTTAGGAAAAGAAATAGCAAAAAATGCAACACAAAACAAGCAGGCATGAATTTTTAAAAATTAAAAATACTAAACTGTGTCTAAATGTTCCCCCAAAGGCTCATGCAGCCCTAGGCAGGACCTTTCAGAGGTGGCTGAGATCACTGGTGTGTGATTACTAAATCAGCCCGCTCATTGGTTTGGCATCCTCCTGGGGAGGATTAAGGGTGCCCCTCCCTGAGTGTGTGCAACCCACCCTAAGGCCGGTGGCCTGGATAAAATATGAGGGGCAGAAAGAGGGCCAGTGCAGCTGCTGGTCGCTTGCTGCTTGCTACTTCAGTGCTGGCTGCCTTGCTGCCTGATCTGCTGTGAACCGTTTCTCCCCCCCCCCCTGTGGAAACCCCTCCGCCAGGCCACCCCGTCTCAGAGCCGACCGCCTATGGACAGAAATCTCTACAAACTGTGAGTTGAAATAAACCTTTCCTCCTTTAACTTTGGGCATTGGATATTTGGTCTGGGCAAGGAGAACAGTAGCTAAGACACTGAGTGTGACTGAAAACACACTGAATGTTTAAATTTTAAAATATGTTGCAGTAAAAGACATGTTGCCATGACTACCAGTCATAGCCCCCCCAAAAAAAACACACTCATCCCGTCGTCCTTACCGCTTCCTGCAGCAGCTCTGGAGTCCTCTTTCCTGAGGGTCTTTAGTTGCCCTGTTGTCGTTTCCTCAGTGTCTAGAGTCAATTCAAAGCTTCCTTTTCTTGGTCATTGTGACTTTGGGGAAGAGACAGAAATGATACTGCTGGATCTGATAAGTAAAGTGGCTGAGGACAGTATCGTGTTTTTATGAGCTGCCTTTCCATTGGGCCACGCTCACCGGCAGCATTCACTGTATTATTAGACCTCATAAAGACACTTAGAAAAAAGCTGGGCGTGGTGGTGCACACCTCTAATCCCAGCACTCGGGAGGCTGACGCAGGAGGATTGCTGTGAGTTCAAGACCAGCCTGGGCTACATAGTGAGTTCCAGGTCAGTCTCAACTACATAGTGAGACTCTGTCTCAAAAAACCAAAAAAAAAAAAAAAAAAGACCCTTAGAAAAAAAGGCTCCAAAGCTGTTTCGGAAAGTAAGAATGATGGGGTAAGTGTGTTCGAGACCAGGAAGGGGTTTCATGGCAATGTGTCTTTTACTCTAATATTTTTTGGGGAGGGCCTCTCTATGTAGTTCAGATTGGCCTTGAACTTACTATATAACCCAGGTTGACTTTGAACTCACAGCAATCCTCCTGCCTCAGCCTCCCGAGTGCTGGGATTACAGGCATGCGCCACCACGCCCGGCTCGCGAGGGGTGATTTTTTAAATACTGGTTTATTTTCTTCAGTAGCCATTGATTTCATTTTTTTCTTCTTTTTCAGTAAACTTTGTATTTTCTACAAATTCTTCTTTTCGTTTATGATTTTTTAAAAATGGTACCGGGGATCGAACTTGGGTCCTTACGCTTGCAAGGCAGGCAGTGGCACCACTGAGCCAAATCCCCAGTCTCATTTATGATTCTTAAAACTGTAGCTTCGCGCTGGGCATAGTGGTGCACACCTGTGATCCCAGCACTTTGGATGCTGAAGCACAAGGATTATTGTGAGTCTGAGGCCAGCCAGGGCTACACAGTGAGTTTAAGATCTGCCTGAACTACACAGTGAGACCCTGTCTCAAGAAGCCAAAACAAACAAACAAAAACAAAAAAAGTAGCTTCATCCTTTTGTTCTTTTTTTTCTTTTTCTTTCAGCAATGCTGAGAATTGAACCCAGGAACACTAAGCTATCCCCCCTGTCTTAATTTTGAGGCAGAATCTTGTTGGGTTCAAGCTTGAAATCTGCCTGCCTCAGCCTCCTGAGTAGCTGTGATTACCACGGTGTGCCCCAGTGCGTGCCTGGCTCTTCTTTCATTCTTATTATTAATATTTGTTCCTTTCTTTTTCATTTCCTCGACTAACTTGCTAGTTCTTTATGTGCTTTATTTGTCTTTTAAAGAACCAGATTTCGGCTTTGTCGATCATTCCGTAATTGTTGATCCCCTTTCTGTTCATATTCTTATCTGCATTGTTTACTTCCTCCCGCTATTTTTAAACCTTCTTTCATTAGTTGAAAGCTTTGCTCACGTACGTTTAAGTCATTCCTGGTTTAGAGCAGATGCACTTAAGGCTCCATGTTTCTTCATAAATATCATTTTAGTTGTGTCCTACACATTTTAGTTTGCATTTATTTCCTTTTCATACCGTCAGATATTTCATAATTCCCATTGTGATTTCAGCTCATGTCTTTGGAGGGGCTCAATAACTAACTTTCCTTTCCCCTTCCTGGATTCTGACCGGATATGAGATGAAGATTCAGCAGCAGCTGGGAACCAGAAAAGAAAATAATTGTCTTTCCAAAAAAAAAAAAAACTGATACAAAGTTGGAGGATGAGGGTCGTTGTGACAGTCAGTGAGCTCTTTCTTCTTTTCTCCCCCACTTCTTTCTCAGGGTCTCCATATGTAGCCCAGGCTGACCTTGAACTCATGATGATCCTCCTGCCTCAGCCTCCTGAGTGCTGGGATTATAGGTGTGTGGCCAGTGGATTTCTTCATACTGAAAATAAGCACTTGGCAACCTTAACCCCTGCGTAGTGCTATGGGTGTTGGGGTGGAATGGCCCAGCTGGGGGCAGCTCCCAAGCAGAGAAAGGGGGCATAAGCCACGCATGCCAATCAGGTAAGTCAGCCCTAGCTTCCTGGGCACCCACAAAAGGGGCAGAAGCTGAGTGTGTTGCAGGAAATCAGCTCCCTTAACGTGCAAGGAAACACCAGGAACAGGAAAGAAATGTTCCCACAAAAGTTTGTTCTTGAACCTCTGGGGGAGACAGGAGTGCTTTTTCTAGTTGGCAGAGGTATATCTGTTTTATTCTACGTATATATATATATATATATAATTTCTGGTATTCCTTATTCTGTCCTATTGATCTATTACTTGTCCTTAGGCCAACATCTCATATCTTGATTACTGTAGCATTTCATTAAGTCTGGAAAAAATAATCCTTGAAAAGTAAGCCCTGTTATTTTTATTAACTTATAAATTAAAAGGTGGCATCCTGAGGCCCAAGGTGCCGGGAACGAGCTTGGGGGGGGGGCTACGCCTTCCCCAGCCTCCGTTTCCCTGTGGGTTACAGGAGCTGAGCCGCCCCCATCGCCGACCTCTGGCTCCCGAGAGCGGTGTGGCCCAGAGTCACCAGAGCGAGTCGGGTCAGGGCCTCTGAGACGCCCAGCACCCGACACCCTCCTGGGTCCCCCAGGAGGTGGCTCTGAGCCCAGAGCCTGTGGTCTGCGAGGCAACAGCAAGAACCAAGGGCCCCTGTGGCATGAACTTTCCCACTGAGCAGGTGCTCAGCGCACAGGCCAAGGGCTACCGGCCTCAGCGCCTTCCCTCCCGAGGTCACACACGCTACTTCGACAGCTGGAGAAACAAGCCTCAGATGCACACTTGCAGCCAGGTGTGGTGGTACACACCTATAATCCCAGCATCCTGGGAGGCCGAGGCAGGAGGAGCACAAGCTGCTAGGTGCCTGGGCAATTTAGTAAAATCCTGTATCAAAACAAAAGATTTTTAAAAGGGGTTGGGGCCAGGTGTGGTGGCCCACATCTATAATGCAGCACTCAGGAGGCTGAGGCAGGAGGATTACCATGAGTACCATGATTACCTGGGCTACACAGTGAGTTCAAGGCCAGCCTGGACTACATAAGCAAGATTCTGTCTCAACACAACCCCCCAAAAAAGGATTGAGGATAGAGCTCAGGGTGAAAGCCTCAGTTCAATCCCCCGTGGAACAACAACAACCCACACACACACTCTCGCTCACACACACACACACACACACACACACACACACTTGCCCAAGGACACACTCAGCCAGGTTGCAGAAGAGCAGAATTCCAGCTAAATCACGGTTTAATCTCCTCACTGGCAGCCTCCACTCTACCCGTGCAGCCTGAGCTCTTTCCCTCAGCCCAACCTCCTTCCTGGCCCAGGGTTAAGTGAGAGACAGACAGAGACAGAGGGTTAGGAAAACAGGAGAGGTAGGCTGATCCCGAGGGCCAGTTTGACCCTTCCCTACCCCAGGGGCTAGACGGACCCAAGGGAGGGCGAGGTGGCAATAGGGAGCCACAGATGGTCCAGGAGCAGCGGGAGTGATGCAATGCTGAGGGTTGAAGTGACCCTGCATGCGACTGGGTGAGGCAGGCCCAGGAGGGAAGGTGGGGTGAACACGAGAGGAGCCCCCACCCCCTTCCCCGGCTGGAGCAACCCGTCCTGCCACAGGTAGCCACTGGCCTTCTTGGGGACAAGGGATAGGCCTGGGGGAGGGCCAGACACTAGG
>NW_022900948.1:44419163-44437101 GCF_012274545.1 Fukomys damarensis
CCTGCTGTCGGGTCCCCCCTCCCAGGCCCGCTTCCCTCGGTCCTCCCGGGGAGAGAATAAGGGATGCCTTTCCCCACAGCTCCCAGGGTCTCTGGGGCGCCCACCGACTCCCGAGCAGATCTATAGCCTGGCTTCATGGGTGACTTTCGGGCGGGGGTCCCCGAAGTCCTAGGAGGGATCCTAAGGTTTCCAGGTGTTTTCTGAAAGAGCCGTGGTGGAGAAAAGGCTGAAGCCGCGACCTGGCGCGCCTGTGCCTTCGGAAGTCACCAGCAGCCGGCTGCACTCCGAGGCTTGGGGCCACCAGCGACCTGCGAGGGACGAAGGGACCCGGGAAGGGGGGGCGAGGGTCCCACAGGGGCCGAGGTGTCAGCGCTCGTGGGGCACCGGCACCTGCCGATCCTGCACCCCCAACTCCACAACTCCCCTTCCAGGTGGGAACCTTCCCCACCTGTCCCTAGCAAACAGCGCTCAAAACATGGCTGGGGGGGGTCCCAGCTGCACCCGGCCTTTCACTAAAGCAGCACAGCTGAGAGGCACCTGAAGATACTTTATAAGAGTTTTGAGCCTGTGATTATTCTGTGGAAAAACAACAGCTAGCGTTTATTGAGCATTTACTATGTGCCAGAGGTGTGCTGGGCCATTTATGTGCCTTCTTTGCTTTGTTAATCACCACTAGTCCAAGCCCAGCTCTTGCCAAGCACTATGCTAGGTCTTGGGAACAGGAGGCAGAGAGGCCCTGGTCCTCGGGAAGCTCTTGGTCTGAAGGAAAAGAGGACAAAAGAATTAAAACTAAATTCGGGGCTGGGGATTTAGCTCAGGGGTTCCACCGCCTGTCTGCCAAGTGCAAGGTTCTGAGTTCAATGCCCGGTACCAGAAAAATAAAATAAATGCAGAACCGGGCGTGGTGGCGCACACCTGTCATCCCAGCACTCAGGAGGCTGAGGCAGGAGGATCGCTGTGAGTTTGAGACCAACCTGGGCCACATAGTGAGACCCTGTCCCGGAAAAAAAGTTGGATGTGTGGACACCGTTCATGTTGTCCGCTTACGGCTTAGGAAACCGAGGCTCAGAAAAGTGAGATTCCTTCTGGCATCACCCCTGTAAGTCAGGGCCGAGCAAGCTCTGAACTCAGGCCTCCTCCTTTGCCCTCCTCTAACCTGGTTTCACAGGCCCTGCGTGGGGACATCCGTTGTGCCACCACACTCGGCCAAACTGAGGGCCTTATCGTGGGGAGGTGATCCTGGGTTACCCAAGCGGGTCTCGGGGGTCATCACTGGGGTCCTGGGAGAGGACGGGAGAGGGATGGGGCCACGAGCCCAGAGCTGCTGGCAGCCAGCAGAAGCTGGAAGTGGCAGGAAGTGAGGCACCTGGGAGCCTCAGATGTCCGCGTGGGACAGAACAGTGACGCAGGGCATTCTTGGGCTTTGAATCGCCCCAGGCCTTTTGAGTTTTATTTTGAGACAGGGTCTAAGTTGCCTAGGCTGGGCTCCAACTCATGTTTCTCCTGCCTCAGCCCTGAGCAGCAGGGACAACAGGCATGTGCTGCCTACATTTTAACCTCATCTCACGTGCTTCCCATGCTGGAAATGGAAGCACATGTGGATGTGGGAGGAGCTCCATACTGGAACAGGAAGGGACATGATGTGAATTAGCCCCTTGGTTCCCTCCCAGCCCTGTCAGCCTCCTTGTGCCCTGAGGACCCAGCCCTGTGGAGCTCACCTATGTTCCACTCCCACCTACCCCCGGGCCTTGGCACAAGCCATCACGCCTCCTCCTCTTCCCCTTGCTTTCCTCCCTTCCTCACCCATATTTGTCCTTCTGCATGGCCCTTTGATTCGGGTTTCTTTCCCAACTTTGGTAGCATTTGCTGTCATTTACCACCGTGGACTTTTTCCTTGTGGAAGCCCCAGTAGATCTTCCTGTGCTTGGAAGGCTCATTCTTTGACTGCAGGTCTCCCAGTGCCCAGCCCTGGGTGACGGGTAGTCAGGCAGATCTTTGTGGGTGCTCTGTAGCTGCTGAGAAAAAAGCAGGCTCCCTGAGGCCTGCACGGCTGGTGTCCACCCTGTCCCCTTCCCTCCCTCCCAGCTCCTGTCCCTCCCAGGTGGGGCCGGATGGGCCGGGCAGCCCGGTGAGGACCCTGACATCGGCTCGGGTTGCAGTGGCCAGTGGCTCAGCACCAGGCTGTAACTGGAGCCTGGGCGGCAGATCCCTCCCAGGAGGAGGGCTTCTTGGGTAGGAAGGCAGCTTGGTGGCAGGCAGGGTAACCAAGGGCGAAACCGCTTTGAAATCCGCTTCCTGCCTCCCCGGTCCCCCGTGCGTGCCTGTGTGCGTGCGACGGGACTCAGGATGCACATTAAGGGTCTGCTGTCAGAATCTTCCCCAGGTGATGAGGATAGCAGGCGCGGTCCCCTATTCTTATGGCACTGGGAGTTGAACCCGGGCCTTTTTATTTTGAGACAAGATCTCCCTAAATTGATAAATTGCCCACGCTAGGTTTGAATTTGGGATCCTCCTGCCTCAGCTTCCCAGAGTCCTGGGATGACAGGCATGTGCTGCCACATCTGGCTTTGGGCCCCTATCATTTAGGCCTCGGGAACAGTGTTTCCCCGTTCACGTGAATGTAGTCACTCACACAGGGGCACACATGTCACACGTGACACCCTCACCGGAGCTGCCGGGCCAGGGAACCAAGCCCCCAATCCCCAGGGTGACACCTCTTCCCAAGAGAGCCTCACCCCATTCTAGATAGCTGAGCTAGGTAAGAATATTTTGGGCAGTCGGGAAGGGCTGGGTGCTTGCTGAAGCCAGTGCAGAAGATAGGCGCAGGTGTGGCTGGACGGGCAAGAGCGTTCCTTGAAGTGGAGGCCTGGCTGATATTCTAAATAGGCGTGGGTCACCTTGGGAGCAGACCTTCCCACCCCCCTGCCTGCGGGGAAAGGGTCTCGGGTCGCTCTTTTGCTGCGTGACCTGCTCCCCACGGGTCGCTATTAGCCCAGCGACTGTACCTGGAGCCTTCCTGGTGGGCCGTAGTTTTGTCCCACCTCGTGCCCACCTCATGATTGTGCTCTATACAACCCACTTTCGGGGTCCCCTCCTGTCCCTGTCAGGCAGGAGCTGGGTAACCCTCAGTAAATATTTCCTATTCTTAACTTCGCTGCTCCTAGAATGCTTCTTGGAGTTTAGAAACAGGGACTCAGGGGATCCGACCCCTAACAGGCCTGGCTTTACAGTCCCCTACCTCATCCCTAGATCTGTCCCAGCCACCCCACTTCCCACTTCCGGTCCCAGCCTGGCCTGCCTGCCTGCCTTTGGGCCCCGTTCTGTGCTTCTGTCTCCTCCCTGCACCCCCTGCATCTCCTTCAACCCCTCCTCGCCCTCCCGGCCCCAGTCCCCACCTGCACCCCAATCCTAGCACATGAGACCCCCCAACCCCCAATGCCCCTTGCAGCGCAGCACCCTGCAGTCCTCAGATGCCCGTGGGTGTCCTCCGCTGCTCGCCACTGGGGCCCATCCTGTCCTCCCCTCGTGGACTTCGGCCCGGGAGTCACTGGGTGGGGGTGGGCACCGTGTCTGGGAAGGGCTGCAGGGGTCCCCACAGTGTCTGGCCGGGAGCAAGGGGGGCTCAGCCTCCGGAGTGCAGGGATCTCAGGTGCCAGCGCCACGCCCTGCTTTTCCTTCTGGACCAGGACAGGGGCCGGATGCCCTTGACCCCGCCGTGTCCAGCACATTCCCAGCACGCGGTGGGCACTCTGAAGATGTGCTGGGGCTGCCAGGCAGACGCTGCAGCCCCCTCTTTGTAGAAGACCTGGGCAGGGACAGGGACAGCTCTAGGTCACACACAGAAGCCCCCCCCCAAGCCCCCAGCAGGCTGGCGGGGCCTCAGGTGCCAGCGTCATCCCCAGCTGCCCCTGCACCTCCCTGCACCTCCCAGTCCTCCCCCATCCTGCAGCCCCTCCGAGAGCCAGTTCTGGGGTCCTGGACCTCTGTTTGCTGTGTGACCCTGGACAAGTGCCTCCCTCGCTGAGCTTTGTTTCCTCATCTGTAAGTCAGAGATGTGACATCAGGGCTGCTGGGAAGCATCAGTGGTATAAACACACAAAAAAAGCCTGAACACTTAGCTAGGACTGGAAATGCAGCACTCTACGAGGCTGAGGCAGGAGGATCACCAATTTAGGTTCATTGTGGGCAATTTAGAGACTGAGAAAAACCCTCCCTCAAAATTAATTTTTTGTTTGCTTTTTTGTTTGTTTTTGAGACGGGGTCTTGCATCGTAGTCCAGGCTGGACTTCAAATCGCTATGTGACTCACAGTGGCCTTGAACTCCCAGCGATCCTCCTGCCTCAGCCTCTCCACCGCTGGGATTATAGGCGTGTGCCACCACGCTTGGCTTCAAGATCAAAAATTGGAAGAAATAAAAATGAAAAAGGGCTGGGGCTGTGGGTCAGTGTAAAGACCCGGGCGCGCTCTCTCCCAGGCCGGAGGGCCGCGCTGGTGTCCTGGGCCGTGGGGCGCGGCCGGGTCGATGAGCATGAAAAGATTTATGCATTATATTTTTCATTCTAGAATACAACATTTAAAAAATATAGTATTTCTCAAAAAAGCTTATTTTTCCAACCCCCTACCCAAATGATGGGCATACACTACTAGCAATGGAAAACCTTTCTTAATTCCATCTCTGGGCCTCATCTTCTTATCTGCATAGGATGGATATTAACACTTAACTCATAGGTTTGTGTAAGAATTCAATTAAAAGTGTTAATGCAATTGAAGAGATTAGCAGAGTGCCTGGGACAGCACAGCATGTTTGATAAATGACTCCCGCGGCGCCCTGAGCTCGGCCTCGGGCTTCCAAGGCACCGAGGGAGACCCGGGGACCTGGGCGGGGAGAGGGACGGCTCATGGACCTGGCCCCTGGCGGCTTTCTTGTTCTTTGAGACAAAGTCTCCTGCGTATCTGTCTAACCCACACACACACACCTCTCCGCGATTCTCCTGCCTCAGCCTCCTGGATGGTGGGATTACAGGTGCGTGCCTCCGGGCTTTTCCAGGTGTGCTGGCTACCCCTGCTCTGACTCGGGGAAGCAAGGACCAAGATGTGGCCAGGACCCCTGGGTTCCAATCTACACTCCACCACTTCCCAGCGTGCCTCAGTTTCCCGGCCTCCCCAAAGGGGCTGGCATGGCCCCAGGCCCACAGAAGTGTTGCTGAGAGCCAGTGAGTAAGGTGGATCTGAAGAAAGCCTCCGGGGTGTGGCTGTCCACGCTCAGTCTTTCTTCCACGTGCACCTACTGTGCACGGGGCACCAGGTCACACAGGACAGCGGGAGGGACAGGCGACAAACGCAGCGGAGAAGTCAGTGCTGAGCAGATGACAGAGGCCAAGGAGAGAAACAGAGCGAGGTCAGTGGCAGGGGGCGCAGCCCGGGGCCCTGGGACTGCTCTGCCAGGACATGGCGTTCAAGGTCACTGGAAGCTGGCACGCTGGGGGTGGCAGAGAGAGCGGGATGTGCCAGTGGGGGACTCCTAGGGGTTCCGAGGTGTGTTCCTGACCCTTGCATGGTGGGGCCTCGCCTCAGTTTCTCCATCAGCACTGTGAGCAGGGAGGAGCTGCAAGCTTTCCTGCTGCACTTCCGGCTCCAGCCCCACCCCAGGAGGAAGAAGAGGAGGGGGGAGAGAAGGGGAGGGGAGGGGCAGGGGTGCTGCTGACTCAGCAACCAAGTGCCTTTGGGGTTCCACACCAAGAGGAGGCACTGGTGGACATGTGCGTCTCCCCACCATTCCCGAACCCCTACCTTCCTTCTCCTTCAGGTATGGTTCAGCGAGCACTGGGTCGGGGGGCAGGACTGGACTTGTTCACCATGTGACCCAGGTGGGTCCCTGGCCCTCTGTGCCACTTGGCTAACCAAGGCCTGGAGTCCCAATCTGCCAGGGAGAGGGTGGGCCTGGATTCATCAGGGACGGTCCACTGTGGAGGAATGGGGACAAGGAGGTGGCCAGGTGAGCCTGATTCCCAGGAACCTAGACCAAAGCAGGTGCTCTAGGAGTAACTGTGTCCCCTGATTTCACACACTGACCGCAGAACGGAGTGGTGTTTGGAGACTCAGCACTGCAGCCTGAAAGCGAGGTCCCCTCTTCCAGTCCGAGGAGCCTCGTCCCCAGTGGGGTGCCATTAAAGGGTGGTGGTCCTGGCTGCTTCGTGCCTGCCACGTGAGGGAGAAGCAGTCCCCACGCGCCAGGAGAGGGCTCCCAGCAAACACCAGGACCTTGGGGTCCTGAGAACAGAGAACCTGGCTGCATAGAGGCCGCCAGGTCTGTGGGGTCCTTGGTAGCAGCCTCAACAACTCTGATACGGGGTCTTTGCTTTTGTTTTGTTGGGTTTTTTTCTTTCTTTCTTTTTTTTTGGTATGGGGGACCAAACTCAGGACCTTGTGCTTGGGAGGCAGGCAAGGTACCACTAAGCTGCATCCCTGGCTGTTCGTTTTGTTTTTTTGAGATAGGGTCTCACTATGTAGTCCAGGCTGGCCTCGAACTCACAGTGATCCTCCTGCCTCAGCCTCCCAAATGCTGGAATCACAGGCATGTGCCACCACACTAGGCTGGATACAGGGTCTTTGAAGAACTGGTCCAGTTAAAATGCTGTCGGTAAGTGGGCCCTCTGCCAGTAGGACTGGGTTCTCTATAAGAAAGGAAAATGAAGACAAGCATGGTGGTGCACGTCCATCATCCCAGAACTCTGGGAGGCTGAGGCAGGAGGATCATAAGGTGGAGCCCCAGTCTGGACAACTTAGGGACTTGGTGAGCCTCTGTCTCAAAATAAAAAGCAGAAAAGGGCTGGGGATGTAAGTCAATGTGAAGGCCCAGAACCAATCCTCCTACAGAAGACACAGAGAGAGACAGACACAGAGTCTCACTGGGCTACGCAGGCTGATCTTGAACTCCTGAGCTGGAGGGATTTCTCTGCCTTGGCCTGTGGAGTTGCTGGGATCGGGTGCTCGCCACTATCGCCCGGCTGTGGCTGTCATCACGGGACCCCCACCAGACTCTGCCTTCATCCCCACCTCTTCACAGGTGAAGAAACTGAGGCTTTTTGTTCCTTTGTTTTGAGCCAGGGTCTTACTATGCAGTGTAGGCTGGCCTTGAACTCACTCCATAGCTGAGACTGACCTCGAACTCACAGAGATTCTCCTGCCTCAGCCTCCCAGAGTGCTGGGATCACAGGCGTGCGCCACCACGCCCGGCATCTCTGAGGGTTTCAAGAGGCCAAAGATGAACCTGGGGTCAACAGCCAGTCGGGGCCGAGCCAGGCTGGAGTGGGAGTCTTGACCGGCGGAGTGCAGGCTGTGGATGCGGTGATCTCGGGTCCCCTTGTCTCTGCCCCTTGGGTTCCTCCTCCTCGGCCTTGTCTGCGTCTGTGGCCCCCTCGCTTCCCCTTGGGCCTCCTCTGCTGCTGCTGCTGCAGCGCTGAGGTTTCCCAGCTCATTCCCTCCCCTGCTGCCTTTGAAGGCTCCTCTCCTGCCAGTTACACACACACACACACACACACACACACACACACACACACACACACACACTCTGCTTTCTCTCCTGTCCTCCCTAACCGTTGCTGTACACCAGCCTCCTGTGGCTTCCCGGGCTCCCGTGCATCCCCCCACCCCGTTCTCCCCGCTGTGGGACCCGCAGTCTGCACAGCTCTGCTGGCTGCACAGGGGTCTGGGCTGGTCATGGCCCCTTGGGGACTGCAACTCTTCAGGAGGAGCCACCAGGGTGAGGGCCGGGGAGCAGCCAGAGGCACAGGACCCCACTGAGCAGCAGGCCTAGCCCTCCCCCCACACGGTGGTCCTCCAAGATCCCACCACTGGGGCCGTGGGTGGTGGACAGGGGCAGGAAGCACATGATGCCCTGGAGCCAGGGGAACTTGGAGATCCCCCCTTGGGCTGAGGAAATTGAGGCCCAGAGAGAGGAAGTGCTTTGCCCAGAGTAACGCTCATTTATTCATTCAACAAACATCGGTCGAGCACCTCCTGGTGCCCCACAGTGTGCTGGGTGGGGAGACAGAGACCAGTGGGACAGAGTGGCCCCAGCCTGTCAGGGATGTGCTAGGGACAAACACCACAGCTCAGTCCCCAGGGCAGGAAGGGGGGGCACGCACGCACACACACGCGCACGCACACACACACACGCACGCACACGCACACCGGGCAGTTGTACTTCCTGTCAGGGGTCAGAGAGGCAGGGTGAGCTGCTCGGGGACACACAGGCAGGCCCGGCCTAGGCTCTGACCTCCTAGCCTAGGCTGGGGGCGGGGCTGGGGAGGAGCAGGGCCTGGGACGCTGGCCAGGACCCCGCCCCCTTCCCCTTCAGGGGAGGCCCCCGTGGGTGGAAGGAAGTCCCGCTGTGCTCCTGCTGGGCTGCAGAATCCACTGCAGTCAGTGCCTCCGGCCCTCGGTCCCCAGCATGGGTGGGTTCCGCAGGTGCCCGTGTCTGTCCCCAGCCGCTGGGCGTGGGCTTTCAGCAGCTGCCCGCTGGCTCGATGGCTCAACAGGGGAGCACGTGGCCTGGGGTCAGGGAGAGGGACAACTGCCCAGGAGCCACAACGGGGAGGGCCGCCCGGAGGGAAGGGCGGGGCGGGGCCTGGACACCCAGGAACCGGCCCTGAAGGGCACTGGGGTAGTCAGGGCCCTGGAGTCACAGCGCAGCGCACGCCACTCACACAAAGCCTGGGCACTTAGCGTGCACAGATGGGCCTCAGTACCCGCACCCCTGTGTCCCGTCCTGTCACACTCCCTGTGTTTTCGAGCAGGAGACTGAGGCGGGAGAGAGGAGTTGAACCAGCAGGGCCAGCATCACCCCACCAGGCCCTGGGACCCTGCCAGCTGCTCCAAAGGACTTTTCCAGTTGCTTTGTAATCCCCAGCCTCCAGCTCCTCATTGGTCCAACCAGCGGGGCGGGGCTCCTGGGAGCTCCGGGGTGGAAAGTCCCGGGCAGGGCTCCTGCTGGCCTTGTGGCCCTGTCACTCCTCCCGCGGGCCCTTCCCAGAGCAGGGCCACACACACCATCTCTTTTCTTCCTGGACCGCAGAGCTGGCTGAGAACTGGGAGACGGGCTGGTGAACCACACACACACACACACACACACACACACACACACTCCCACCTCAGCTTCCCGTAGTGGCTTAAACAACACGGATGTGTTCCTTACAGCCTGGGGCTCAGGAGCCCAAGCTCAAGGTGTCTCTGGGAGGTACAGGTTCTGGGCCCTAGGGAAGGGGTCTCATGTTCTAGCGTCTCTAGGCCGCCTGCAGTCCTGGACTTGTGGCCTCCGCCTCTGCCTCCTCCTGCCAATGGCCGCAGTGGGTTCCACACAGTTGTTGAGCACTGACTGCAGGTTGGGAACGGGTTAGGGTGCGGGGTGCAGACCTGTGCATGGGTCTTCATGGGGCCTCCCTTCTACCTAAAGACAGCCACATCCTTTGGATCCTGCCCAGTCTCCCTTCCCTGTACAATGACTGCATTCTGATCACTGGAGTAGAGCAGAGCCCTTATCCCAAGTGTGCAGAACTTGGGTGGGAAGAACATTCCCTCTCCTTCCCCAAGCTTTGACCACAGCACAGCATTTCCTTCAGGGACCAACACACCCAGAGAGTCCAGCGGCCCGTGGTCCCTGGGCTCCGATACCAGGAGGAATCACCGGCAGCTTGGGGTCAAACCCTTCATCTCAGACTGAGGCTGGATCTTGGTGAAGCTTAAGAAATCAGGCACCTTCGTGTTATGTCGCAAGTGTGGGTTTTTAGGTCACGGCGCCTTCTCAGCCACACTTTCCATACTTGGCTTCTGGGGAACCCTATGCATTCGCCCCGCATTTACACCCAGGACAGCTACACAGGTGCCACCAGGCTCCCCAGGGGTCTGTGCAAAAGGTCCTGTGACTCCGCTGCAGGGAAGGACCCTGGGAGCCTGGCTGCGTGGGCAAGAAGTGGCCCTCGGGCTTCCCAGAGACACTGCGTGCTGGGCGGCGCCTGGCAGGGGTGACAGGTTCCCCACCAGGGGTGGGCAGGGAAGAGCACGGGGCCACCGGCTGGAGCCCAGGTCTTCCCAGGGTCCCTGCAGCACCAAACCCAGACAGCAGGGGAACATCCCAGAAGCTCCCTGGGCACAGCCACTGCCGGGAGCGGGGATCGCTGGCCAGGCAACACCCTTTGGCTCCTTAGGGACCAGGCAAGAGCCTGCTCCTCCCCGGCAGGATCTGGACCCCAGGGACCCTCAGGGACCACCCTGGCTCTGCACGGCCTCAGTCCCAGTCCCGGACCACCAGCCCCGGTTCCCCTGTGGGCACACAGACACGTGAGCAAGCCCAGCTGGGACTGACTTTCACTCTACAGCCGCAACACAGGGACAGAGCGAGACGCAGACAAACACTGGCTCTGGGTCCTACGATCGAATGCTGGGTACCAGCAGGATGCTCTAGGCAGGCAATTTGTTTGTTTGTTTTTTGCTGCTTTGGGACAGGGTCTTGCTATATAGTCCAGGCTGGCCTTGAACTTACAATGTAGCCCAAGCTGGCCTCAAGCTCACAGCGATCCTCCTGCCCCAGCTTTCCTCGCTCAGCGAGTGATTTAACTCAGTCTTCCTCGCTCTTCCAAGAATAACTGGGAGGATTAAATGCATAATTATGAAGTGTTAAGTACATGTCAAATATCGTTTCAAGCTAAGAGTGGGGCCTGTGACACAGGTTAGGTCTCTTCTCTAATTTTACATGTGCATATGGCTGCCAGCTCCAAAGACTACATTTCCCAGGATGACTTGCAGCAAGGTGTGCTCACATGACCAGGTTCTGACCAATAAAATGGCAGCAGAAGTGGTTTGCCTGGTCGTTTTCTTTAAAGGACAGAGATTGAGATCTCCTTCCTTTTTTCTCCTTCTTTGAACCGGCTAGAATGTGAGCAGAGAGGCTGGAGCTGGAGCAGCCATTGTGCACTGTGAAGTTGCAACCCCTGTGTGTTGAGAGGGGCAAAACTAAGTCCCGTGCCAGACCCAGATGGCCTGTACTTCCTTGAGCAAGAAATAAATTTTTTCTTGTTTAAATCACTGTTATTTGAAGTCTGACCTTTTTGAAGCATAACCCAGTACCATTTTCTTCTTTTTTCAAGAGGGGGATGGAACCTAGGACCTGGCATGTGCCAGGTGTGTGCTGTCTACGACTGAGCTTCACCCCAGCCCGAGTCGGTTTTGTTTGTTTCTGTTTCTTACTACGTAGCCCAGGCTGGCCTCGAACTCACAGAAATCCTCCTCCCTCGCCCTCCCTGGCTGGGATTCCAGCTGTGCACCACCACACCCAGGCAGAATCTGTGTTAGCAGGGGCGCAGTGAACAGGGAGGTGTGGTCCTTGCCTTCCAGGGACCTCGGTGTAGCTAAGGGAGAGACAGCAGCCACGTGGGCAAAACAGGAATAATAGCTGTGGCTGTCGGAGCGCTGTAGAGAAAGTCAAAGGCTGGGGTGGAATCATGGGGGTTGGGGAGGGGCCCACCGGGAGCTCCTCAACTTAGGGGTCCTGTTGGGCCCCCAGAGCCCTGTCCTGCCCCCTCGGCCCCCGCACCACCTCCTCCAAGCTCTCCCCAACCCCCTCCGTGGCCATGGCTTTCAGCCCCCAAGCCACCTCCTGCAGGAAACCCTCCGCAGTGCTGTGGCCGGGCCTTTGCCCTGGCTGACTGTGGTCCCACGTTCACGAGGCAGTTAGGGGGCTGGGTTTTCTCAAGGCACCAGGTGGGAGGGCAAGGTCCAGACAGTGCTGGGGGAAGGCACCCCTCTGTGTAACCCGGGGGCCAGAAGGAGGCAGAGGGTGCCATGCCAGGTAGGTGCCAGGGCCGTGCAGCTCCCTCCCAGCTGCCCCAGATGGGCTGCCCACACCCCCAGGCTTGACAGCCCCCCCCCCCGCTTGGGCTCCCAAGTGCCACCTGAGCTTGTCCAACCTGGGACCTGACAGGATGCCCTCCAGGGCCAGGGAGAAGGCCACAAGCAAAGACGCTGCCCAGCCTCCCAAGGGGAGCCGAGTGTGAGCACATGGAGGGTCAGGGAAAGAGTTTCCGCAGAAGGAGCATCGTGCGTGGGAGGGGAGGGGGACCCAAGAATTCTGTCTGCCCTGGGAAGGGGTGGGGCAGAGGTGCCTCCCGGGGGCCTTGAGGGCTGAGATCACTGGTCTCCAGCCCGGGGGTGGGGCTCTGGCTGTCCCCAGAGGTTGCCACCCTCTCAAACGCCCCACCGGTCTCCGCTCTGCCCCTCCTTCCTGGGCTGCAGGGCAGGCATCAAAGCCACTGCCACAGAGGCCCGGGAAGGCAGGTCTGGGCCAGTTCCCCTTTCATCCTGGCCCCCAGAGGCCCCTGTGCGAGTCCCCACCGGCAGGGCTGCCTGAGCAGGGGAGGAGTCATCAGCCAGCACCTGCCCGCTTCTGGGCCTCAGTTTACCTGCTGTCTGCCGCTCTGCCCCGGGCCTTAGAGGGCAGGGGCCTTTGGAGCCTGAGACACCTGCAGGGGGCTGAGCAGGGCCCCCCGGTGCTTCTGGGGTACCACAGCCCCCACTCCATACATCACGCACCTGCCCCACTGGGTGGCCCATGACTCTGCCCTGCGTGGGCCTCAGCTTCCGGAGATGCTGGGGGTATGGACCTGGCTGCCCCCCTTCCCTCCCGCCCTGCTGAGTTGCAAGCCCACTTCTGGCAGTGCTGTGCAGATTTGGGGTTCACGGAGGTGGCTCCCCCTTCCTGAGCAAAGGCCACCATGATTACAGGATGATGGCTGTGCCACTCTTGGCCACGAAACACTGCCCCTCGCACGCCACTGTCCCTGTCACCTCACATTCAGGAGATCCTTTCTTGTGAGCAGCCTAAGCCCAGAGAGGGCAGGTGACCTGTCCCAGGTCACACAGCCAGCTGAGGACAGGTGTTGGAGCCAGGGAGGGACCCATCAGGGCTCCATCTGCCCCACACTGGGCACGGGACTGGGGGGGTCCGGTCTTACCGGAAGTCACAGAGCTAGGATTCGAACCCAGTGTCTGCTTCTGCCACACCTCCGCACTCCCACCGAGTGTCACGGCTCTGGTCCAGGACTACAGCACTGCCCTGTCATCACCCGACTGCATAGAGGGGCTCCCTCCACCACAGGCCGCCCCCGGGGCACCAGGCACAGACAGGCTGATGGCACGGGATGGGTGCCCAGGTACCCAGCAGACACCAGCTCAGCCCAGAGTTGAAAATTTCTTCCTGGAACACCAAATAATTAAGGAAATCAAATCCTGTGAAATAAGTGATCCCGGCCAGAAGCCCACAGGGAGCACTGGAGGCCATCATGTGGGAGGTGCAGGTGGGTGGACCACCCCCGCCTTACAGACAGGGAAACAGAGGCACGGTGCAAGAGGCAGATGCCCACAGGTGCTGACACGGGCCCTCTGTGCTCAGGATCTGCTACCATGCACCAGCTGTGACTGCAGTGAGTCTGAGGACAGAAGAGCCACAGCCCGCTGGCTCACCTAGGCAGTGACACCTGAGTCCCGCTGTTAAGGAATCAGCAGGGCTGGTAGGGAGGAACTTCTGAGTGGGGGTGGGATGTGCAAAGGACCTGGGGCACCTGGAGGTCAGCTCAGGAACATGAAAGGGAAAGCGCCAGCTGCCTGCTGCAGAAAAGGAGAAGCAGCCGGGGAGGGGAGGAGGCAGAAGGGCTGGGAGGAGCCAGCAACCAGGAATCCAGCCCGAACACGTCTGACTGTCTTGGGGTGCACCCAAGGCAGTGAGCCTCAGGAGCATCTCAGGAGCAGCCGGGCTGGGAGTCTCCAGACTCAGCTCTGCTGAAAGAGGGAGATCAAAAGGGAAAAATCTGCAAGTTAGATTTGCCCTCAATTCTATTAAACCACCTAAGGCTGTGGGAAAACAGTATTAGGGTCTTAATTCCATGAACGACAGAGACCCCAGGCTGGATGCCCCCCCTTCCCTCCCATAGTCAGCAGAGAGCCCCAGAGGACACAAAGTAGTGGACAGGGCCAGAGGGCACAGCTGGTCACCAGGATGGGGGACAGGGAGAGAAGGGATGGAAGGCAAGGCTGGGATCCCTTCCCTCACACAACAGCCCGTCTCCCTCTCTCCCTTCCCCACCAAGGACTGGTGCTCGCTTAAAGTTAGGGTTGCAGACCTGGGCCAGCCTGGCTGGGCTTGGATCCTGGCTTAGTTACTTCCCCGCTGTGTGACCTTGGGTTAATGACCCAACCTCTCTGTGCATCACTGGTGAGAGGCAGGTGAGTTAACCTTGAGGAGATCTCACAGCATCCTCCATTGGAGGAAACTGGCTACTGTCCCCAGAGGTGGACTGGGGGGGGGTCCCTTTAGATTTTTTTGGTACCGGGGATCAAACTCGGGTCATTGCGTTTTCGAGGCAGGCAACAGAACCACCGAGCTAAATCCCTGGTCCTGGGGGGTCCCTTTAGAAAAGGGCTCGGAACTGGCAGGAGAAGTCTCAAAGCCCCCGGATGTTTTTCTGGACACAAAAAGGTCCTCATCCGTCGGCTTAGCCTCAGAGCCCCGGCATCCCCAGTCTCCGTCCTGCCATCTACACCCAGCTTTTGAGGGGGTCCTTGCCGGGAGGCCCTGCCCACCCACACAGGCACACACACACCAGAGCCCCAGCAGGGAGGGAAGCGGCCTGAGACCTGAGCTCTACCACCCGGCCCCACCCAGTCCCCAGTTCGCCACTGTTTCTGGGTGGGAGCCCAGGCTCCCACACGCTGCACCCCAGCCCTTTTTTTCATTTTGAGGCCCGGCCTTACTAAATCCCCCAGGCTGAGCTCAAACTCCTGACCTTCCTGTGTGCGCCTCCAGGAGTGCGGGGAGGGTGGGAGTGCACCACTCGGCCTGGCTCCTGTGGGGATTGTTTTTAAGGCTGAGACAACCCAGCGCGTATCCAAAACCAGCTCCCTCCTCAGGGATGGGCAGAGCTCAAGACGCGTGTGCGAGCCAGGCTCTGGACTGAACAAGGCACAGGGAAAACAAGGCTTCAGGAGGGCAAGCAGAGCCTCGGGAAAGCGGGGAACCCCACGCCTGCCCCCAGGCCTTGCTGGCTCCGTCCGCCCAGGAGGGCCCTTTCCCAATCTCACTGCGGGGGACAGGAGCCTCGCCAGAGACGCCCGGGCTCAGTCCCTCCGGCTACACAATTCAGTGACCTTGAACGGGCCTTTTATGATGGTTCGATTGTGGAGAGAGAAGCAAGCGCAGAAGAACTGATGTAAAAGCAGCCCGCACTCCCGCTCCCCGGTGTGAGAGCCACAGGTCCTGGGGTCCGGAGAGGCCCCGCTGGGAACATGGGTTCTGGTCGGTGGGCGGAGCCTGCGCGGTAGGCGGAGTTTCTCTTCCTGCCCACCCACTCGGTGTAGTGGGCATGCGCGATGCACTCACTCGCTAGAGGTAGGGTGTCCTCAAAAGCCTTGGGGGGGCCTCTGCTGGCCCTGCCCTCCAGGCTGATGCTAGCCACGTAGGTCCCCCCCCCAGCAATCTGGGGACCCATGGTAAGGTTTTGGGCGAGGCAGGACAAAGGCCACTCCTGCCGGCCCTCCGTGGGGCCCCCGCTGGACAGTTTAGACTAGTTACGCAGTTTGCAGGGCTCAGGATGAAGAAGTGCAGACCACTGGTTTAGGATGTCCTGCAAATGTGAAGCCAGCACTAGGCCCTCGGGGACCGCAGGGGTCACAGCCTTTGCTGCCGGCTCCCCCGGATGGGGACCCAGCTGCCCAGGAGCTCAGGGTCCAGCACAGAGCCGGACAAGACAGGTGGCGTTCAACAAATGTATTCTGAAGCTAGGCGCCTGTGGGAGGCTGAGGCAGGAGCATCGCAACCTGGGCCATGGGCAATTTAGCAAGACCTTGTCTCAAAATAAAAGGCAGGGGGTTGGGTGGGGTGGGGGGATTTAGGTCAGTGCAAAGGTCCTGGTTTCAATCCCCAGTAGCACAAAAGAAAACTTGGGATGAGGAGTGGGTGAGCTCGCGGGACAGTTCAGCCTTCAGAGGCCTTGCTCTCCTAGCCAGAGGGAGCCTGGACCACCTCCCCGGAGGAGGAAGCCCGGCTCTCTGAGCCGCCAGTGTCCTCCAGCTCCTACCACGGCTTCTCAGCTGGGGCTCAGCGGTGCAACCCCGGCCCATGTTACTTCACCTCTCTGTGCCTGGGTTTCTTCACCCGCGGGGGCAGTGTCTGTCTTCCAGCGCCTGCAACCCTGCCTGCCTGCTGTTATCTGTCCTGGCTCCTGTGTGCTTTCCCTTTGGCCTCTGAGCTCCGGAGGGCAGGGCCCAGGTCCCTTGTGCCCTCACTGGGGACAGCTGTGGGTGGTGCTAGAAGTCACAGCCCACCATGCTGGGCGGCCTCAGATGCTACAGCAACCTGCAAGTATCTCTGTCCCCGGAGCTGTTTCTAGGGGACAAGGAGACTTGTGGGGCTGCTGGGCGGTGCCTGTCACGCAGGCGTAGCTAGGGGGCCATGACAGAAGGGCGGAGAGGCCAAAATGAGAGGAAGGGGCGTGTGGGCCTGACTTGTCTGGGGCAGCCCCCCCCCCACAACACCCGGGGCTCCGCAGCTCTCTGCGCAGAGACTGCAAGGCCAGTTTGGCTGCAGGAATAACCGCGGTCACCTCCCTTCCCTCGTTACTCGTGTCCTTGCTCAGCAGAAAGCTCTTGCTCGCTCTCCGGACTCTGCTGAGAGGCCACTAATGCCACTCAGGAGGGCGCCACCCCCATGACCCAACCCGTTCCCGAAGACCCCACCCTCTGCTATCATACTAGGGTTAGGGTTCCAACAGGTGAGTGGGGTACAGACCTCGGACAGTCAAGCTTCCCACCCCGGGCTGGCTTCCCTGGGGCTCCACCTCTCCAGGGACTGCCCAGTGCCCCTGCCCTCCCTCTCCCACCATGACAAGCCTCCCTCACTTCCGGACACGGTCTCGGGCCTGCCCCATCTCTGGTCAGGATCAACCCGCGTGCCCGCACTACTTCCGGTCAAGGTCACCTGCCCTCCAGGGAAACCTGCAGAGGTCCTGCCCCCTGCCCTTTCGGCTCCTGCTCTGCTCGCCCTGCTGGGCTCTCCTCAAATCCTTCCCGCTCCTTCTCCGCTGGCCACGCCCCCGTTTTTGATGCTGTTGCCCACGCTTCGGATCTGTGACCTTCAGAGAGGGCCGGATCTCCCCAGGGCCTGGTTCACCCCCTGGAGGGGTGAGAGGCTGGGGACCCGGACCGCAGGAAGGCAAAGGGGCCCAGCTCTGCTTGCAGGGGTCACCTGGGTGGTGGACAGGCACCTTCGGGGTCCAGAAGGGGTCCCCGACTGGCGGTGGGGTGCCAGGGCTGGGGTGCGTGTTCTGAACAGTGGTGTCTGCAAGGCGGTCTGGGGGATGTGTCATCGTGTATGCCTGTGTGCGGCGCGGTGTCCCCGCGTGTGTCACGCAATGTCCCTGTGCAGGTCCTGTGGCCCCGCGTCCTCTGAACACAGCCCGTCGGCGAGGCTCGGAGGGCGTGGGCCCCCGCAGGCTGGGCACTTTGGGGTTCGCCCTGCGACCAATAAAAGCTCCCCCAGGTCTCCCAGGTGCGGCCGTGGCCAGCGCAGGTGCAAGAGCCTGGGGCGGAGGAGTCGCGGGGGCGGGAGAGCAAAAGTTTCTGGCCTGGAGCAGGAGGCAGAGAAGTTTCGGCGGCGCCAAAGCCAGGCCAACACTGCCCCCCCGTGGGCGCGGCGTGGCGCTGCAGCCGGTGGGCAAGCGGGTGGGGGAAACTGAGGCACCGGGAGGGCGAGGGCACCGGGAATTGGTGTGGTACGATCTGGGCTCCTCGGGGACCCCCCAAGCGCTCTGGGAAATAGCCTGGGCTAGGGTGGGGGGGAGGGGCAGAAAAGTCCGGAGACAGATGGGGGAGACGCCAAGGGGTGTGGCGGGGG
>NW_022900948.1:44437486-44442479 GCF_012274545.1 Fukomys damarensis
AGTCCGGAGAGAGGGGGGAGACGCCAAGGGGTGTGGCGGGGGTGGCTCGGGACCGATTCCCTCTGCAAACCCAGTGCACACCTACGGGGGCGGCTGCAGTGGCCGTCCCAGCCCTCTACACACCGGCGCTGTCAGCCTTTTCTAGATCTACCCACTGCCTTTCTTCTAGAGCCAGGGCATCTCTCCAAAAAAAGCCTCGTCATCCGCAGCCCAGGGTCTCCACCAGTCACTGTGGGGCCGCAGCCACCTGAGCGACCCAGGTTCCCGCTGAGCCAGGAGCCTGCGGTGGATCCCTGGCTGCGTCCTCCCTGGCCAGGAGGTGGCGGTAAAGAGCTGGATCAGCAGCAGGAGGGGGCCAGTATAGCAAGGGTGGGGCGCAGTTCGCTGCCCCCTGGCTCCCCGAATTTCAGGCCCCTCCTTCAGGTCTGGGCTGCTCTGGGTGGACAGAAGCTCAGTGTCAGGTCTGGGGTTGTGCAGGGTCTCAAAGCCAAAGGGCGGTCCCGGTGTGGCCAGGAGGCTGGAGGACCCCTGGCTCTCACCCTTAGGGCACCCCAGCAGAACAGTACCATGAGACGCAACAGCAGATCCCAGCCATCAGGCATGTGCCTTTATTTGTAGGCCGAGGCAGGACACTCCTCACTGGCCAGCCCTCAGCTGGGGCTCCTGTGGGCGTGTGGGTTTTGGAAGGCCCAGGAGCTAGTAGCCCTTAGGGTATCCCTTAGGGTAGCTGTGCTTCGGGACCGACTGCAGCACCAGGCTGGGCAGAAAGACTTCCTAGGGAGAGGAGGAGGGCAGTTGCTCACTGCTGGGAACCTTGGGGGGACAGTGCTGCCCACACCCGAGGCTTCTGCTCCAGTCTAGTGGGTGGTGCTGCTGCAGACCCATTTTGCTTGCTTGTTTTTTGTTTTGAGACAGGGCCTCTCAGTGTAGCCCAGGCTGGTCTCGAACTCATGGTCATCCATCTGCCTCAGCCTCCGGAGTACTGAGATCACAATGTGCCAACACACCAGACTTGAGGGCAGCCAGGCCCCTGCCCTCGGGCAAGCAGCCTGAGAGGGAGTCCAGCCCCTGCAGTGCTGACTCTGAGGGAGATTGGCGCTGCGGCTCCACGGCCCAGCCCCTGCCTGCTGCACTCACTCACCAGCTTCTGGCTCCAGGAGCAGGATGACCTGCCCACCTGCTCCAGGAAGCTGCAGGTGTCCAGAAGGCCCTGCAGGTCCCTCCACGGCCGTGGGGCGCTGGCCCTGGGGACGAAGGGCACGCTGCCGTTTAGGGGGGTGCCCTTGTACAGGTAGCCCTGTGGCTCCTGGGCGGTCCTGGGGAGGCAGGAGTCGGTGAGCTTCGCACACCCTGGGTCCCATGCCTGGGGTCGGGGAGGCATGCAGGGCGCGGGACCGGGTTGGGCCCAGCATGAGGAGCTGGTCATGGCGTCCTCCTTGGCCCCGAGGTACGCAGCTCTGGGCAGACTGTCCAGCCACCTCCGGAGCCCCGGCTTGGACCCTGACTCTGCCAGCTGGGGGGCCATCCTGCTCTGCTGGACTGCGGGGAGAGAGCACCGGTGAGTCCACTTCTGCCCCCACCTCCACCCTCCCCTCCTCCCACAGGCTTGGCCAGCCATCTCCATGGCAACCGCAGGCTTCCCCAAGCCTCGGGCTGCCTCTAGACAAGGCTGGGTTTTGAAACTGCCCGCTCCTGCTCCAGCCCCAAATGGGCCCCTGTCTGGCAGCAGGAAGCCAAGTCACACACACACCCACGGTGGAGATCCCACAGATGACGCCTGTTCCAGGGCCCCCGGATGCCCTTTGGCCTGACCTGCCCGAATTCCCCGTGAATGGCTGGGGAAGGGGAGGGCTGGGTGGGCGCAGGCTGGGTCCCCTGTGCCCTGGGCATGGTCACAGCCAGTGACCCAGGGAAGAATCTCCCTGCTGCCACAGTGTGAAACTGTCTCTCCCGGGAGGCCCTGTCCTTGGGTTTGGCAAGTAGATGGGGTCACCCTGGCTTCTCTCTGTTCCTGGCATCCGGGGCACCTGCATAAGACCCCTCCACAGGGTGAGGATGTAGCTCAGTGGCACAGCACCTGCCTGGCCAGTAGGAGGCCCTGAGTTCGACTCCCGGTACAAAAAAACCCAAAAAACCAAGTCCCTTCTGCCTCGGTTTCCCTCTGGGGAAAAAAATGGGTTTGGGCAAAACCACAGATTCGATCTGTGAGTCTGGGGCTGGGGAGGGTCCCTCCGGAATCAGGGGAGGCCCACAGAGTTGGTGCTCAATGAATCGCTGCAGGGCATTAACTCTGGGAGGCAGGGGTGGTGGCTGGACACAGAGAAGGGGCAGGGAGGGGCTCAGCAATGATTATTCCAGGCCAGGGTCTGTAGATTCTCCTTGCATCCTTTTTTTCTTTTTTGTACCGGTGATTGAACTCAGGACTTTGCATTTTGGAGGCAGGCTCTTTTTTTTTTCTTTTGGTACCAGGAATCGAACTCAGGGCCTCACAATTGCCAGGCAGGCGCTGTACTGCTAAGCTACATCCCTGCTGTCTCCTTGCCTCCTGCAGCCCAGTTTGGGGAACTCTGCCAAAACTAACGCCCTTGAGTCTGTCCCAGAGGGCCTGGGCCTGGTGCGTCGGTCTGTGCAGACCCCCGGAGCCGACCACCCCGGGAGAGAGCAGTTTCCCTTCTCCAGCTTCCTGGGCACCTCCTCTGCCAGCCCCGGGGGTCGGGCACCAAGGAAACAGGCAGGAGAGGCTGGGCAGACACTGTAGCAGGACGACCTCCGGTGGAGGTCAGGCCCCAGCCTCCACCTTCACTGGCTGTGAGCCCTGCCCGGTCCTCCGAGGTCACGTGAGGGCCCCCAGCCACGTCCCCTGGGGCCAGCGGGCATCCCTGTGGGGGACACTGCCCTCCACAGCCCAGGTTTGGATTCTCTTGAGTCCTGGGGTGCCGGCCCGACGCCTACCTGCACAGCTGCGTTCCCAGTAGCGGAGCGCGCTGTCTGTGAGCGTCTCGTCGGCAAACCGCACCCGGAAGGGGCAGCTGCGCCTGTGGGGACCCAGGCCTTCCCCGGAGGGGGCGGGGGTGGGCACGGCCTCGGAGGCTGCTGTGTCGCAGAACCTGCGGAGGCTGGGTGGGGGTCGGCTTAGCCCACACTGGGTAGCACCAGTCACAACCTCCAGGCAGGAGGCACAGTCTCTGATAGGCACCTTCCCACCTAACCACACAACTACCTTTTGGGTGTTTTCCTTTGTTTGTCTGTTTGATCTAAGGCCACAGCAGCACCACTGAACTGAATCCTGGCCCCTTCCTTGTTTGCTTTTGAGAGGGGCTGGTCTTGATATGAGCCAGGCTGGCCTCTACCTCGTGGCGATCTTCCTGCCTCAGCCTCCTGAGTGCTGGGATTAGAGCCACCACACCCGGCTGTCATTCCCATTCTACAGATGAGGAAACCTAGGCACAGTGATTTCGGCAACATGATTAAGGTCACAAAGCTGGCAAGGCTGTTAAGGGCCGAGCCGGTCTGGACCTGCTCCCAGAGTCGGGTCTCTGACGTATCCAAAAGGTGAGCAGAGACAGCAAGAATTCGCACCCAGGACTCAGGCAGCTCTGACTAAGCTTGACTCTGAAGCCTTGGTAAAATGGGGACAACTATGGCGCCCCGTGCACAGGGCTGCAGAGAGATGAAAAGCAAAGGCGTCCTGCCCAGGGCAAACATCTTCCAGGGACGGCTGCGGGCCCAGGTGAAGGTGCATCCCGGCCATCCCAGGGCCCCGTGGTGTCGGGAACCTCACAGGGGCAGGTGCTCCAGCACTTCCTCTCGGGTAAGAGTCTGTAGTGCATCTGCCCCTGCTCGGCTGAGTCCTGCTTTTATACTGATTGTAGCCTGGGAAAGGACTGTGTTGCTGCGGCCTGACTGGCGGTTCCTGGGTTGGTAACGTGTCTCATCGGTGACCCACTAGTGGCATCGGCCTGAAGAGGTTTCTCAGACTCAGAGGAGCGATGGGCTGTGACCCATTAGTAATGTCTGCCCTGGGTACAGCATGAGGAGGAGTGGAATGTGTGCTACGTATCCATGGTCCCAGCCTTTAAACTCACCAACGGTGAGTGTTTTGCACCTTTGTCTAAGCCTCTTTAAACTGGAGGGATTGCTCCTGTTCCTGTCCCGCCTCCATTAGAGCTCTAGCATCTAATACCTGGACTGTTCTGTTAAGTTCATCTCTTACTTTATTTGACACATAACTAAAACCTAATGAAAGCTGGAAGAGGGAAGGCATGGGACATAAGTGAGTGGGGTGGTGGTCCCCTGGGCTGGGAGACAGATCAGTAACCGGGTCTGAGTAGAAGGACTGTGTCGTGGGCGGACGGCCGGGTGAGCAGTAGGATGGAGTCTGTGAGAAGATGAGCGACTGGCCGGACAGACGGAGGGACGGAGGGACGGGTGCTGTGCAGGGGAGGAGGGGTGAGGAGGGTGAAACGGACGAACGGACTCCTGAATCACGCATGTGTTCACAGAAGACCTGATTCATGGATGGACGGGTGATGGGCGAATGGATCAACACGGGTGGGTGAGAGACAGGGAAACTGAGGGAAGGGAAGAAAAGCCCTTGCCCACCACACCCCCCCAGAACTCACGGGCTGGCCTTCCTGACCCTGGGGAATGGCGAGTGGTCACCCCTCAGGGGTCCCAGGGAAGATTTCTGGTGGTGCAAAATCTTCTCCAGTCTCGCCTGGAAGTCGGACAACTGGTCCCTTGGAGACAAACAGGCCGCACGAACAGTCAGGGCCCACCTGGGAAGTATCCGAGCAAGGCAGGCCCACCGAGAAGGCCCCCACACCTACCGCAGGTCTGGGAGGAACTGGCAGCTGGGACACCACGGAGAACCCCGCCGGGGCTGGGACGGCCGGCTCTGACCTCCAGGCGCTGGGGGCGGTGCTGAGGGCGCTGGGGGGGATTTTTCTTCTCCATATTCCCTCTGTCCTACAATTCCCACTTTCCCTACACC
>NW_022900948.1:44443341-44445155 GCF_012274545.1 Fukomys damarensis
AGGGCTGGCTTCCGGCGACAGCCGGCTGAGCGTCTGTGTCCTGGGCGGGAAAGGGTGACGGCAAGAATACCTCCACCTTCGGGGGCGCTGTGAAGTCGATTTGAGCCGACGCGGGTCAGGGGCTTGGGACCCTGCCAGGCACGTGGGACGTGCTCAACAAAGACGATCTGCCGTCACTCTTACTATTTAAAAAAATTATAGCCGGGCGGGGTGGCGCACACTGTCCTCCCAGCGCTCGGGAGGCTGAGACAGGAGGACTGCCGCGAGTTCGTGGCCATCCTGGACCGTATAGTTCAAGACCGGCCTAAACTACATAGCAAGACCCTGCCTCAAAAATAAATAAATAAATAAAATATATAAAAAGGGCTGAAGATGTAGCTCAGCTCGAAGGCCCTGGGTTCAATCCCCACTACCATAAAACGGGCAGTTATTAAGGGTTCCAGCTGGGCTCCTCCCCTCCTTATCAGCTTTGCAGCCTTGGGCGATGCTGTGAACTTCTGGCTGCCTGGCTCAGCTGCAGAACCCGGGCAGTGCCTGCACGTGGACCCTAAATGGTGCCACGTGGCACAGGGCATTCATCTGCCCCTGGAGTGTGAGCATTCAGATGCTGTTGTTGCTAGCACCCCACTGGATTAGGGATCCCGGAGCTCCTGGGCACCGCCAGTCCCTTGGAGCCTCTGAGTCCCTGTCCCACCCCAGCTTCCGACTGAGTGCCTGGACCGTGCCAAGGTGGGTTTTCCTCCCGTGCTGGGGATGAAAGCCAGGGTTTCACCCGCGCCGGGCATGCCCTCCATCCTCGGGGCCACACCCCAGCCTAAGCACATTTTTAACAAACTCCTCCCTAGGCAGGCAGCGCTCCGGCACCCCCCCAACTCCGACCCTGGGGGTCTCTGACCAGCTCCCCTACCCCACACGTCCCCCCCGGTGGGCGTCAGTAGCACGGAGCTGACTCCCGAGTGCGCTCGCACCCACCCGATGGGGCTTCTGGGTTCTGAGGATTCAGAGAATTCCCCTGTGGACTAGCCCGGGGGTGGGGGGCGTCCTCCCCGCTGCCCTTGGGGTCTCTTCAGGGTCAGGGTGCCCCGCCCCACAGCGGGCCACCCAGGTGCCTTGGCCTGAGCCCCGGGCCAGGGGCAGGGCTGCTGTATCCTTTCCTGATGTAGGGGCCAACCTCGCCCAGGATGCGGCAGGGACACAGCAGGCCTGAAAATGCAGTGAAGCGGTGTGGGCTTCAGGGTCTGCCTGTCTCTGCTCCGCGACTGTAGAGGGCTCCCGCCGGAATGTAGTACCAGGGTGTGAGATGAACACTGCCATCTTACTTATTTATTTACGGGCACCTGGGATCGAACTCGGGACCTTGCACTTGCGAGGCAGGCAGCGTCATCAGTTAAATCCCCGACCCTGCCATTTTTATTTATGAGACAGGGTCTTGCTGCGTAATTCAGGCTGGCTGTGAACTCACTCTGCAGCTCTGGGTGGCCTTGGACTCGCGGCCATCCTCCAGCCTCAGCCTCCCCGATGCTGGGATTACAGGCGTGCACCACCACGCCCCGCTGAATACTGTCATCTTCAATTCCCGAAAGCCCAAGGCAAGCTGTAGGCTGAAGGCTACAGGGCAGTGTCCCACAGAGCTAACCCTGGGAGCAGCGGAAACCGAATAATTATTACACCCGTTTGGCGGGAGAGGCCAGACGTGCAGCTTCCGAGCGAACCGGTGTAGGTGCCGGAGGCGAGGAGAGACCCTGAAACCCAGAGCGCTCCAGAGGGGGCGGGGCGATCGATTGCCACGCCCCCCGGAAGTGACGCGCGCGGAC
>NW_022900948.1:44445469-44456544 GCF_012274545.1 Fukomys damarensis
AAGGTCGGCAGGTTGCGGGGACGCCGACCCCAAAGGCCCAGGCCTTGGCCCGCGGCGGCTCGAGCTCTGCTGTTTCCCTGAGACGTGGGCTGGGCGCGGAGGCGGAGAAGGGCTGAGTCCCCGGGGGAGACCGGGCTGCGACCCAGGCCTGATTTCGCCCTTAATTCGGTTCCTGGATTCCTGCGTGTTAAGGAATATCACTTTCTCAGCGTGTTGGGTTTTCTGTCCATATGCTGAGGAGTGTAGGAGAGTTGGGGGTGCACCTAGAATGTTCTAGTCTCCAGGACAACGTCTTTGTTCTTGTTTTGTTTGTGGGAGATACGGTCTCACGAAGTCAGTCGGTACTTCAGGCTGGAGAGTCTCCTGTCTCAGCCTCCCGAGTGCTGGGATTACAAAGGTGGGCCACCATGCTGGGCTTCCAGGACGTCTTGATCTGCAGGTGCCCCGAGTTTACATGGGGGAAGCTCACCTGCGCCTCTGCCGATTTGAGTTGCTGTTTGAGGCCACCAGAAAACTGTCCACTGTGATCCTGCAAGTGTGTCCCTGTGTGCCAGGGTATGTAGTACTTGGGGCGTTTTCCTCATTTGCTGTCCTCACTCGCAGGACTCATGGCCTCATTTGAGACAGACGTGTGCCTGGTGCTATGTGGGACACCTCGGGCTTCCTGTGCACACAAATAGTCACGGCTTTCCGTACAGCATCTCTGTTCGCGTTGTTGGTAGGAAATTGAGGAAAGTGCGGTCTTCTCCAAGCTGGCGCAGTCGTTGAGCACAGCTGATTCAGCCTGGTTCATCTGACTCCACTGGGCCTCTTTAAAACATCTTCCCCCTGGCTGGGAATTTAGTTCAGTGGTTCTGCCACCTGCCTCGAAAGCCCAACGTCCTAAGTTCAATCCCCAGTACCAAAAAAAATTTCCCCCTTTTTCTTTTTTGTTTTTGCAGTACTGGGAACTGAACCCAGGACTTTCAAGTTGAGCTACACCCTGAGCCCTGTTTTAATTTTTATTTTGACAGTCTTGCTAAATCCCAGGCTGGGCCCAAATTTGGCAATCCTCCTGTCTCAGCCTCCTAGAGTGCTGGGATTGATTACAGGTGTGCATCACCACAACCTAGTTTGTTGTTGTTTGGAGTTTTTTGTTTGTTTTTTGAGACAGGTTTTCACTATGTAGTTCAGGCCGGCCTTGAACTCACTGTGTAGCCCATGCTGGCCTTCCTCCTGCCTCAACCACTGGAGTGCTGGAATCAGGGGTGCGCCACCACTCCTGGGTTTTTTTTGCTTTTTTTAAGGCAGGGCCTTACTGTATACAGTGGACCCTTGATTTATAAACTCAATTCGTTTCACCAGGGGTGCTTGTAAATCAAGTTGGCTGTAATTCAAGACTATTTTTCCCATAAGAAATAATGGAAACACCCATAATGCCTTCCAAACCTCCTAAAGCACCCCTTAACCTCTTCATAAGGGGGGGGGGTTGTATAATGTGGATAATTTACCAGAAACACCAATAAAGTCCCTAGTGTATTCACCAAAGTTAGAAAGTGCGCCTCGTTTACTAGAAACGACAATTGCACACTGCGCCCACCGCCCCAGTGGGCACCTTTGGCTCCCAGGAGGGGAGGATGAAAGCGAAGGCGGTTACTGTTTGGGAGGAGAGTCCCCTTCCACAGGGACACCCGGAGTCTGGCTCTCTGGAGCCCTTTCTCTCCTGGGGAGAGTCTGTGGCCCACTCCAACCTGCTTCTGGCTCACTAGGTCTCAACCTTCTCAGAACTAAAACCTGGTGTGAGGTTGTCCGTTTCTTTACATCAGCACTGTTCTGTGGTATGACGTGACGTTGCCACTAGGCAAGAGGATGCAGAGATTGGCCTTTTCTCTGAGTGAGTCTTCTCTTGTAGTACCTCTGCTCCTTGATGGGGGTTTCCTCTATTTCGGAAGAACTTTATACCAGGCGTGGTGGCCCACACCTGTTATCCCAGGACTGGGAGGCTGAGGCAGGAGGATCACTGTGAGTTCGAGGCCAGCCTGGACTAATGGGGAGGCCCTGTCTCACAAACAAAAACAAAACAAAACAAAAACCAAAAGAACTTTTCTGCACTGATGGCTGATCCTCCCCTCCTCTTCAGAAAGCTCCTCAGCAGCCGTTCTCTGTGCTCAGCCAGAAGCCACTGCGGCTCGTCCACCTGCGAGACAGTGTCATCATCACAGGGCCAGTCGGAGGCTCGGCTCCTCTACTCAGCCTTTACAGTCTTCTGTGTCATTTTAGGCTGCACTTTCTTCCAGCCAGGTCTCAGGGTCCCAGGATTTCTCAGTTAACCCCACACAGGAAAGATCGCCATTTAGGCCGTAACTCAAGACTTTGGTCCTAAGTTAAATCCCTTTTGTGACCTGAGTTGTCTGTATGTAAGGCCAGTCGTGACCCCAGGGTAGCTGTAGCCTTAGCTGGCTTTCAGTTTTCAACCTTCCTGCATCGGCCTCCTGCCACCAGGTTGCCTCCTTTTTATCCCTGGCCCTGCTCCGTGGTGCACACGCTCTTCCCGTGTCCGTGCTGTGTGCACAGGTGGGGTCCGGTTCACTCCTGCAGGCTTCGTCTCATGCTGCTCTCAGACTTCTGGCGAGGCGCGTGAGCCGAGGTCTGGTGGTGACAGTTTGGACACAGCCAGTGGCGGCCCTGGGCTTGCGGAGCCCTGCAGTTGGGCAGCCGTAGGTGACACCCTGCTTTTGCCCATCCAGCCCCCTGTGCTCTCTGACCTCCGGGCACCTAGGACGCCCCGCCTCTCAGACAGACCCCTGAGGGCCTGGTGTGGATAAGGCCGGCAACCTCATTTCCAGCCGGGCATGGTAGTGCACGCCTGTAATCCTAGCGTTCCAGAGGCTGAGGCAGGAGGATCCCCGAGTTTCAGGCCAGCCTGGGCTACACAGTGGGACCCTGTCTCAAAAAGGAACAAAAAGGAGTCTCGTTTCCTTGTCAGTGTTGGAGCCACTGTCATCGTGGGCCTTGTCATTTCCCGGTGAGCTGGGCCTCCCCTGGCACGTTCCTAGAGTCTGTGTGCAAGTGGAATTGTGAAGGAGGTTATGCGGGGGACTCTGACATTTAAAGCAAGCTCGTCATAGGGGCTTTGGTAAAACAGAGAATCACACTGTCAGGAACAGCCTTCAGCTTCGTCGGGTCAGAATGCTTGGACTTTTGACCATAGGATTGTCTTACGATGCAAAATGGTCACAGCTGAATAAAACCCTTCTTCAAGGGCCGCGGATTTAGTTCAGTGGCACTGAGCCCGCCTTGCAAGTGCAAGATCCCGAGTTCGATCTCTGGTACCAGAAGAAAAAAAAAAATCAAACCTTCTGTTCACCAACCAGAAGCCAGTTAGCAAACGCAGGCCTTTAGCCAGACGCCGGGCTGGAAGGACAGGGCCCTGCCCCCATCCCGGAGGCTCGCAGGCGAGGGCAGTGTGTGCACCAGGAAGGGCTGCCCCAGACTCTCATATCTGATCCCAAGTGAGCTCTGCCAGACACTGCAGTGCCACAGGGGACAGAAGAGAAACAAACCTCGGGCTCCGGACGCGGCTGTCATCCTCCGAAGAGCCTTGGCCTGGTGGGGAGGCAGACAGAACGTGAAGCAGGAGGTGGCAGAGCGTGAGGCCCCCGGGGGTCTGTGCCGTGGCTGCCGTGGTACCGTGGGCAGGGAGCAGGCCGCCCTCCTGGCCGGCAGAGCCACCAGAGATGTGGCAACGCGGGCCGGTGGCCACTGGCTGTCAGCCCCGGCAGCCTCCACGTTGTGCTCTGCGGTCCCTGCGGTGGGGTAGTGGCACGGAAAGCCATGTGCCCTCTGCGCAGGCCTGGGCGCCGGCCGAGGTTCCCGGGTCTGCAGGCGGGAGGCGGGGCCGCCCCGGGGAGCAGCGGAACTGCCTGTCCAGGTGGGCGGCCTGCTTCGGGGCGGAGCCTCGGGGTGCACCCTGGTGGGGGCGGCTGCCTTTCTTGTCTTCTCCGAGCTGGGTGGCAGAGGCTTCGCGCTAGTCCTGGGCCCTTTACTCTTTCCTGACTTCTTTTGAGGCCCTAAGCATCCCAAACTTAGGGTCTTTTTGCTTTTTTTCCTTTCCTTTTCCTTCCTTTTTTTTTCTTTCCCAGACTGGGAACTGGAGATTGAACCCAGGACCTTTGCACTGTTACATTCCCAGGCCTTTTTCGTCTTTAGAGATGGTCTCACCAAGTTGCTTGGGCTGGCTCGGATTTGTGATTTTCCTGCCTCAGCCTCCCACAGCAGTGGGGTTGTAGGCGAGCACCGACACGCCCCGCCAACTTTTCCTTTTAGGGTTTCATGGCATGTGGTGTTTCTGGGTGGGCCTTGTAGGCCTAGGGGTCGGTGGTTTCCTGCAGAGGTCACTGGGGAGAACCTGGCTTCTGCTCCTGCCCGGGCCTCATCATCTTTCCTCCCGGCCTCCGTGCGGGGCCACAAGAAGGGACTAGACTGCAGGTGGACGTTGCCGGGCACCAGGAGGCCTCCTGCAGGCAACACCTGAGCGGAGACCCTTGGGGGAGGGTGAGCTGCGGCGCCCAGAGCTGGCCTTTCAGGTGCGTGGGAGGGGCCTTGCTGCATATCGGGTGGCAAGGGACAAGCTTACAGCGGGGTCCTGTGTCGGGACATCCTTAGCGAGTGCTGGCCAGGGCCTGAGCTGCCACCTGCCCTGTGCACCCTGGCAGGGCCCTGCCGCCCTCGGGTTAGTCCTCTGGCCTTGGAGACTCGGCAGTGGGTCTCCCGCTGGGAACAGCCCAGGTCCAGGGCACAGCACGTCCTCGGGCCATCAGGACGGGCCGCCTGCCTCCCAGACCCCCTGAGTGTGCCCTGCCTCTCCCTGCTCTGCGCACTGGCTCACGCTGTCTCTGCCCTGTGCGCACATCAGGGTGGGGCTCAGTTCTGTGAAAGCCTCACTTGAACTTGCACCCTAGGCCCTGTGGAGGGCGGGCGGCATCCTTGTCCCCAGGCACCCAGCTCTGGGACGGTCCTCCGTTCCTTGGTTTCTCTGTGCATCTGGCTGCTCTCCTGCACCGGAATTGCCATGGATCCTGAGGTTGGGGCTGGTCGGGCTCTCCTGAGGGCGTGGTGGATGGTGCCCCCTTGCCAGGGCCCAGTGGTGGCCCTGTGGTCCCCTCTCGGACAGCACAGTGGCAGCCCAGTTCAGCCTCTTGGGTTGAAATCTGAACCGCTGACCATGACTGCCGCCTAGCGCTGTCCCTGCCCCCTCCCCTCGCCGCCCTCAGGGCTGAGCCTCTCCTCAGTGACTGCGGCCGCTGACTCCCCCCTTCCATGGCAGGAGGTGCTGGCTTGCGGCGGGGCAGCATGACGAGTGAGGTGATCGAGGACGAGCAGCAGTTCTACTCGAAGGCCGAGTCCTACTGGAAGCAGATCCCGCCCACGGTGGACGGCATGCTGGGCGGGTACGGCCACATCTCCAGCATCGACCTCAGCAGCTCCCGGAAGTTCTTGCAGAGGTTCCTGCGGGTAGGCAGGGCACTGGGCCAGAGTCGGGGTGACCTGGGGGCCCCTGACTGTCCCGCTGGGGTCTGGCAGCAGTGACTCCCCTGTGTACCCCCACGTCACTTCTCACTGCTCTCGTCTGTGTGAGGAAGGAGACGAGATCAGTGCACCTGTTCGATTTTTTACCTTTCAATACAATTGACTTTTGTGGAAATGTGTGTCCCAGCCAGGTGCAGTGGCACACAACTGTGATCCCAGCTGCTTGGGAGGCTGAGGCAGGAGGATTGCAAGTTTGAGTCCAGCCTGGGCAGTTCAGGCCCTGCCTCCAGCTTGTATTTAAAAATGCCTGGGGCATCACCAAGTGGTACAGGACTTGCCGGGCAGACTCGAGGCTCTGGGTTCCATCCCTTGTAGGCGGAGGAACGCCTGGTCCGGGGGAAGTTCCCCCACACTCACCTGGCCCGCCTGTGCCGAGCCCTGACCCGCGTCCTGGGCTGGGCTCGTACGTGGCAGGGTCCTGTGAGTCTCCTGTTTGCCCTGCTTCCCAGGAAGGCCCGAACAAGCCAGGCACTTCCTGCGCCCTGGACTGCGGCGCTGGCATCGGGCGGATCACCAAGCGTCTGCTGCTGCCGCTCTTCGAGGTGGTGGACATGGTGGACGTCACGGAGGACTTCCTGGCTAAGGCCAAGACCTACCTGGGGGAGGAGGGCAGGAGAGTGAGGAACTACTTCTGCTGCGGCCTGCAGGACTTCAGCCCCGAGCCCGGCTCCTACGACGTCATCTGGATCCAGTGGGTGATAGGTGAGGGCCGGCTGCCCGCATGCCCTGCTCTCCCTCAGGGCTCCTTCCCGCAGGGCTTCTGTTTCGTTCTGAGACAGTCTCACTATACCCTTGTCCTCGTGACCGTCCTCCTGCCTCAGCCTCCCGAGTGCTGGGACTACAGTGCCTGGCCAGGCGCAGTTTGCTTTGAAAAATTGTAAGTGGCCCACGCCCTGCTGCATTGCGTGGAGCCACGCTGCTCGAGGTTTGGACTGAAGATGAAACCTAGGCCGGTCAGCTCTGCTCACCGAGCGTGCTCTCCTGTTGCCAGGCAGAGACCACTGTGCCCAGGGCTAGACCAGGTCAGCCCGGGAAGGGCAGCACCGTGCTCGGGCACTGGGCTGGGCCAAGAGGAACCATCAGGCTAAACCCAGCTTCAGGACTTCAGGATTAGCCATGCTTTGTGTGGCTTTGTTTTGTTTTGTTTTTATTTTTATTTTCTTTTGATACTGGGGCTCGAACTTGGGTCCTTGTCAGGCAGGTGTTGGAACCAGAGCTAAAATCCCCGGCCCTGTTTTTATTATTTGTACTGAGGGTTGAACCCAGGCCTTTGCATTGAGCTACATTCGAGCTGCCCCCACCCCCTTTTCTTGTTCTAGTTCAGGCTGGCCTCGAGCTCACTGTGTAGTCCAGGCTGGCTCAAACTCACAGCAATCCTCCTGCCTCAGCCTTCTATAGTGCTGGGACCAGGGGTGCCCACCATGCCCTGCTCTTAGGTGACTTGTAGGTGACATCTGAGCTTGCTCCTCTTGTGGATCAGGGCTCAGGACTGTGAGGTGGCACAGGGGAAGGGCTGCACCCCGCATGTCGCCCCGGTTAACCGTGCCCCTGACTCCCCAGGCCACCTGACTGACCAGCACCTGGCCGAGTTCCTGCAGCGCTGCAAGCGTGGCCTGCGCCCCAACGGCCTCATCATCATCAAGGACAACATGGCGCAGGAGGGTGTGATCCTGGACGACGTGGACAGCAGCGTGTGCCGCGACCTGCAGGTGGTCCGCAGGATCGTGCGCAGTGCGGGCCTCAGCCTCCTGGCCGAGGAGCGGCAGGAGAACCTCCCGGACGAGATCTACCATGTGTACAGCCTGGCGCTGAGATGAGGCGGCTGGGCCTCATCATCATCAAGGACAACATGGCGCAGGAGGGTGTGATCCTGGACGACGTGGACAGCAGCGTGTGCCGCGACCTGCAGGTGGTCCGCAGGATCGTGCGCAGTGCGGGCCTCAGCCTCCTGGCCGAGGAGCGGCAGGAGAACCTCCCGGACGAGATCTACCATGTGTACAGCCTGGCGCTGAGATGAGGCGGCTGGGGGAGGAGGGACAGCGGGGCCGGTGCCCGCACCTCCTACCATGGCGCCTACCAGGAGGCGCCACTCATGGGAATGCGCACGTTCCACGTCCTTTTGGTGATGGGAGCCTGGTGTCCCTAAAGTGTGGTTACAGCAGCCTGCGGCCAGGGCAGACGTGTGGCCTCCTCTTCACTGTACTCGGGGTTCTCCTTTTGCAGGCACTTTAAGTCAGAAATAAAGGGGTGCAGCCCTGTACCCTGATGGCCTGAGCCATTGGGCAGTGCTCTGTGGGGACAAATGCCAGGGTCCCAGGAAGCTGCGCCCTGAACTTCATGCCTCCTGAGCCCCACCTCACCGCACCCGTGACCCTGCTCAGGGCCGTGCTGGTTCCCTTCTGCACAGGCAGGGACGGGCTGGAATGTCACACACAGACCCCAAAGCCTCTGAGGGAATCAGTTTAATCTGTGATATAAATACATCGCCTAGCAGCCTCAGCTCCTTCCCACTTTTACACAGTGCTCCATGACTTGGGGGCCTGGGAGTGGCTTGAGGGCTCCCACAGGGCCGTGCGACAGCTAAGAGGCCTGGTCCCCAGCTCCAGGAGCCCCACTCACCGAAAGCGTTCCGTGACAGTCCGGGGGAGGGGGCACCCTGACTCTCCACGCTGCCCGCTTCCACAGCCGGGGCGGGCGGGCTGGGACACAGGGCCCTCGGCGTCAGCCATCATCCTCACCCACGCCGCTGTGCTCGCTGAGGAGGTACCACTTGAGCCTGTCGGGCAGGGGCAGGGCCTTGACCTTGGTGTCCACGGGCCACGGCTGCAGGTGGAGCCGGATGGACACGCGGCACAGGTGCTTGAGGGCCGGGGGCCGGAGCTCCAGCTGCCGCAGGGACTGGTGCAGGGCCTGGATCTTGTCCGCCAGGCTGCCCACCGGGTGGACGTCGAAGTTGGCGGGCAGCTGGAGCCGCCGGGAGTTGGTCACCATGAGGTCCAGCACGGTCTCGGCCTTGCGCAGGAGGTCCGCGTGGCTCTCATCCTCGGCGCAGCCCGGGTGCGAGCAGAGCCGCTCGAAGATGATGTGGAAGCCGGACCAGCAGGACGCGCCGTGCAGGGAGCAGTTGTAGGCAGCGCCCGACTCCAGCAGGAAGCGCAGGAGCCGGAAGTGCAGCTTGAAGCTCTTGAGGCAGATGTGCATGAGGGACTCGTGGGCCGGGCACTCGCTGGGGTCGGCCCCGTGCTCCAGCAGCAGCTGCGCCACTCGGAAGCAGAAGCGGTTGATCATCCGCGCCTCCTCCTCGTCCCCGCCCACGGTCTCCCCGAGCAGGAAGATGATGCAGGTAAACACCGTGTCCCCGTCTTTGGTGGTGGCCTTGACGTCTGCTCCTGGAAGAGCCACCGGAAGAATAGGATGGAGGCGGCCATCAACCTGACCGAGCAACGCCGGAGCCGCCGCTGGGGCGAGGACGGGCGAGCCTCACCTCCCTCCAGCAGGAGCCGGATGTTGTCCGTGTTGTGGACCTGCACCCCGTCGCTGCTGGCCAGCGCGTGCAGCAGGGCCGTCTTCCCTGGGGGACCGGGACAGGCAGAGTTGTCTTCGCTGGGGCACGAGGCTGGGCAACCCTCAGAGGGGCAGGAAGGCGGGAGTTCTGTGCACCCCGAGGCCCGCAGGACGCCGGAACTTCGCACCTCCTCCCCGGGCCCCACAGGTACGCACCATGCTTGTCGGCCGCGTTGACATCGGCGCCCAACTCCAGCAGGCGCTGCAGACATGGCAGGCGCTCGGGCTCCTCACTGGCCAGGTCCAGGGGGCTGCTCTCGTGGATCTGCGCCCAGAAGCACCAGCGCTGTTGGCCCTGGGGCTCCCGGGCTGCCCAGAACCGCCACCC
The DNA here is from genome assembly GCF_012274545.1 of Fukomys damarensis. Taxonomy (NCBI): domain Eukaryota; kingdom Metazoa; phylum Chordata; class Mammalia; order Rodentia; family Bathyergidae; genus Fukomys; species Fukomys damarensis. Next base: position 44,454,930 of record NW_022900948.1, read on the forward strand.
CGCAGGGGACGCTGGCTCACCCGGTCCCGCCGGTTGATATCAGCCCCGTGGCGCACCAGCAGCTCCACCATGTCGGGCTGGTTTCGCAGGACGGCGATGTGCAGAGCCGTGTAGTAGGTGACCGGGTCTACAGGCCACAGTGCCGGTCAGCTCAGCCCAGCTCCAGCGGCCAGTCAGCTGCTAGGAGGCGGGGCATCCTGGCAACTGCTCCTGAGCCTGTCTGGCCTCAGCTTCCTTTCCTGTCTACCGGGCCCCAAAAGGAGCCTCCCCTCCCGGGGCCGCTGGGAGAACCCCGCAGTGTGGCAGGTTCCCAAGGATGGGCACCCAGTGAGGACCTCAGACCCCCAGCCTCTGCCTCCTCTGTGGGAGGGGAGCTGCCCCGCCCCAGCTGAGACCAGGGCGGACAGAGGTCAGCCTGTCACCTTTCACCTTCCCCGGCACCACCCGCCAGAAGGCAGCCTGTGCGCTCTGTCTCCCCAAAGGTACCAGCGAAGTCACAGGATCCTGAGAAGGAAGTGGGGAAAAGCTGCCTTCCCCTGGCCCAATCCGGCACGAGCTAAGGCAGAGCACACTGGGACCAGGGACAGATGCACAGAGCCGCCAGGGAGCCAGGACGGCCCAGCTCCCCAGAGGACAAGGGGGCCCAGCCGCTGACCTTCAAAGTTGAGGTTGGCCCCGCTGCAAAGGAGGATGGCGGCCGCCCGCGTGAGCCCCAGCTCGGCCATCTTGAGCAGCGCGTTGCTCACGCCCTCCTGGTAGAACGGGGACTGAGCCTTCTTCTCCAGCAGCTCGCGGAGGATGTGCAGCCGGCTCTCCTCGCTGGCCACGTAACTGGTCCTGTGTGGCGAGAGGGGACCCGCTGAGGGCCGGAAGTACCAGGGACGGGTTGCTCCCAGCACCCTGGGTCAGGTGGTCTTTAGTACCCTGCAGCAGTGACCGTTTCAGGGCGGTGGTGCTGAGGGGCAGAGTCTTCCCAAGGAGCAGAGTGAGACAATGGCTGAGCTTAACTGACCATCCGTCTATCTGTCTGTCCACTGTTCAGGCTCAGTGGGGGCTGAGCCAAGCGCCTCCCACGACAGCACGTGTCCTGACACTGAGCCACATGCCCAGCCTCTTTAAAAATTGTCATTGGGCCGGGTGTGGTGGTGCAACCCTGTAATCCCAGCACTCGGGAGGCTGAGGCGGGAGGATCGCTGTGAGTTCAAGCCCAGCCTGGGCTGCGTAGTGAGTTCCCAGTCAGTCTCAACTACATAGTGAGACCCTGTCTCCAGTGAATGAATGAATGAATGAATGAATGAATGAATTGTCATTTGGGGTAAGGTCTCCCTAAGGTGCCCAAGCTGGCCTTGAACTTGCAGTCCTCCTGCCTCAGCCTCCCCGGCAGATGGTACTATGGGTATGCGCCTCCACCTGGCCAATCTAGGCCTCTTAAACTGCATTAGGCTCCTCCCTTGGGCTTCCTGATAAAGGGCTGGGCCTGTTCAGTTGTCTTCCGAGACCCCAGCAAATCTGGCCTCGCTCCAGGTCGTCAGGACTGAGGGGAGCTGAGGGTCACCCCCACCCCCGGAGCCCCACACGCGACACTACCCCTCCCCGAGCTGCAGGGCCGCCTCCC
>NW_022900948.1:44457734-44462962 GCF_012274545.1 Fukomys damarensis
CGCCGGGCGCCGTCTGAGCTCCGCCCACAGAGAGGGTAACACTGCCCACCTCCCACGCGGGACCGCTTTCCCGGCCCAGGGCAGGAGCAGCCGCCTCGGTGCCCGGGCAGCACGCGCGAGCACACACTGGCGTGGTTACGATCCCGCCCGCCCGAGATCCTGGGTCCAGAGCACCGTGGGTGTTGGGCCGTGGAGCGCAGCAGCAAGGCCCCGTGTGGGACCGGGGCATCTTTTCTTGGGCCGCTCGCTTGGGCCTCGGGGACCTCCATTCCCACAGCCAAGGTCTGACTTCTGGATTCAACCCGATTTGTCTCATTATAAAAATTAAATAAGGGGCAGAGCAGGATCCTCTGCCGCGAACAAAACGACTTCCCAAGGAAAGGCCATCAAAGTGCCCCCAGGGCCAGCCCTGGGGTCCTGAAGCCAGGACCCTACTGTTACAGTTAACACGGTTGTTCCATCGGGTGACAAGTTGTCGAAGCCCCCAAAAGAGTGGGACGGGGAACGGCCTGGTCAAGTCTCATTAGGGCTGGGCCAGCTTGGGCCACGCATGCTTAGATTCAAGGCCCATGTTCCCTGCGGAAACAGTTTCACTCCTGCACTGCCGGAGTCCTAGACCCTGGGCTGGGGCAGCAGGGGTCCCTCGGCCCCTCCTCCTCCTACCGGTGAGCACACTTCTGTCTGGGTCTCTGTCTGAATCGCATCTTCCTCTTTGAGTGACACCGATCGCTGCACCGGGAGTCCGCAGGCTCAGCCTGGCCTCCTCTTAACTTGGTCGTGCTTGCAAGAGTTCTGCTCCTAATGTGGTCACTGTCCAGGGGTCCAGGCTCAGACTTGAACTTGTGTTTGGAGATCAGGGGACATTTAAGGCCATTACACTGCCGACTGCAGGCTGGAGCCCTCTGGTCTGAGGTGTTGGATACAGAGAAGGAAGAGCTTCCCGTGTCCTTCATGGGCTCTGCCAACGGAGGCCTGGGCCCAGGAGGACCCAGTTCGCTGCGTTCACGGTGCTCTGACAGCCAGGCCCTCTGCTGAAGGCCAGACCCTCAGATTCCAGTCCAGCGAAGCCTGCCAAGTAGGTGACACTCCATCCCATCTCAGGAGCAAGGGAACAGGACCAGAAAGGGTTGGGTGCTTCTGGAACGTTGCACAGCAGAGAAGAGACTTCACCTGGTCTGTGTGACTGTTTGGCACATTGGATTGGGCCCCTGGGTTGGGCGGGAGCGGTGGGGGGCTGACTTTGCTTGCCCCCCCACAGGACTGGGGTACCACCCTGGGGCGCTGCCCACTGTCCCCAGGCTGCTGTCATGAGGGTGCCCCGCCCTGCCCCGCATGAGCAGAGACGACCTGGTTTCCTCCATCTGCCTCCCGCTAACGCTGTCACTCCAACCCATCTCAGCCCTGACCTCTCTTCTCTTGCCAGTGCCCCACTCCCTGGGCGGGTCTCGACCTCCGTGTCACCCAAGTCCGGGGTTTCTCAGTCGGGTAGGGCTCCTGGGGACAAACACCCAGCGCCCAGGCCCGGGGGGGGGGCTCTGTCCTAGTCCGTGTGCAGGGGAGGCACAGCCCTCGTGCATAAGAGTGCTGTCCACAGTTCACAGAAAGCCAAAGCCCCATCACGGCACAGGCTAAGGACATGCACGGGAGGGTCACAAAGGACAAAAAACCAAAAAAATGTCAAAAAAAAAAAACCACAAGAGAGATGGGCAATGACAACAGCTAACAGATAAGACTTGCTGTATGCAAGACCCTAGTCATTCAACAAAGTAAATTACAGAACAGGGGCACAGTGCAATTGCATTTGGGGTGTGTGTGTGTGTGTGTGTGTGTGTGTGTGTGTGAATGGCCAGGTTCCACTCTTGAAAGTCCCAGGCTGAGGTGCTCTGGGCTGTTATTTCCAGTACCCAGGAGCTTTAATCTTCTTTCTGTTTCCACGTATCTTCTACCTTTCCTCCAGTGAGTGGTTTTAGGGCTTCAAGATGAAGGGTCCCCCAAAGACTCATGTAATGAAGGCTTGAGCCCCAGGGCTGCATGTTCCGAAGAGGGGCCTGGAAAGGTGGCTGATCAGGAGCCCACACATCGGCGAGCTCAGAGGTGAAGGGGGGGATGAGGGAGTGGGGCGCGGTGAGGTCCCTGGGGAGGTGGCTTGGGAGGACACACCCTGGCCCCACCCCTTCCTCTCTGGCTCCTCCTCTTTTCTCCTCCTCTCTCCCCACTTCCCAGCCGCCATGAGCTGAGCAGCTCTCCTCTGCCAGGTCCTTCTGCCATGCTGTTCCTGCCTTGGACTGAGCCCTCCGAAACCACGAAGCCACAATGGACCCCTCCTCCTTAAAGCTGTACACGTCAGGTGCTACGTGCTGGCGGTGGAAAGGTGACGCTACCAGTGCCAGTGCATCTTACCTGAGGCCTGAAGCCCCGCCAGGGCCCTGGCACTCCTCCTACCCTTGAGCTGCAGGGCGAGAACATGAGGAGCATCCACGGCCCTCCTCGCCCTCCCTCTCCAACCGCTGATGCCGTTCCCCCAGCAGGTGATTCACAGAGGGCTCCTGCACCTGCCCTGGGCTGTCTGTCTGGGGTTCCTTGGGTTAGATAGGAGCTCAACACAAATCAGTCTGAATTCTTCATGACACTCCCGGCATTAGTCATTCCAGGGCCCCTGTGTCATGGCCAGGAGAGCCTTAGAGAGAGGGGTTCACATGGGAGCTCCTGCTCCAAGGGATCACCCTGGCCCCATCCCGGCCCCCCGGGCTGCCTCACTGTCTCTGTCTCTTGCACACACAGGCACACTCACACTCTCGCTGATTTATAAACCCACACAGGGCCACACGCCCCCAGGGGATAGAACCTGCTCATGGCCACGCAGTCCTGCACACGCGCACACACGCACAGTTACTTGCTCACTCGTGCCTGTGCCTGCTCCATTCCCTCTTGGTGCCCACGTCCCCCACGTGGATGGTCTGCAGCCAGGCCCGTGCCTCAGAAAGCCCTCCAAGCTGGCTGTGGAGGCGCCTGTCTCACCCCAGCTACTGGGGAGGCTGAGGCAGAAAGATCACAAGTTCAAGCTCAGCCTGGGCAACTTAGTGAACACTTGTCTCAAAAAAGATGTTATATTATTTATTATTATTATTAATATTTTTATTATTATTACTATTATTTTGTACCAGGGAATGAACTTGGGTCCTTGCGCTTGCAAGGCAGGCAGCAGAACCACTGAGCTAAATCCCTGGGCCCTCTTTATTTTTTAAAGGGCCACAGATGTACCCCAATAGCAAGGTCCTGGGTTCAATCCCAGAACTGAAAAGCCCCCCCCTTTATTTCTTTCCTTTCTTCTGGTTTGGCAGGCTTCTCACATGAGGTATTGGGAAGGCACAGACCACTTCTGTCTGCTCCTGGTGGCAGCCTCCAGGGTCACCCTGGGCAGGTCTGGGGCACCCAGGCACAGAAGGGGCTCTGGAACCGTCTGAACCACTGTCCTGGGGCCACCACTTCCTGCACTCTTCTGTCTGCGCTGCTGTGGCCCCTCCCTTCCCCATACCCCTGACCCTTGACCTCTGACCTCTGACTTCAGGACTAGAGGTCACTGCCTGCAGGGCCAGCTTGCTTGGCCCTGTTTGGCTACAAGCTGGAGGGACTGTGTCCCGATTTGTGGTTTCCCAGAGGCCTAACCTGTGAACTCAAACTGGAAACAGGTACTAGGAACTGCAGCAGGAGCTGGGTAGCAGGCCAGTGGCCAGGCCCGCACGGACTTTCCTGTCCCTCATGCAGTTTGGCCTCCTCACCTGATGTCTGGAGGTGACAACCCAGGACTCTGCTCCCAGGAGCTGTCCTGTCTCTGCCTCCCCACCCGCCTACCGGCCATAACCCGGCACCCCGTCCCAGCTGCCTCTGAGAGCCACTTAGGGGCTGAGCCAGGGACCCTCGTCCTGTGCCACCCCCAAGCCCATGGTTCACACTGAAGGCTTCGCGTGGACCCCAGGCCACCTCATCCCGAGACGGGGCTAGTGTGGGGACTCACTCAGCCCAAGAAGGGTGCAGGGGAGTCTAGCAGCCCAGGAAACGGGGAGGGGGGCTTACCCTCTGATGGGAGCCTCCTGCCTTTGCCTCGGGCCCAGCCCTGCCCCTGGAAGAGCCTCAGTTGTTCTGCTGGGGGTTGGGGGTGCCAGGAAGGTCCGAGCCCGCCACCCTGGCTGGGAAGAGACTCCCCCATCCTGGAGGCCCTCTGTCCCCACAGGCCAGCTCAGGGACGGAGCTCAGGGAGGGGGCCCCTGGGCACCATGTCCTTGGGGGGCGCCGTGCCCTGGGGGTGGGGTCCCCCGTGTTGCCTGGGCTGGCTGTGCGGGGTTAGGGAGGACCCGCAGGCCATCCGTCAGGGAGACAGCGGCCAGTGCTGCCGGAGGAGGGAGCCGGGAAACTTGATCATTGAGAACACTCCTGGCTGTCTGGGGGAATTTAATTAAATCGCAGGGAGGCTGCGAGAGCGGCCACATCTGGAACCAATATGCAGGCTTCGATTCTTCCCCTCCCGGCTGCGAACGGGAATCCGGTGGGGCCCTGGGAGAGCAGCGTCCAGCGGGAACGGGGCTCCCAGCCATCGGACGGGAAGGGGAGATGGGGACACGGAGAGGAGCCACGGGAGAGGCGGGGAGAGGGGGGCAGCGCGGCGTGGACGAGGGCACGCGTCCGTTCCACGGGAAGGGACGGGAAGTCGGGACTTCTCAGCCTCCGCCCCGCCAGACACACGGGCATCCCCGGGGCTGGTGCGGACCCGCTGTCCTCCCATCTGGGGTGAGGACGCCCTGGCTCACTGGTGGAGGCGCCAGGGGGGCCACTGGGACGGTGATGTGGGGGCTGGGAACTGAGCCCGGGGCCTTCGCACCAGGCGACGCGCCCGGCCCTCCTTTGTTTTTCTTACTCTGGCACAGGGTCGTGGTACAGGGAGCCTGTGCGGCCGCTGCCTGCCCCGCACTCGCGGGTATCGGGCACAGGCTGGACTCGTGTGCGACACGCGCTGCAGGGACAGGGCCGGGGAGGCCTCACCCTGCAACGTCAGAGCTTGAAGGGGTCAGGAGTTGGCACGGATGGCGAGGGAGTGGGGCCTCTGCCCTGTGAGTGTGGGCCCCTCAGGGAATGGGGGCGGGGGTTCCCCAGGCCCCAAGGCAGAGCTCGCCGACCCTGGCCCGGCCTTAAAGGTGCTGCCTGCCCCTGCTTCTCCACTTCGGTTCATCAGC
>NW_022900948.1:44463061-44470540 GCF_012274545.1 Fukomys damarensis
CGCCGACCCTGGCCCGGCCTTAAAGGTGCTGCCTGCCCCTGCTTCTCCACTTCGGTTCATCAGCACCCGAGCCGCTCCCAGCCCCTGCCAGCCGGGGCTCCATGGACAGTCTCGGGGTGACACAGACTCGGGAGCCTGCGCAGGCCGCCTCTGCACGCTCTCTTCCTCCCTAAACCCAGCGTGGGCTCCTAAAAGCTGGCTCCAGCCCCTGTGCTTCCGGGTATCTTTGCCCCACAGGGACCTCTCCAGGGGGACACCTAACCCGGACGGCTGGGCCCTGGGGTCCAGCCAGAGCAGGCAGAGGAAGGGGCTTAGCACAGATCTGCGTGACAGACGTCTGAGATCCTCGGGGTCTGCGCAACAGTTTAAAGATTTGACTCAAGCTCCACAGCATGGAGGGGAAACTGAGGCACCGTGCCTGCAGAGTGCGGCTCCTCCTTTCCTAGAGGAGCCCTTCCCCCCACACCTCCCTTAGCCCCCAAGGGCCCCTGATCTTCTCGCTCTTTGTTTTGTTTTATTGTTTGAGACAGAGGCTCACTGTGTTCCAGGCTGGCCCTGAACCTGCAATCCTCCTGCCTCAGCCTCCCAAATGCTGGGGTGACAGGCGTGCACCACAAGCCTCTGCATCCGGCTTCCCATCCCTTCACTCTCCCAGTGTCAGTGTAACGACCTCCCGGGTCAGCTCACCCCTCCACCCCAGCACCCAGCCCTGCGACTGCACCCCAGTACCTTGGGTAGCACAGCTCAACCCCAAGTGTCTGTGCAGCCTGGGTGGGAGCAGAGTGGGTCCTGTCCCCCAGCCCTGCTACAGCTCCCGGTGCAGAGAGGGTGGTGACCCGGCTCTCCCTGGAGAAATGGCTGCGCATTATGGGCCTGGGTCAGGCGGATGGAGGCCCTGACATGCCCTGCACGGCCTTGCTCTGCTTAGGGCCACATGACACAAACGACTGGTAAAGGCTGGAAGACACTTGGTGTGGTGGCGCACTCCTGTCATCCCATCACTGCGGAGGCTGAGGCGGGAGGATCTCTGTAAGTTTGAGGTCAGCCTGGGATGCATAGTGAGCTCGAGGCCAGCCTGAACTCCACAGTGAGACCCCGTCTCAAACAAAGAAATCCAAATAAAAAGGCTCAAAGCCTGGGGGATTCTGAATAGCAGCCCACTGCCTGGGCAGCAAGTAGCACTCTCTGGACTGGAACTCCACTCTGTGTTGGGGGAGCCATAGCCATAACTCCTGAAGGAGCACCCCGAGAATGTGGGGGACAGGATGGGGATCGGGTGGAGGGTCGGGTCTGAAAGAGGAGGAGCCAGGCGGTCGGAGCTGGTGGGGGCCCGGGGGGGGGACACACGTCAGCGTCTAGGTCCCCGGGAGGGACAGGGGAGACCTGCGGCCCAGGGGGCGTCCATGCAGCCCGCTAACCTGAAACACATGGGCAGGGCGAGCCTGGGTCCCGTCGGAGGCCTGGACGAGGTGATGATGTACAGATTCTTAAATAAATCTAGCTCATTAGGGAGCCGCTGTCCAGAGGGAGAAAAACGAAGCCCTTCGCCTCACCGGCCTCCCGCTTCCAGAAGGCGGGGGTCCAGTGCCGCAGCCGGAGAGGAAACTGCATTAATACAGATTGTTTTATTTAAAAAACCTTGACCTCGACTTCAAAAAAAGTCATTAGGCATTCTGCTCGTTGGGGCCCCGCGGGATCCCGGGGGAGGCCTCCCATTTCTCAATGACTTAAGTGTCCCGCGGAGCTCGGACGGGCAGGGGATTTGTAAATCTTCTCGAGTCCGGAGAAACTTTAGCAGGCCGCGAAGGCCGTCGGAGGGAAACCTGGGAGCGGCCCTCCTCTCCTTTTCCCTTCTTCGTTTCTCCCCCTTTGGAGCTCTGATGTCTTTGGCCGTAAAAATGGTCATATTTCACCCCCAAAATATCAGCACCCAGAACCGAGGACGTGGCGCCCGCCCGGAGCTGCGCCGCCCGATTAGCGCGTTGGTTGAATTATTTAACGCCTGCCTGCGTCGGGCGGGCTGCGAACACGGCCTCCTGGCCGGGGTTCAAGAGCACGTTATAAATAATAGTAACGATTATACCCCCAATTGAGCCGGGAGCCAGAGCCCGCCCCGTCCCGCGTCTGGGATCTTCCCCTTCTGGGAGCCGGGCCCAGCTCCCCCAGCAGTAACCAGGGCGAGATGCTCCGGGCCGGAGGGCACGGGCTGCCAGGGCCGCACACCCAGGCGAGGGGGCAGGGCAGTCTTCGATCAGGGGTCTCTTCTCCGAGTTCTGCACCCAAGGGTGCCCCGGGCGAGGTGTGCGTCCTGGGAACCCTCAGCCGGGCTCACCCTACGTGATCAAAATATACGGTGAAGATTTACGTTAAAAAATGTGCTACCGTAAGAGACGAACGGCCAAGAATCCCCTCAAACCCTCCCCCTCGCTTCCAACACTGGGTCCCATTGTCCCTGCGGCTTCCTGCAGCAGCTCTGGGGTGCTCCTCCCTGAGGGTCTGTGGTTGGACCGTCCCGGCTGCCTGGATGCCCTGAATCGATTACAAATATTTCTCTTTCGTGGTCATTTTGATTTCGGGGAAGAGCCAGGAGTCTCCAGGGCCGGACTACGGCGGGTGAGGACGCAGCCACGCGCTTCTCTTTGACAGGAATTACCATAAACTTTCTGAACCAATTCAGGACACTGAAGCAACTGGGAAAAGCCCTCAGGAAGGACGATTTCCGGGACCGCATCCCGGAGCAGCAAGAACCGTGGGACAAGCGTACTTGAAACCAGGAAGATTTGGGGGCATGTGTGGCGGTGAGTCTTTCACTGCAATGGTTTAACCTTTTTCATGTTTGTTAGTACCCTGGGCAGCACGCAGGGGTCACTCTCCTCACGGGGACGTGGGACGCGAGTACATCACACCATCCTCCATCTCCTGGTCGCCTTCCCTTTGGCAAGATTTGAACCCTCGCCGCAGTATCCGTGGAACACACGGCGCAGTCTGCCCAGTTTAGTCCTCCGCGCTTGGCTACTGCAGCCCCACCTCAGTGTGGCCTGGGTGCCCTGCCAGGGCCGATGTCCCCGTGCCCCATGCCAGCCCTGCCCACTCCGGGGCTTTCCCACTCCCCCTGAGGTCTCTGGGGGGCGCCCACTGGAACCTAGAACCAAGCTCGGCACCCTGGTCTGCCCACCTGGGGCTGCACCCAGGTGGCCCTCACCAGCATCTTGTCCTTTGTCTCCAGCCCTCCAGCCAGGCCTTGTCCCAGGCCTGCTGGGTCTGCAGGAGCCCAGAACCACCTGGAGGCCACCCTGGCCTTGGTGGCCCATCGTGTGCCACACAACAATGAAAAGGGCACACAGTGTCCCAGCAGTGCCAGGAGGGCACAGCAAGCCTCTTACAGGGAGAAGCTGAGTTCGGAGAGGGCAGCAGGTGGCCCAGCATCGCACTGCGCGGCCATTTGGACAGACCATTACTGATCATGTCTTCATGCTGGCCCTGGGTTTCCTGGTAGCAAAGGGGAAGAGGGAAACACGATGGGTCCCATTATTTGCGTTTTTTATTTTAAAAAAGGGTGACTCCTCCAGCGGAAAAAGGCGCTTCCCAGCCCTAGTTCTCATGGAACAGCCTGGTGTGGTGATTAGGAGCCTGACAAACTGGCCAGGTCTCTGAAGCTACGCCCAGAGAGCCGGTCTCCCTTCGTGCCCTGAGAAGTGCAGGAGGCTGGCAGAAGCTGTGGTTTCCTGGCTCGAAGGGAGCCTGGTGACCCCGGAGACACCTTCGTCTCTGAATCTGCTGGGCGGGCAGACGTAAAAGGGTAGAGTTGTCCCTCGGTACCTCAGGGGACGGCACCAGGACCCTCAAGGCTACCAAATCCTGCCCTTTCTGGTCCCTTACATGAGTGGCACAGGAATTGTGCAAGCACCGACTATGTCCTTTAAGGGACATTTAGACTCCTCCCAAGGCTTAACAATGTGCATACTATGAATAGTGGTTACAAGATACTGTTTAAGGGCAAGAAAAATATCTTAGCACGTTTAGTACAGATGTATTTTTGTTGTTGTTTTGGTTTTTTGAGACAGGGTCAGTCTCTTTATGTAGCCCAGGCTGGCCTCAAATGCACGGCAGTCCTCTTGCCTCAGCCTCCCAAGTGTTGGAAGAGCAGCCGTGTGCCACCACTGGCTTTTTGCGGGGGCGGTACCGGGGATTGAACTCGGGTTCTTGCACTTGCAAGGCAGGCCACCGAACCGCTGAGCTAAATCCCTGGCTTTTTTTTTTTTTCTTTTTGATCCTAGGTGCACTGCATGCAGGGATTTGGGTGCTGTAGGCTGTAGTACTTTGGCCTTGCCCAGGGCTGAGGGTGTCACTTCTGCAGGGGTCCCGGTCGGGAGGACCCCAGGAAGGGGCCGAGGCTCAGGGCAGCGAGCGTGTGCTTCCTGGGCTCACCACCTCCTTTGGAACAGGCTCTGGGTGTGAGCAGGTGAGCAGCAGCCTCAGGAGTCCCCGTCCTCAGCCTCTTTTTCCCCATCTGTGAAATAGGCCTGGTCCTACGGTGACTGACAGCCAGTCGTGTGAAGGTCACTACGGCCACAGGAGGACCCTCGGGTAAGTGTAACCCAGATCGGAGAAAGCGAGTGAGTGCTGTCTCAGTCTGGTGACTAGACAGACGTTTTACCAATAAGACCTTTAGTGCTGGCTGGGCACAGCAGTGCAGGCCTGTAATCCCAGCGCTGGGGAGGCTGAGGCAGGAGGATTGCAAGTTTGAGGCTGCCTGGCAACATGGCAAGACCTCATCTCAATAAAGAAAAGCAAAATCCCAGCGCTTTGGGAAGCTGAGGCAGGAAGATCACAAGTTCAAGCCCAGCCTGTGCAATGTAGCAACTTAGTGAGACTCTGTCTTAAAAATTTTTTAAAAGTAAAAACATCCTGGGGATGTAGCTCAGTCCAAAGGCCCGGGGTTCAGTCCCCAATACCAGTAAATAGACAAACAGATAGAAATAGGTAGAGATATAGAGAGGTAAATAAATAAAACGGAAGGAAGGGAGGAAGGGAGGAAGGGGTCATTAATTACCAAAGATGTTTACCGGCAGCGGTAGCTCAAGATTTGCAGGCTGAAACATAGATGCCTTGTGAAATGTAGAGAAAATCATTGCCACAGCTCAAGCTAGCAAGCAGAGGCCCCGGGAGGAGCAGAAATGGGCGGCTTTCTGGGGCAACACTGCAAAGGCATCAAAAGCGCCGAGGTCCTGCAGACTCTGAGCCCCCCAGTGATTTTCTGTCTGTCCTGTGACCCCGCACTGCGCTCAGTTGTGTTCCGGAAACAGTGAACCTCCAGGCTCACAGCTCCAGCTCCGAGAGCAGCCCTGGGGCTGAGGTACCTGCTCCGGGGTGCGGGGGGAGCATCCTCTGGAGAGTGAGCATCTTTTCTCTGGCATCCTGAGCCTCTAACTCATGGCGATCCTCCTGCCTCAGCCTCCCAGTGCTTGGATCACAGGTGTACCCACCATGCCTTTCCCTGGGGACAGTTGCAGGCAGTATCTCCCTTGGGCAGGCTGAGCCCCTTGCCCTCTGCCTTCCTTCCTCCTCGGCCTCATCCAGGGTCTGAGGGTAGCAGCCACCACTCTCAGCATGGTGTGGATGGCTCCTTGCCGTCCCAGGGCTGCAGGCCGGGGAGCAGATGCAGGAGGGCAAGCCACAGACCTATCCTGGCAGGTCAGCACAGGAGCCATTCCAACTCCTGTCCCATTCCTCCCTGCTCAGAAACAAGTGGCAAAAATAATAACTGTTGCACCAGGTGCGGTGGCGCACACCTGTGATCCCAGCACTTGGAAGGCTGAGGCAGGAAGATCGCCATGAATTCAAAGCCATCCTGGGCTGCATAGTGAGTTACAGGCTGTTCTGAGTGACATGGCAAGATCTTGGAAAAAAAAAATATACAAAACTGATACTTTTTCTTTTTTGGTACCAGAAATTGAACTTGGGCCCTTGCACTTATGAGGCAGGTGGGAGAACCACTGAGCTAAATTCCTGGCTAGCTGATACTTAAAGAAAGAAAGAAAGAAAGAAAGAAAGAAAGAAAGAAAGAAAGAAAGAAAGAAAGAAAGAAAAAGAAAGAAAGAAAGAAAGGAAAGCAAAACCAAAAGCAATAGCTGCTGAAGTGGGGGATGCAGCCCAGTCTAGCACGTGTGAGGCCCTGGGTTTGATTACCAGCACCACAAAAATAAACAAGTAAATAAATAACGGAACCCCCTGACGCTGAGTGCCCACTGCATGAACTCGTTCAGCCCCAACAGCACGTTTGCAGTGTGGTAGCAGCCAAGAGGCCACACGCAGTGCATGGGGCCCACAGCAAGGTCTTGACTTGCACCCAGGAGGCCGAGTCAGGCCAGTTTCGTCTGACAAGGATGCAGGGACAGCACTGTGTGGGACAACAAAGACGCGGGAGCCGCTGTCCCTGCCAGCCCCACCAGCCCCAACACTGCACTTCTTAGCTCCAGCTCATTTTACCCATCTTTCTATTTTCGTTGTTTATTTGTTTCTTTGTTTTTTGAGAAAGTCTCATTGTGTAGCCCAGGCTGGTTTCAAACTCCCAGTGATCCTCCTGCCTCAGCCTTCCAAGTGCTGGGACTACAGGTGCGCACCACCAAGGCCGGCTTCATTTTATCCCTCTGTCACCCCACAGCTGACCTACACTGCAGGCCAAGAGGCCCCAGGATGTCACCGCCTCGCATGGATCCCACGGCGTTTGGGTGAGTGGGACACTGCCTGGCCTAGGGCGCCTGGAGTCCGGTGCAGGGGGGCACTGCGACGGCTGTGCGGACAGGCAGGCTCCCGGTCCTGGGAGAAGGGAGACCCCCGAACACCGCTCTCAGGGGATCCCCGAGAAAGGAGTCCTTCCGCTCCAGGCCCTCAGCCTGTCCCCATCATCTCAAAGGCTTGCTGTGGCTCAAACACTCAGGAACCCCCAGCGGCATTTTGGGGGTGATTCCTGGCTCAGATCAATGCCTGGTCCTGACCCACTGCTGGCATCTGATGCCCAGGGCCCTGGGTGGTTTCTGGGTGGGAGCCTCTGCTTCTGAAGGCCTCGTGGGGTGTCTTGTAGGGATGGGGCTCATGCCTTTCCGGGTGTGGGCGGTCAGGGAGACAGGTCAGGAACCAGCGTCCTCGGATGAGGCCCAGCTTCTGGAGCCCGAGTCCCAGCTCCTCACATCTTTTCTCAGCTTTCCTTGAAAAACAAAAGCAAGGGAAGAGGGACCTGGCCCTGCCCTCTCCCCGCACCCATCTGTCCTTCTGGCCAGTGTGACAAGGGGCGGTCCAGGGAGATCCTTTCCTCGGGAGGGCCTGGGGCTGGCTGCGGGCGGCCACCCAGGTGTCACCGCGGGGACAGGAAAGACAAATGGCCACGGCATTTCCTGGGGGCCGCGTGACACGCATGGGGGGTGCCGGGGAACCTCGGGCTTGGGCGCCTGGACATGACAGGCAGAGGGGCTGGGGGAC
>NW_022900948.1:44471155-44477106 GCF_012274545.1 Fukomys damarensis
AGTCCGGAGCCGGGTTTCCAGCTCTGCCCCCGCCTGACACCACCCAGCTGCCCCTGGGCCGTAAGTGGGCTTTGGGGGTGCGCGGGCCGGGGCCCCGGAGGTTCTTAGGAGCCAGCCCGGCCGCTCTCCCCCTGCAGGGGTTAAAGGTCACCAGGAAGGGGCTCTAAAAGCAAACAATCCACCCAAGTGGCTTTTTTCAAAAAGTCACAGAGCTGAGGCCTTGGGAAGAAGGGATGGAGGCAGGGTCAGGGCAGGAGAGGCCGGGGAGAAGAGGATCCGCAGCTGGGTGGTCCCGGTGGGACCAGAGCAGGGGACACCGACGTCCCCACAGTGCCACCCCTCCTGAAGAGGGCCGTGGTGGTCTGAGGCCACCGCCCCTGCCCCTGAGCTCTGGAGGCCGGACTGGCCCGTGACTGTCCGGGGAGATGATGGGGAAGGGGTTGTCTGTGTCCCACGTCTCCATCCACCTGACACCCCACTTCCTACGCCAGCCTCCAGGTCCCAGGGCGCCCAGGCTGGCTGGGAATTGGCGTCTAACAGACGAGAGGTGCAGGGAAAAGAGGGGGACCCCAGCCTATGCTGAACCAAGGTGGGGGAGCCCTTGGGTCCTCTCTGACCCCACCCAACCAGCCTTGGTGGCCACTGTCTCCATCCTCACGGTGACCACAGAGCGCACAGACAGCCTCTGGGGCTCAGACCCCTGCTGGAAAAGGGAGAGGGCTAAAGCGGGTGCCCCTGCCTTGTGGCCTGGGTGGAGGACCCTGGGATTGGGGGGCAAAGAGGAGCAAATGAGAGGACAGCAGGTCCTGGTCCTGGCGTGGGGACCCAGGAGAAGTCTGGGCTTCTCCCCAAATCAGGAACGTGCAAGAGCTACAAACAGGGGGCTTCCGGTGGACCCCAGAACGGCTAGCATCTGCGAGGGGTGTGGGCGCCAGAACTGCAGCGGTGGACGGTGGAGTCCCCAGCAGTGCCCTGGGCCGGCCACCCTCCCGGAGAGCCCACGAGGCCCCACACCAGGATGGCCAGGCGCTGGCGGGTGCAGGGACGGAGGACACGTGGGGCGGCCCAAGGACACGTGGGGCGGCCCAGGTGGGACGGAGGCCCAGTGCTCTCGGGCCGGCCCCCATCTGGGAGGCTGTGCCCGGAGCTGCCGTGGTGATCGGGAGCCAGTGGCTGAGTCCTTGGCCTGCTCAGTGGGGAACAGGAGGATGGGCTGGCTTTCCGCTCCTTGCCTGGTCAGGTGTGACCTCCTACTGCCACTTAGCGTGGGACATAGGGACCTCTGCCCTTGTGCGAACCCAGTGGCATCCTCAGGCCTTTGGAAAGTGGGTGTGGCCAGTGGGCGGAGCACGGCCTGTGTGTGGCCCTGGGTTCCATCCCCGGCACAGGGAGAGAGACAGGGAGATGCTGAAGTCGGTTGCTAAGATTGGACCCAGGATGCACATGTGGGCCCTGGGCTGTGACGCTGACCACGTCCCCCTGCCCTGCCCTGGGCCTTGGGGAGCCCTGGCACCCCACAGAGGGCTCAGATGTGAATGGAAATGGGTTTTCCCGTGGCTTCTAGGGCTTTTCCAGGACCAAAGAAAGAGGCTCCTCAAGAGAGAGGAGATGCCTCCCATTGGAAAAGTAAGAGTTAGCAGGAGACTGATGAGTTAGAAAATTGGGAGCGTTCAACCTGCCAGCTTAGCGGGCTCAGAATTTTAAAAGAGAAAGCAATTTTTAAAACTCTGTTGCTTCCCAAAGCCACCAGTAGATGCGGCCTGTTCCTGCCCGTGACTCTCCAAGCCCGGACTCCCCCAGAACTGACCTGCCAAGGTGTGGCTCTGCCTGTGACTCAGAATAAACTGGGGTCTCGGGTTCCTCCCAAATCAAACGCTGAGGCTGTGCCAGCCCGCTGAGCTATGCCAAGCACGTTAGGAAAATAAACCCTCGATTGCTGCCATCGCAATGACTTACAACAAAAGAAACCACATTAATAACGGAGCGTTTCTTTAAAGCATTCCCTCCTGTGGGCAGGGCGGAAACCGGAACACAGACTCACCATGGAAATAAACACAGCCCCTGGAGCCGGGCGGGGGAGGCCCCACTGACGGCACCGGTACCTGCCTGGGAAGAGCCTGGGCTGTGCTGCAGGAGGGACTGAGCAGGTCCCCAGTGACCCACTTACCAGAAACGCAAAGAGTGAGGCGCTTGGCGTCGCGGGAGGTGGGCTGGGCTGGGGCCCTCGGGGCTGGATTTCATCCCGTTAGTGAGGTGAGCTGGTTTGGGGTGGGGTCTGCACCTCCCATGTGAGCTGGGAGACCCTCAGCTTGAGAGACTGGAGGCCTTGCTCTGTTTTCTGCCTGGCATAGGATGTCCCAGACGAACGCCCTGTCCAGCGCCGGGAAGGACATTCACACAGCTGGCGTTATCACTGCCTCGGTCTCTGGCCCTGGGTCATCTCTGCAACCTGAAACTGCACACCCAATAACAGTCACTTCTATGGCGGGCTGTGGTGACACTTGCCTGTCATCCCAGCACTTGGGAGGCTGAGGCAGGAGGATCACCCTGGGTTCAAGGACAGCCTGGGCTACATAGGGAGACCTTGTCTAAGAAAACAAAACCACAGACATAAAGCAAAAAACGAAAACAATGGCTTTCCTCTCCTCTCTCCCCCCAGTGCCTGCAGCTCCCAGAACTTCTCTCTCTAGGAACTTGACATGTCTAAGTCCTCAGACAAGTGGAGTCCCGCGGTCTTGGCCCGTCTGCTCTCCAGTGTATGTGTTGAGGTTCATCTGTGTGGCATACGTGTGAATTTCTTTCCTTTTTTTTTTTTTCTCTTCTTGGTGGTTGTTGTTTTTGTTTTGAGACGGGGTCTCCCTGTGTAGTTCAGCTGCATTTGACCTCACTGTGTCACCCAGGGTGGCTCAAACTCTCGGCGATCCTCCTGCCTCAGCCTCCCGAGGCAGGAGTGTGCCAGCAGCCTGGCAGTCTCTTTCCTTTTAAAGCTGGGTCCGGGCTTTACGTATCCATCACTCCTCACAGGATGCCACGGTTGTTCTGTAAGCAGTGCTCGTGTGCCGTTGGGCATCAAGGACTTGTCCACGTCCCTGCTTTAAATTCTTTGGGGTGTGTTCCTCAAAGTGGAAGAACTCGGTCATTTCTGAATTCTGTGTTTAATTTTTTTTTTTGGGTACTGGGGGTTGAACCCGAAGCCTTTGGGCTGAGCTCCATTCCCAGCCCCTGCTGTCCCTTTTTGTCTTTTGAGACAGAATCTCTCTGTGTCACTATGTTGCTCAGACAGGGCTCAAAGGTGTGATCCTCCTGCCTGAGCCTCCCAGAGTGCTGCGTTTATAGGCTCCTATCACACTCAAATCTATGCTTTTATTTTATTTTATTATTACTTTGTGTGTGTGTGTGTGTGTGTGTGTGTGTGTGTGTGTGTGGCACCGGGGATCAAACTCAGGACCTTGTCAGGCAGGCGCAGTATGTTTAATTTTTTTAAGGAACCGTAATACCGTCTTCTGCAGCTGACTGCACATTTAGCCTCATTGTAACTGATTCGGAAGCAGGGCTGGGCAGAAGGCAGCCTTCGAAATAGGCGCCGCAGCCCCACCACGCCGGTGGGGCACAAGGTTTCCCTCAGTAACCAGCAGCTGGGCGTCGTTGCCTGCGCTCAGGTCCCTGTGTTTGCCGCTCTTTCCTTGGGGAAGCCGGGGAAGCCACACTTCCCTGGGTCCCCACCTGACCAGGACGTGTCACACACAGCCTACTGCAGTCACCACGCCACTGGGCTCGCTGGCTCCTCTCCTGGGGACAGGGGAGTCGCCAAGCCGGGGTCCTCAGACAGGTGGGTGTGTGTGGCACTGCCCAGGGCACAGAGAGTGAGAGGCGGGCACCAGGCCGGTGGGGACAGCATCGCTGTGCAGCGTGGCCTGTGGCTTCCAGACCTGTGGGTCTGGCCATCCCGAGACCCTCTGGGGACCTTGGGGCCTCGCACACGGCCCTCTCCCCTCCCAGGAGGCTCTGGAATGTCTCGCCATGTAGCCCCGGCTGGTCTGGAACTTGTGGCATCCTCCTGCCTCAGCCCCCCGAGTGCTGGGATGACAGGCCTGTGCCACCATGTGCGGCTATGTGACAGCTCCTAAAATGCTCAGAGCGACCCTGAGAGCCTCACGTTTGGAGGCCCGGGCAGCCTGCTCCGCTCAGCGGTTGCCCGCTGGGACACTGCTGGGGCTGGACGAGGGGCTGTTTCGGGGTCTCTGGATGGCAGAGGCCGAGGGAAGGGCAGGCGGTGAGCTCAGGCTGCCCAGGCGGACCGGGATGGCGTTGTGCAGCCCCAAGCAGTGGCCTCGCAGCTGTTCTTTCATTGTGCCCATTGAGCAGAGCGGGCACCGTGGCTCTGAGCCTCGGCGCAAGGCCGCAGCAGTTCTGCTCTGCGGGGCCCAGCCCAGGTCCACCCTCATCCAAAGTCCCTGCCGTCTCCAGAGCGGAAGCCGCCTGGAGCCTGGTGTGACCAGCCAGGCCATCACACGGCCTGGGCTGGGATCGGGGCCGTGGGGTCCTCCGGGTCGAGCAGCTGGGCCTGGGCGTGGGGCTGGGAGGCCGGCGCACCTGCCCAGGGGGGAGCTGGCGAGGGGCGGGCAGTGTGGAGCTTTGCCGGGACGCAGAGGGACATCAGCGGGGAGCAGAGGTGGTTCTCACTCTGGCCAGCGTCCTCGCAGGCGGCGGAGGCTCCAGCCACTGCATCCGCGTAATAAAACCCACGGGTGTCCCTGCTGTCCCCATTGTGCGGTAGGTTGGTGACATTTGTCAGGGCTGGCATTTGGGAACCACATGCCCGGTTGTCCCAGACGTGGCACACACGTGCACACGCACACACACGCACACACACCCCTCGTCAGAGTCTCCGCCCAGCCCTCCTGCCTCTGTCCAGGCTCTAGGTGTCCAGGGCACCCACAACAGAGGTGCAGACCCTGGTGGCATCCAGCAGCTAGAGCTGCTGACACAGCCAGCCCAGCCGCCCCGGGAGAGGCTGTGTCCCCCTCCGTGGGTTCCCTGGGCCACAACCCAGCGGGCCAGCTCTCCAGGAGTAATGGGGCACCGATTCCCAGAGTCCCTCTGCTGCAGGGAAGGTGTTTGTCCCCTGCCCGGCTCCCGGGGACCCCTGTGCGGAAGGGGACACGATCCCCGCAGAGCCCTCTGCCTTGGTGATATCTCTCATTGTGTCCTAACGGGAAGCGTGAAGTGGGGCGCTGCACAGTGGGCAGGAGGCCAGGGATGTGGGGGACCCTCTGCCCCACCACTGATCTGTGACCCACCTTGCCGGCCCTGTCGCCGGGCTGGGCCTGGGGCCTGTGTGCAAAACGGGAGGGAAGCCCGGCTGCGTTGGGCCCCCGGGCCTGGTGTTGCCAGGCCCTGTGACTCGTGCAGGGCCTGGGCGGCTGCGTTTACGGCCGTCCCCAGCTGTGGTGCTCGGGATCCAGTGCGGGCCTTCACGCCGAGCAACGCCTTTAGTCCTTTTCATTTTAAAACAAAGCTGCCATGGATGGTTTCCATCCTGCCTCAGCCTTCCCGAACGCTGGGTACAGGTGTGCGCCCGGCGCCCCGCTCCCCCAGCCGTCTCGTGCCTGCTGACGTCTTCCCGGGCCGCCCCACCTCTGCGGCCTTCCTCAGTTACCCCTGAGGGGGCAGAAGGGCCGGGCAGGTGACACGAGGCTTGCTGCCCGGCACCCAGGAGCGGGTGTCGGATTGGAGCCCTGGCTGTGCCCCTCAGCCGTGCCGTCCCCATCACTGGGTCCTCGGAAGAGCCCCCCCGTGGCCCCCCACCCCGTGCCCGTCACCTCCCCGGGGCTCCTCTGGGGGCTCCCTGGGGTGCCTCCGGCCCCCTCCCCTGTCCTGGCCCTCGCCAGCCTCCCCTTCCTTCTTGGCGCAGACGTTGCCGCGCCCGCACGGCGTCATTAAAGATGACG
>NW_022900948.1:44477443-44480555 GCF_012274545.1 Fukomys damarensis
GCGGGCGGCCGGTCCAGCCAGTGGGCAGCCGGGCGGGCAGGCGCAGGACTGGAATGGAGCCTCTCCTTCCTCCACCCCGCCAGTGCAGGTGAGGGATGGGACGTGGATCTGTGCACAGGGCTCCACCCTTCCACTCCAGAGAGGGCGACGCCCGCCATCCCAGCACAGGGGAGGCTGAGGCAGGAGGACTGCTGTGAGCCCCAGGCCAGCCTGGGCTACATAGGGACTGTCTAACACCAAAACCAAAACCCTGTAGAAATAGAGGTGGCGCAGATCTCAGGCACAAGAGCCGCTGGGCATGGTGGCTCACTCCGTTCGGGAGCCTGAGGCAGAGGAACGGCTGTGAGGTCAAGGCCGCCCTGAACTCCGTATTGAGGCCCTGTCTCAACAACAACAAAAAAGGGCTCGGGATTTAGCTCAGTGGTCCTGCTGCCTGTCTCACAAGCACAAGATCCTGAGTTCAATCCCCAGCACCAAAAATAAATAAAAATAAAAATAGCAAAGCACAGAAGGCAGCTTCGGGAAGGCCAGCTCTGTGCCTCTTGGCAGGGCAGGAGGTGTGGAGGGTGTGGGAGGTGCGAGGCAGGGCGTGGGGGAGACTGGCTCAGGCCGCCGGCTGGGAGGGTTCCCTCGGCCGCGCTTTTTGGGAGACTGAGGCCCAGTGGGGGCCGCAGGGCTCGGGTGGCAGACAGCAGGCCCTGGCGCCTGGGAACCCACAGCTCAGGGCTGGGCCAGGTGCTGCGGGTGCCCTGGTCTCTGCTGGGGAGGGATCCCCATCTTCCGGCCCTGCCTGCCCGAGAATGTGGGGACCCCAGTGCTGGAGGGGCCCTGCAGAGGCGCGGTGCATACCCTGTGCCAGCTGCCCACCACCGCAGCACCAGGGTGCTAGGAGAGCGTCAGGGCTCTGGCGGGAAATTGCCGGAGACAGGACGTAAAAACGCCCAACTCTGGTTTCAGGGGAAAGAGGGGAAAAAAGGGGCCTGATCCTGCCTAAGGCTGGCTCGCTGTTTACAGGAAGCTCCTGTGGGCCGCAGCACATCTGGGGCTTTGGGGGGTCGCTTTCCAATGCCCCGCTGTCCCTCTCGGGTCAGGGGGTGTGGAGGCCGCATCCGCAGAATCCTAACTTCCTAATCCTAACTTCCTTCCACAAGTGTTTGTTGAGTGACTACTTGGTGCTGGGCCTGGGCTGGCCATGGGGATGTGGGCCCCAGTGTGAAAGAGCTAGCCAAGCTGCTACGGGGCAGGTAATGGGGACCCCTCCCTTGTTTGGGGGTTGAGGGAGAAAGAAGGCAGAAGGGACCCCGAGGGTGAGTGGAGTTACCTGGAAGATGAGGGTAGGGAGGGCGCTCCAGTGGAGGGGACAGCAGAAGCCAAGGCCCTGGGGTGGGGAGGAGCTAGTGGAGGGAGGGCATGAGGGTCGGCGAGCAGATCTGTCCAGTTTTAGGGGCTCAGTAGTGGAGCAAGTGCCAAGTAAGCACAAGTCCCTGGGTTCGATCCTCAGTCCTGCCACTGAGTCACATTCCCAGTCCTTTTTTATTTTTTAAGACAAGGTCTTGGTCACTGAGTGGCCCGGGCTAGGCTCTAACTTGAGATCCTCCTGCCTCAGCCTCCCGGAGTATAGTTCTCATTTTAAGAGCACTGGGAATGCTTTTTCTGCTTTTGAAGGTCGCACTGGGGGCTCTTGGAGCAAGCAGGGGTGGAAAGCCAGCAGCGACATGGGGACCGCAGTTGGGTCCTGGCTGGGGCCTCCTGGGCCGGTCCCATCTCGGGAGGAGCTGACCCCAGGCCCTTGACCTGGTGGCCCCAGATGTGGGTGGGCAGGATCAGCTCACCCCAGTCCTCCCAGCTGCAGGGCGGCTCTGCCCATCAGGGAGGGCGGGAGGGGCGGGAGGCGAGGCGCCAGTTATGGGACCTGAAATCAGGGAGCACCAGGGGCCAGGGGACTGTAGGGCCATGAGAAAGTGCCCGGGCTGTCAGGCTGCCGGCCCTGCACCGGGAGGAGTGGGGTGTGGGGGCTCGGGGCAAGGTCAGCGCCGTGGTCCTGACCAGCACACTCATTCGTTCATTCATTGGTTTCTTTGAGACACAGTCTGGCTATGTAGTCCAGGCTGGCCTGGAGCTCACAGAAATCCTCCTGCCTCAGCCTCCTGAGTGTGGGATAACAGGTGTGCGCCATTATGCCCGGTGTGACAAGCCTGTTTATTGTGCGTCGACCTTCTAACTCCCAGAGCTGGGCGGTCTCCTGACCTGTTTTCTAGACTTGGAAGCCAAGGCCCAGAAAGTAAAAGCTCACACAGAAAGGCCCCGGGGCCTCCAGGTCTTGGGCCTCTGTCTACAGCGTGTTCCCCACTCCTACCCAGGGCCCCAGGGTGGTGTCCCCCAACCTCCCCAGCCCCAGGTGTTGTGTCTCTGGGCCTCAGCTCTCCCATCCAGGCAGTGGGCATCGCCATGGTACCCCGGGCTCTGTGCCCACCTGGCTGGCAGGTGTTCAGTGAACACGGGAAGTGAGCTGACGACTCTGCCCCCGCCCCCGGCCCAAGAGCTGGGGACTGGGGCTGAGTGAGGGCCCCAGAGCTGCCCCCAGGTCCCCAACACAGCCCCGCCCTCTCCGCCCGCTCCGCCCTGTCCCGAGGGCCTGGTGACCCAGGGTGCCCGCTTTATTTTCCTGGCATCAACCGCAACGTGTCTGATTTCACAAAGAACACCTATGAAACGCAGCACAACTGTTTCTATAACGTGTTGTTGAGGTTAAAATTGCAAATTAGGGAGCAATTGCAACTTGTAGACTTGAGGATGAGACGCTGGGAGGGAGGCTGAGGCGTTCGGGGGACGTCGGGGCTGCACACGGGTCCTCCTGTTGCACACGCACGCGCACTTTCGCCCTGGGCTCCGTCCAAGCTGGTGTAGACGGATTTGCGCTGGACCCCGGCGGCCCTGGGAAGCGGCTTCCGCGATCCGGCAGTCCGGGGTCCTGGGCAGGGACAGGGGGCGGGGGCGGGGACTGCAGGACGGAGAAGGATCGGATTCTGCTGGTGCCAGCTCGGCCTGCCCTGCCCCGGAGCTCCTGCCTCCCTCCCTCCCCCAAACCAGAACCAGATGGGGATCCAGGCAC
>NW_022900948.1:44480623-44486349 GCF_012274545.1 Fukomys damarensis
AGGCTGTGTCCCCTGTGGCACGCGAGGGCCGGCTCGGGGCAGGAGAAGCTCAGGGCCTGGGAGAACTGGATGGCACAGTCTGGGCTTCGTGGGGATTGTGGGTGATTGGTGTTTATTTATTTATTGCTTTTTTTTGAGACAGGTTCTCAATGTGTAGCCCGAGCTAGCCTCAAACTCCTGGAATCCTCCTGCCTCAGCCTCCCTCTCCGGTGCTAGGGTTACAGGTGTGCGCCACCACACCCAGCTACAGATGAGTGCTTCATGTCTTCTTCAGGACGGGGACTTGGCAGTGGGGGTTGGGAGAGGCCGCACCTTGAACTTTGCTCCCTACTTTCCTACGAGAAAGTTCAGGCATGTGTGTGAAGAGGGTGTGGGCTCTTGGTCTGGAGGGTGACAGCTGGTGGCCTCCTTGCGTGGCCGAGGGTGCCCCACGGGAGAAATCAGACTGACCCCTTTGGTCCCACGGTGTCCCTCCCTAAGCCTCAGCCTCTCCGTGTGCCGTGGGTGGGGGAGGTGACAACCATCCAGGGGGTGGGCTGTTTGGGTACAGCCTGGGACAGTGGCTTCCTGCCACTGCTGTGACGACTCCTGGGGGCCCCAGCCACACCCCTGGTAGCTGCCGGTCCCCGGGGGCCCTCATCTTCCCAGCATCGGTTTGAGGAAGTGTCCCGGTCCAAACCGGCCCCATATTAAGTCAAAACTCGGTCCCTCCACCCGGCCCCACCCGGGGCGGGCCAGGCAGACAGGGGCTTGTTCCCATTGCCTGTTGGCACCAAACTGTGTCTCCACCTCTCAGCAGTGGCTGTGCCCCTTCCCAGGGGGCCGCTCGGGTGTTCCCCCCATTCTGTCTCCAGGACAGCAGCAGGACAGCAGCCTGGCTCGAGAGAGGGCTCTGCCTAATCTGCAGCTCTGCCCCTCCGGCACTAGCCACGCCATCGTGAAAGTTCTAGCCTGGGGCGGTGATGGGGCACACCTGTCATCCCAGCACGCTGGAGGCCGAGGCAGGAGGATCCCAAGTTCAAGCCCAGCCTGGGCAACTCAGTGATTTAGCAAACTGGCTTACAAAAAAAAGGGGGCGGAGCCTGGGCTCCATCCCTGGTACTACAAAAACAAATACGTAAAATAAATGACCAAGTGACTTTGGTGGATGAAGTCACAGCCCACGGGAAGCCCCCAACAGGTTGCCAAGCTTCGCACTGAAGTAGGAGGGAGAGGGACCAGGACTCCGGCACAGAGGAAATCCGTGGCTGAAAGAGAGCGGGCTAGAGGGGCTGAGTGCTCATTGGCTGGAGCCTGAGTAGGGGGGAGCTTCCTGGAGAGGGCGGGGCGGGGGCAGCCCGGAGGGGCTGAGTGCTCATTGGCCAGCGCCTGAGTAGGGTGGGGCTGCGTGGAGAGGACCGGGAACAGCATTCTAGCTGGAAGGAACCGCTTGTTGCAGGGACAGGAAGTGGGGGCGACTCAGCTTCGAAACCACCTCCCCTCTGAAACCCCCAGAGACCTGAGCAGGGACCTTCGTCCTGGGGGGCTCGAGCCCTAAGCAAGGCCCTAATGTAATCTGAGACCACATCTCACAGCTCTACTGTGCTTGATTGGCACTGGCTGGGGACAGCCACCCTCGGAGGGGACAGGTCCACTTCTGTCCCTTGGAGCCTTTGTGGTGTGGGCTGTGTGCGGCAGTCGGCGCTAACGTGCATAGGTTGACCCAGGACGTGCGTGCCCGGGGCTGTTGGCGCCAGGGGACGGCTCCTCCAATAGGATCTTCACGAATGAGTTTCTCGGGGCGACTCTGCAACCCCTGGGGGCTAAAGTAAGCCATCGCCCTCAGCCCTGCTGGAGGTGACAACCCTCTGTGTTTATATCGTTGTCATCATCGTTATTGCGGTAGTGAGAGAGCGACCCCAAGGGTGCACTACCACGGGGTGACACCCCCAGTCCTTTTTAGCTTTGATTTGGAGACGGCATCTCACTAAAGTTGCCCAGGCTGGAATTCGAGATCCTCCTGCCTCAGCCTCCGAACTGCTGGGATGACAGGCATGGCCACCATGCCAGGCTTCCGCTTGTGCACCTGGAGTGGGTGGGATGTATAGGAATCCGCGTGGGACAGCCAGGGCTATGGGTGCTCATTACAGACCTCACGCTGGGGGTCACCTCACTTTGGGGTCCCTTCCCCCCGGAAGGGGGCTCACAGCAGGAGGTGCAGGCTGGTCAAACCCAGTACTGTTTGTTTTTTTGTTTTTGTTTGAGACAAGGGTCCTGTGTAATTTTAGGCTGGACCTGAACTCACTATGTATCTCAGGCTGACCTCAACTCACAGAGATCCTCCTGCCTCAGTCTCCCAAGCTCTAGATCACAATCATGCCCAGCAACCTGGGTGCTGTTAAGTAAGATTCAGTTATGTGGGCCAGGGATTTAGCTCAGTGGTGTCACCTCCTGCCTGGAAAGCCCAAGGTCCCAAGTTTGATCCCCCATACAAAAAAAAAAAATCGGTTATGTGAGCCTAGTTGTACTTGAAACAGACAGTGTACACTCAAAACCCATCTCTTTCAGCTGGGCGTGGTGGCTCATGCCTGTGATCCCAGCACTCGCAAGGCTGAGGCAGGAGGATCACTGTGAGTTCGAGACCAGCCTGAGCTACACAGTGAGTTCCAGGTCAGTCTCAGCTACATAGTGAGACCCTGTCTCAAAAACAAAACAAAACAAAAACCCATCTCTTTCTATTCTTTCTACATGTCACTTTTTTTTCTTCAGTACAGGGGATCAAACCCAGGAGTCTCTACCATCTCAGCCCCTTTTTGTTTTGAGACAGGATCTCAATAAGTTGCCCAAGCTGAACTACTTGAACTTGGGATCCTTCTGCCTCAGCCTCCTGTGCATTTTACTGTTTCTTCCTTGTCCTCCTCCTCGGTTGCATTTTACTCTTCTTCATGCTCTGGTCCTTTGCACCTGGCATATCTGGGTGGTGAAGATGAGCCACACTGGGGGCTTCTGCATCCCACTTTTGCTGTCCCCGACGTCACGCTGTAGTTTGAAGTCGGCCGTGATGGGAGGGTGACGGCTGCAGACACTGACCAGAACTATCAATCCAGGTCTCTCCTCGCCCTGAGGCCCTGCTGCTGAGTTTATTTTGTATTTTCTCTCTTGCCCTTTTAAGTGGGCTGTCTCTGAGCATCTGGGGGTTGCCAGCAGAGTTGCAGCCAGCCCAAGAGGGGGGTGGGGTGCCTGTCACCACCCAGAATCCACTTGGACTCGGCGCAGCCCAGTCTGCAGGGCGGGCCACTCTTGGTGTTACATTCTGTGGTCCCGGACAGCTGTCTGCAACGCTTGCGGACGGTCATGCAGAGGAGAGCCCTGCCCTTACTCCTCGAGCCTGTGCACTGTACCCCTTGGTGTGTCTTCTCTAGGGTGTCATCAGGTTGGGACCATGCAGTCTAGAACTTTTTCATACTCGCTTCTTTCCCTTGTACACCGAGAAGCTTCTTTTCCTTAGAGTCACACAGTTCTGTTTCCTCCATGGCCGCTCACAATTGACAGCTCCTTTTTCAGTGCTGCCTAGTACCTCACTATCTGGGTATACCATACATGTTCACCTACAGAAAGGAATCTTGGTTTACAAGTTTGCTTGTTTGTTTTTTGGTACCAGGGATTAACTCAGGACCTTGGCACTTGTGAGACAGGCACAGTGCCACTGAGCTAAATTCCAGGCCCTGTTTTTGGTTTTCTAAGACAAGACCTTGCTATGAATTCCATGCTGGCCTTGAACTGTCACCTACATGGCTTTGAACTCATGGCAACCCTCCTGCCTCAGCCTCCAGAGTGCTCGGATAACCACGCCAGGCTGTTTTCCAGTTTGGACAGTTATGAACAAAGCAGCTGTAGAGGCTGGGGATTTAGCTCAACAGCGCGGTATCTGCCTGGCAAGCATGAGGTCCTGAGTAAAAAAAAAAAAAAAAAAAAAAAGTTGGGGCTGGGGATTTAGCTCAGTAGCACTTTACAGAGGTGGCCTGTCTCACAAGTGCAAGGTCCTGAGTTTGATCCCAGGTCCAAAAAAAAAAAAAAAAAGAAGACGGAAAGAAAATGGCAACGCTGCTATAAATATCTGTGTGGGTTTTCGTGGGATAGTGGTTCTTAACTCATTTGGGCCAAGGCCAAAAGTGTGATTGCTGAGTCCCTTGGTGCGGTGTATTTAGTTTTGTAAGAAAGAAACTGCCAAGCTGCCTTCCAAAGTGGCTGTATCACGGGGCTTGATGGCACACGCCTGCAGTGCCAGCACAGTGAGAGGCTGAGGCAGGGGGGTCTCCATGAGTTCGAGCCCCCCTCGGGGAGTGAAGTCCACCCCTGCCCTAGTTCTTCCTGAGCCCCTCCCGACCCTGGGGTAGGCACCCACTTACCCTGAGCAGAGCTGCTCTGAGCCCTGACTCTGCTTCACCGGCTGTGCCTGGGGCAGCACTGTGGCCCCACCAGTGCCTGGCTCGTGCGTGGGGCTCCAGGCAGTGCGGCTGAGGGCCAGGCGGTGGTGTCTGTGCAGGGCTTGGTCCCCAGTGTCCCGCTGCGGCTGCCAGGTGAAAGCGCCCACCCCGGAGGAGGAATGGCAGTGCTCTGAGTGCCGCAGGCCGGGCCGCACAGTGCCCACTGGTTCGTTCATTTGCTTTTTTATTTCTGAGGCAGGGTCTCACTGTGTAGTCCAGGCTGGCCTCAAATCCTTGGTGATCCTCCTGCCTCAGCCTCCTGTGTGCCGGGACCATGCCAGGTCCCATAGTTAATCTTTCGGGGTTACCCTGCAACCTCCAGGCAGAGCCCTTCCCCACCCGCAGGCTGCGAGTGTGGACAGAGCTTTCTGGCTGCAGGGCAGAGGGTGGGCGTCAGGCAAGGGACGGAGAGTGACCCCAAGTCGCCACCAGCTCCGCAGGCCCGGAGTCTGCTTGCCCAATGCCCGCGGGCCCCAGCTGTGGTGTGGGGTCGTTACCACACACTGGGGCTGCCCCTGCGGCCCTCCCTCCAGGCCGCCCATCTTTGGGGCAGTGGAGCTTGGGACTGGGCCTTGGAACCTGAGGCCAGCTTTGTTCCTGTTAACAAGCCCCGCCCCCACTCAGGAAAAGCCACCACCTCGGGCTTATGAGCTGCAGGGGCTTTGCGGTGCCCACTTCCTTACCAAGCTCGCTGAGCCAGGGGTCGCGCTGAAGCCCCCCAAGTTCGCACACACAGCGCTCCGCTGCAGGCCTTGGGGACCGGTCCTGGCCACCTCCTCTCCTGGTCCTTGGCGAGGCGCCCGCCAGAAACCCTCCGCATCTCCTCCAGCCGGAAGGAAGGGTGGGTGCCGAAGGTGGTCAGCGCTCCGAAGCCCAGAGTAGTGGGGGGGGCACATCCCAGCACTTGGGAGGCTGAGGCAGGAGGATTGCTGAGAGTATGAGGCCAGCCTGGCTACACTGCAAGACCCTGTCTCTAACAACAGAACAAAAAGGCTGAAGACTATTCCCTGGCAGAACGCTTGCCAAGTACATTTGACGTCTAGGCTCAATCCCCAGCACCAATGATACGTCGATTAATTAATTAATACAATTATAAATCAATCGATTAATTAGATCGAGACCCAAGTGCCCGGAGAGCAGCAAGGCACTTGCCGAGGGGCAGGGGTCCCCAGAAGCCTCGCAGGGGTGCGGGAGCTGTGCGCAGCGGAGCTCCCCAGCCTCAGTCTCCCCTCCTGCGCGAGGTCAGGGGGCGCCCTCAGG
>NW_022900948.1:44486695-44494540 GCF_012274545.1 Fukomys damarensis
CGGGCATGAACGCGCACGCCTGTCCTCCCAGTACTCAGGAGGCTGAGGCAGGAGGATCGCTGAGAGCTTGGGGCCAGCCGGGGCTACATAGGGAGACCCTGTCTCAAAGGACCAAATAATGATTAATAATAATAGTAATAATAACACCAGAGAAAGTCCCCCGCCCCGGCTGTGGGTCCCCATTGTGACCCCGGACTCCCTGCACAACTTGGGGTGCCCTGCTCCTCCATATCTGCCCTTCGCTTTTCTGGGGGGCTGTGGGGTGAGCGGGAGATCATAACGGAGCGGGTGGAGCAGAGCAGGGGCACCGCGGCCCTTGTTTGCCCGGCCCCGCCCCTCTGTGCTGGGAACCGGTCGGGGCCCAGACTGCTGTCTAAGCTCCGGCGTTTGTCACGCTGAACGGGACAGCCTGTGTCCCTGCCTCCTGCCCGAATCCTCGGAGCCCACTTCCGGGGACACTGAGGCCCGCAGACTGGGGGAGGAGAGGCGAATTCGATCCGGATCTAAGGCCCTGAACTTGGGGTCAAACCCTCCTTCCCGCTGGCCGCTCAGAGGCTTCTGGTCCCCGGGAAGTGGAGGAGGGGGCCCAGCTGCCCCCGTGCTCTGGGGGGAGGTCACATGGGACGGAGGTGTCTTGTGCGGGGCCCGCTGTTGCCTTCTCCAGCACAAGTCTCCCCCAGATATGCAGTTCAGAGAGGGCAAGCGATCCCCACGAGGCTCCACAGCCGGCAGGTGTGAGAGAGCGAGGTTCAGATGCGGACACATCAGACTCCAAACCCTGATGGCTCCTGAGACTGGCGCTTAGGAAATCGCCATCCCCGCTGGGGAGGGGGTCAGCGCTCGGTGGTGGCGACAGAGACGACAGGAAACGGGGTAGAGATGCAGGGGCACCCCAGCTCTGCAAGCCAGCGGCAGTGCTGGTGTCACCTGGACACATATTGGGGCCCGGTATAGTCAGTGCACTTTAGGTGCCGCTGTCCCCATTAATAGTGAGGAATCAGAGGCCCAAAAGGGGAGGTGTTGGAACTCACTATGTAGCCCGGACTAGCCTTGAGCTCCAGGCAATCCTCCTGCCTCAGCCTCCAAGTTCCAGGATGACAAGCACGTGTCACCACACCTGGCCCATGGTGGAGAATTTTCTAGAGTCAGGGCTGCCTGCTGTTCGTCCGCTATCCCGTCACTGGACGCAGAACCGGCCCCACAACTTAAAGGAGCACAGTTTAATTTGGCTCGCGGTTTCCGGTTCAGTCCATGGCCGGCTGGTTCCCAGGCAGGGACAGCGGGGCAGAAGGGCGTGGTGGACCAAAGCGGCTTGGATCATGGCAGCCAGGAAGCGGAACGGGGGCCCAGGGCCCGGGAGGAAGGGGCAAAGACCAGACAGACACACCCGGAAATGTGTGTCCAAGCCGCGGGGGGACCCAAGCCAACCGAGCTGACAAGTCTCCCTGGGGCCACACCTGTCCAGCGAGGACACAGTGGGGACACGTGGACAGCCAGGGGCTGGCTCAGTGCCACCTGGGGGCCCGGGTGCTGGCGGCAGGGGCGGCAGCCCAGGTGCACCCCACTGGCCGGACTGTGCACAGCCGGGCTGACCCTGTCACCAGAGTAAAGATGGTGATGCTGAGGACAGATAGAAAGAGACAGGATGGGGGAGGCCTCTCTGCCCCTCCAAGTCCCGGGGAGAGAACAGCAGACAGGGAGCCCAGAACTTCTGTCTCTCACACAGGGAGGAGGTCTGGGGGCAGCCCGCACCCCGACTTCCCAGCTGCCCTCAGCCGGAGGCCCCTGAGATCCTGACTGGGAACCGGAGCCCCGGGCTGCTCTGGGAACCCTTCCGGCGCCCCCGCGGTGCCAGCCCCTATTAAAGTGTGGGTTTTCCTGTGAACCTGGCGCGCGGCCATGGGCCTTCAATTAGAACCAGATGGTGCTGAGCGAACCCCACCTCGGCCAGAGCCGCACCGGAGGGCGCCCTTGCTTCCCCGACACCCCGTCCTCTGGGGAGCCTGGGGTGGGGTCTCAGGAGTGGGGGACACTGAGCTCAGACCTGGGACCCCTGCCGCCTGTGTACTGAGGAGGCTGCGGCATCCGGGACCCAACGTGGGGACCCTCTCCTGCTCCACCGGGAGCTGTGTGTCCCCAAGGCCTTACAGCATCGGATCTTTGGTCTTCTGGCCTTTTGTTTTGTTTGTTTTTTGGTACCAGGGATCAAACTCGGGACCTTGTGCTTGTGAGGCAGGAGGGGGAACCACTGTGCTACATCCCAGGTCCTGTTTTGTTTTTGAGACAGTTCTCTCGATGTAGCCCAGACTCGCCTCGAACTCTCAGTGATCCTCCTGCCTCAGCCTCCCAAGTGCTGGGAGGTAAATGCCACCGTGCAGGCTGCCTTCATTTGTTGAGCCGACTCTGTGCTGGGCCTGATCTGACCCGGCCACAGGAGGACCCAGGAGCTCTGGGTCCCCCACCCAGGCGGGCTTGTGCTTCGTGCTGGTCTTAAATTCAAACCCCAGCTCCGGTCTTTTGTAGCTGTGTGGCTGAAGTCACCCAGTGTGGTGCCCCAGTTTCTCAGGTTCAAGGTGAAGCCGAGAACTTAGTGAGGCAGCGGCCGTGGTGCCCATTTTTCAGCTTGGGGACTTGGGGACTGCAGTGGTTAAATGTTCACCCATCTTCCTAGTGTTCCATCCGAGATCGAACCCTAGCTGGCACAGTGGAGCACATCTGTAATCCCAGCACTCAGGAGGCTGAGACAGGAAGATCGCCCCAAAAAAGGCTGGCCTGGGCTTCATAGCGAGGTGCTGAGGTGCTGTCTCAAAACAAACAAACAAACAAACAAACATCCAAACTCAGCAGGCCGCATGGCCTCTCCTCTCTGGAGAGCTGCGCTCTCTCCCTCCCTCTGCGGCTTTCTGGGAGGAAGTGGTTTCAAGTTCCTTCTCCCCAGAGCCCTTCAAAGGATCCCAGATCCGTCCCAAGGACGTGGAGGGGGCGTCGGGGACCCCTGCCAGCCCCTGGCCTGCACCCCCGGCCTCCGCCTGCGCTTTTCCCAGGGCCGAGCTCCCCCACCCCCAGCAAGGTCCCTGTGTTAATTTGTCAAATCCTCGTTGGGGTCCAGACCGATGTTTATTTTTGCGACCCTGCTGGCGGCGTCACGTAGCGGCGGGCGGGTCCTGCTGATCGGTCGGAATCGGTGCTAATTAATAAAAGTTATTTATTTGAGTTGGAGCTCGCAGGAGCCCCGAGGGTCAGGCGCAAACTGAAGTAGCGGCGGGGGTCCTGCTGATCGGTCGGAATCGGTGCTAATTAATAAAAGTTATTTATTTGAGTTGGAGCTCGCAGGAGCCCCGAGGGTCAGGCGCAAACTGACTTCTTTGAAGCAAAAACAAACAGAGAACGTCTCTCATCAACTGCAGAAAGGCAGCCGAAGAGTGGAGTTTATTTGTCTTCTGCAGAATTTGCAGTTAATTCCCTGCAGGCTGTTTAGACCCTTACATTACACGGCGCAAGAAAAACCCGATCACTTGGCTGCAGCAGAGCCTTTAGACGGCTCTGGCCCACGGTGAGCCCAATAAATGCTACGTGGGAAATAATGACAGAAAACGGCACAAGTCATTTTTTTTTCTTTGTGATGCAGTCGGGACAGTGTCATTTTGGTTTTTTTGGTTTTAAGGGAGAGAGCAGGAGGCTCCCCCCACACAGCCATTTCAAAGAAGTGGGTGCATGCCTTGCTTTGAGTTTTTATTTTTATTTACTTTTTGAGACAGGGTCTCACTGTGTGATACTCCTGCCTCAGCCTCCTGAATGCTGGGCATGTCTTGCTTTTCATCTTAGGGAAAAGCGAAAGCTTGACTGAACAAAAGGAAACTGGTCCAGCCCTTCTTGGTCAGAGTGGCCCCAGCTGTTCCCCAGGAGAGGTTGCTGAGAGGGGACAGGGCCCCCGGGGGTGGGTTTGTTTTCTCAGTACTCCCAGGCTGAGAGGACCCAGAGGGTCGTGCACACCCACGGCAGCCCAGGCTGTAGGGCTGGTCAGGAATGGTAGAGAGCAGCCTAGGCGCCTCTCTTCTTGGAGGCAGAGGCCTCTGCTTGGAGACCTGGGTGGGGCCGAGACTGGATTCGAAAGAAGAAAGCAAGCTGCCTGAGTCTCAGTGCCTCACAAGGGCTGCACCCCATCCTGCCTTTGCAGCTGAGCCCCAGGAGACCGAGGAGCAGGGAGAGGGGTGCTTGTCTTTAGCTGTGGAACAGAGCAGTCAGCCAAAGGGGGCTCGGCTCAGCACCTCATGGCATTGTGGAGTCCTGAGACCAGCCCAGGGGTGAGTGTCCTAAGGGACAAAAGGCCAGTCTCCCTCCTCTTCTTCCTGCTCCTCCTTTTTGGATGTCTTCCCACTGAGCTACATCCTCACCCCATTTTATTTTTTATTTTAAGATGAGGTCTGGCTAAATTGCCCAGGCTGGGCTCAAAGTGGCAATCCTCCTGCCTCAGCCTCCCAGAGTGCTGGGATGACAGGCAGGTGCCACCAAGGCCTGGCTGAAGGGCTGCACCTCTGGTGGGTGTGACAGAGGCTCCGGTATTTCCAGTCCAGGGAGATGAGGCCCCTGGATCCTTTCTGAGCGGGTGGCGGGTGGTGGCTGGCGGAGGAGGGGAGCCAGGAGATGGCGCACAGCGCTCCAGGCTCAGCGCGTTTCCCTGGCTGTAGAGTGGGGCAGGGGCCTGGCTGTTTGCTCAAGGCTCTGTCCCCACATCACCCTGGCGAAGGCTACAGAGTGGTTTCACTTAAACACCCCCGTTTCGGGTGCTCAGAAACTTCCCCAAAAAGTCTCCTTTCTTGGCTGAGACACCGCTGCCTGGGGTGTGAGCCTGGCGTGGCCTGAGGGGGTGGAAATCAGCTCCAGGGTGGTGGCCGCCTTCCAGAAGCTTCCAGGCTGCCTCCGGCTCTCATTTCTTCACGCCCTGGTTCCTGGTGGAGTCCTCAGGGTCCTTCCCCGCGGCGGGCTGGGATGGAGAGGCGTTCCCAGGCACCCACGCCCTCGTCCATCTTCACTTCCCCAGACGGAGTCTCCTGTGTGGTTCAAGCTGGCCTTGAGCTCACTGTGGCGCCCAGGCTGGTCTGGAACCCCTGGCGATCCTCCTGGAAAGACAACAGTTGAATTCACTGTGCAATCCAAGAAGGTGGGGAGAAATAAAAGACAGCAGAAGACATGAGTGGATACAAACAGATGAGAGGAAAACAAGAAAACAGCGACAGGCCGGCGCTATCATTCCAGACCTGCTGGGTGCATGACACGTGCCTAGAATCCCAGCGCCCAGGGAGGCTGAGGCAGGAGGGTTGCAAGTTTGAGTCCCACCTGGTCAGTTTAGCCCTGCAATAAACAAATAAAAGCAGGGGCGGGGCAGTCTCCGCTTCTGGGCCTGGCCCGTCCAGTTAACTGGATGAAAAGTCAGCACTGTACCAAAACATAGGAAGTTTTTTGATTGTCCAGACAAGGGAGGAACACTTCTCAAAGGGAACCAGGTAGGGATGCACTGCAAAAGATCAGCAGTATTCTCTGTTGGCTGAACTGTTTGTGAACAAGGCCCCCCATGCCCCTGGTGAGAACGAAGCAAGACAGGCTTTCTGGGGGCATCTGGCTTTGTTCCCTCTTTATGCCACGCCTATCATCAACCCATTGGCCCAGAAATTCCACTGCCAGGCATCTGTTCCAAATTTGCACTGCCAAAAATAGAAGATCCTGTCTGTGAGGGGTGATTTGTTGTGGTATCCTTTGGCTTCAAAATGATGGAGACATGTGAGGTGCCCATCAACAAGGCTCTGAGCCAATAAACCACAGCAGAGTGGCACAGTGGAATGCTATGCAGCCCTGAAAAGGGACATGAGTTTCTGTTCCCTGTAGGAAGGAAACTGAGATGGCTCTTGTTGGGGTATGGGGATGAATAGTGCACGAGAGGCTTTCTTTTGATAAGGAAAGTAAGAACAGGTGGTGGGAGGGAGCAGAAGGGAAAATATCTTTGGGAAAACAATTCTAAAAAAGAGAGGTCTGTGGCACTGAGGGGCAAAAGCACCCAAAATATTAAATTTTTAAAAAATTATTAAGTAAAAACAGGCATGGGCTGGGGATTTAGCTCCGTGGCACCACACCTGCCTTGTAAGTGCAAGGTCCTGAGTTCCATTCCCGGTACCAAAAACAAGGCCCTGGCTGTGGTGGTGCACTGCTGTCATCCCAGCACTTGGGAGGCTGAGGCAGGAAAACTGCCATGAGTTTGAGGCCAGCTTGAACTACACAGGTATAGAGATCTGGAAAAGGGACATTACCAGAACCCCTGCAGTGGGTCCTGGTCTCCTGTGAGCCGGGACAGCACAAGGTGAATTAAAGAATGAAGACAGGAAACAGACTTAGATAAGGGGCTGGGTTCTGGGCCGGATCAATGCGGCTCTGGGCAGCAAAGATGAAGGCACCCGAGCTTGCCGCTATTTGTTGGGTTCCTAGGGAGTAACATGGCTCAGGGGGCAACGGTAAAAATCCTAAACTGATGGGGGTCTTACGATTATGAAGGGAAAGTACCTGATGTCTGGGAGGGTGGCCGTACTCCCGTGACCGCGAGGAGCTCGTGCGGATGAGGATCTTAGGTAGCTGAGGAGCTCATGTGGGAGAGGACAGTGAGGTGAGCAAAACATCCTCACAGAGTAGCGGGGAGGAGCTAAACGGACGAGGAATTCGCCCCTCCCCAGGTGAAACCTTTCTCTTTCTTGTTACTACGCAGTTCCCAAATAACCCCGTGTCTTCAGCTGGTGGAATCTTACCCTTGTGTCCCAGCATTCCAGGACTATTAAGGCTTCAGGACGGCCTCATCATAATTTAACAGAAATGACTTTTCCCCCAAAACTATGTACAGTGGCTCCCAACACACAGACCCTGTCTCAAAACAACAAACAAACAAATAAACAAATTAACAAATAAAATAGGCACGGTAGCATATGCCTGTCATCCCAGCACTTGGGAGGCTGAGGCAGGAGGATCGCTGTGAGTTCGAGACCAACCTGGGCTACACAGTGAGTTCCAGGTCAGTCTCGACTGCATAGTGAGACCCTGTCTCAAAAAAAAAAAGCCAATCTAGTCCAAGTAGTGAGACCTTATCTCAAGCCCCACCCCCAAATAAAAGTCAAGGTGAATTTTATTTAATTTCATTGTCGCACTTGGGACTGAAGCCAGGGGTTCATGCTAGGTGAATGTTCTATTGCTGAGCTGAATCCCCTACTCCCCAATTTTTAAAATTTATATTTATAATCTTGTAAAGCATGGGGTGTGGCGTTAGGGAAGGGGTGCCCGAGCTCAGCCTCCTTGTTTCTCTGTTGGTTAAATTGTTATCCAGACGAGCCGCAGTGCTACTTTGTGATTAAAATACACGTTCTGGGGCGGGGGTGCACGTTCTACGGCCCAGGCTCCCGGCTCAGCTCCTTCCGGCCCGGGGCCCGTGCTGGCCCAGCCTTACCCAGGCGGGGCGACGCCGCCCCGGGTCCCCTCCCGCGGTCTCCCAGCCGCTCTCCTCTGGAGCCCTCTTGCGTGAGGGTCTGCGGCTGTGCTCCCCTGGCCGCCTCAGTGGCCCGAATGGATTCCAAACTTTCTTGTCGTGGGAATTTTGACTTTGGGAAGAGCGGGCGGTGCACGGCGCCCGGCCCGGTGACGAAGCTGGGTGGGGACAGGGCGTCCAGGGTCACGAGCTGCCTCTCCCTGCGCGGCGCTCGGCAGCAGCGCTCACTGTATCTCGGTGACACCTCGTGAAGTCACTCGGGGAAGAGGCGTCCGGGCCGCGGGACGGCGGGGGGCGTGGGTGAGCGCGGCCCGGGCTCGGACCCT
>NW_022900948.1:44494734-44495295 GCF_012274545.1 Fukomys damarensis
AGGCCGCGCGGGCTGGGGCGCTGTATCCCGGCACCCGGAGGCCGAGGCAGGAGGGTCGCCGTGAGCTGGACGCTCGCAGGGGCTGCCTTGTGAGTCTCCAGAAAAACCGCAAGCAGCCGGGGATTTAGCCAGGGATTCAGCTCAGGGGTTCCACCGCCTGCCTTGCAAACGCAAGGACCCAGATTTGATCCCTGGTACAAAAAAACCGAAATCACCCTAAGCCATGAGGGCCGAACTAAGTTCACACCCAGGCCACGTCGCCGAACCCGCTGCGTGACCTTAACCCTCCGTGCTTAGACCGCTCTCCGCAGCGAACCCCGGCTCTGGCTGGGTGGGTGCTACAGTCCGGGAGTTGGGATTTTTCTGCAGGGCTCAGAACGGTGCCTGGCGGGAAGGGCTTCACAAGCGAAAGCCATCGTAAGGTTTCAAACTCCCCGAAGCAGGCGCCATCTCCTGTCCCCACCACCCGCAGGGGACACCGAGGCCTGGGACGGACGCGGCGGGCTTGGGGTCACCAGGTCCCCGACTCAGGCCCGGCCCCGCCCCAGGTCTGGTTCCAGA
>NW_022900948.1:44495412-44500657 GCF_012274545.1 Fukomys damarensis
CCTGCGGCGTCGCCCTACAGGTGAGGGGGCCCCGGGTGGGTGTGCGCTCGTGTGGGGAGGATGCTGAAACGGAGGAGCCAGGCCTGTGTGCAGTGGAAGTGATGACCAGGCGTCGCCCTAGGGAGCGAAACCTGCTGGAAACTCCTAGGCAGGCACAGGAGCCCCTGTGTCCATCGCCAGCTGGGAAACAGCGAGGGAATGGCCTACCTGTTCTGTGGTCCTGGCTGGGGCCCAGAGCCCAGCTCAGGTGGTTTTGTCTAGATCAAAGTTTGAAAAGGATCAGGCATGGTGGTACACACCTGTCATCCTGGGACATGGGAGGCTGAGGCAGGAGGATCGCTGCAAGTTTGAGGCCGGCCTGGGCTACATAGTGAGTTCAGGGCCAGACTGAACTATGTAGTGAATCCTTGTCTGGTGTGGGGGAAGAAGGAAAGGAGGGAGGGCAGACAGGCCAACAGCACGTCCACTCCCGCCCTAGTCTGTGTGGGCAGCCCTGTGGGGGACCCTGATTCGTGGGTCACCTGGTGGGATCCCTGTCCTCATGATGTCCCTCGGTGGGGGCAGGAGTCACTGAGTGTCCAGCCGCTGTCAGCTGTGGCCGCCGGGGGACCTCTGATTCCTCAAGTCCCAGGAGCACTGGGGGGAGGCGGGGCCGCCTCAGGGCTGCCCGCAGGCGACAGCCACACCCATCTGTCCCTGTGCCCTATTACCCAGCTCGGTGCCCGCCTACAGCCCGGGGGGCTCGGGCCCCACGACCCCCGGGGTCAACATGGCCAACAGCATCGCCAGCCTCCGCCTGAAGGCCAAGGAGTTCAGCCTGCACCAGAACCAGGTCCCCACGGTGAACTGAGCGTGCGGGAGCCGCTGACACCTGCTCCTCCGAAGGCGACTGCGTGGAGGGGCCGCGGAGGGGACCTCTGTCCCTGGTCCCCGAGAGGCTGCTGGACTGTGCTGGCCCCTAGCGCCAGCCCGGACTCCTGTGCCGAGGCCAGTGGACACCCAGGGCCACTCGGCACCGCACCCCTTCCGGGGGCCGAAGGGCTGCCGCTGTGACCCTGGAGGG
Organism: Fukomys damarensis; assembly: GCF_012274545.1. Taxonomy (NCBI): domain Eukaryota; kingdom Metazoa; phylum Chordata; class Mammalia; order Rodentia; family Bathyergidae; genus Fukomys; species Fukomys damarensis. The sequence goes on from NW_022900948.1 coordinate 44,496,476, forward strand.
CTGGTAGATGGGGGGCAGGAGCCCCCCAAGGACTCCCTCACTTTGTACGAAACCAAAAAGCTCTGCCTTTCAGAAATAAAACCATTTTTTAAAAAGCCCCAAATGATGTGGGAGGGTGGGCGACAGCAGCGGGTCCCTTTGGCAGCTGAGACTGGCTGGGACCCGCAGGGCCAGGGACCTCAGGGTCCCTCTGTGCCCCGTGTGAATGGACCCCCCGCTGCTGGGCCACAGAAGGCGGGACCCCTGGGGCGCTTGGCCAGCGGAGCTGGGGTGGGGCAGACGCCTCTCATTCCCAGGTCCTCACCAGGAGTGACAGGGTAGCCACCAGCAGGACAGCAGCTAGGAGGCCTCTGCGGGGGCGGGAGCTCATCCCAGGCCCTGTGTTTTCAGACAGGGTCTCTCCAAGCCACTATGCTGCTGAGCCTGGACTTGTGACCCTCCTGCCTCAGCCTCCCCGAGTGCTGGGATTACAGGGGTGCATACTCTGCGTGCCCCAAAGTCCCAGCCGACGAACAGGCTAAGGCCACACGAATATCGCTCAGGGGACATCCCTGCCCCTTTTCCACCCACACTAGACAAATGTCCCCCGAGCTGCGCTCTGGCCCCACGTCCTCATTCTAGCGGGCGTTGTCACCTCAACTTAATAGACCCCTAAATTCCCTCCCTTTCTCCTTCTTGATTCTACAGGGGGACATCGGGGTCAAACAGCCTAGTCACCGAGGGGACGGGGGGGCAGCTGCAATGTCTCCACGTGCCCTGTCCCTGGCAGGGACAGAGGGGCAGCCAGAGTAGCTTCCTGGTTACACTGCAGACTAAGGCCCCTGGGGGTGGTGTGCAAAGAGGACAGGACAGGGCTTCCGGTCAGGGAACAGCCTGTGTCAAGGCCCTGAGACAGCCAGATTTTCACTTCCAGCTGGGAGAAGTGTTTCCCAGGTGGGCCCTTCCTGTGCAGGACAGAGGGAGGAGCAGGGTTGCCCCAAGAAAGGCCTGTGGCTGGGACTAAAATTTCATCTTTTTTTTGGACCAGACATCGAACTCAGGTCCTTGCGCTTATGAGGCAGGCAGTAGTACCACGGCGCTACCTCCCCGGCCCCTAGGGTTTCAGGTGGGGCGCTGTCTGGTGGAGGAGCAAGCAGGGGGTCCCTGAAGGAGGGGCAGCAGCCTGGGCCAAAGGGGAACAGAGTGGGTGGGGACTGGGAGGTGTCGCCGGCACAGCGAGGGCAGGAGCTGGTGATGAGATGGGCTGAGGGCCATGCGTGGGGTGCCACCCCAGCGTCCTGGGAGGCTGAGGCGGGAGGATCGCAAATTAAGTCCAGCCTGGGCAATTCAGCTATGGCTTTCTCGATTGTTACCGCTGGGGGGCGCAGTGAAGAGTCGAGGGGCTGCCGGCTGCAGAGGGGGATCCCTGCCTTTGGAAGAGCTGAGCCCCATTCCCGTGAGCTGCCAACCCGGCGTCGGGCCAGGAGGACGTCAGAGTCACTTCCTCCCCAGCACTGGAGAGGAAATAAACCGGCTTAATCGTTCACACATGCGGCTCTGCCGGCCCTCCCCACCCAGCAGCCCACAGCGGGCCGGCAGTGTGGACCTCAGGCCGGCTGTGTGGGCGGCTTCCCCAGCACTGGCCCAGGAGATCGATTTCAGGAGCTCAAGGTGCCCCAGGCCCATCCCGGGCTGGATGCTCCCCTCCTGCCTCTGTCCACTCAGGCAGAAAGAGAGACAGGAAGAGACTGACTGTTGAGAAGACCCAAACCAGAAGAGCAAAGACAAAGTTTCTTTCTGGCTCTGAGCCGGGTGTGGTGGGCCGTGCTTGTTGTCCCACCATCTGGGAGGCTGAGGCAGGAGGATCTCAAATTGGAGGCCAGTGTGGGCTACATAAAAACAGTCTCCAAAAATTGAGCTGGGACTTGGAAGTCCCCTAAACTCGGCCTCCCTCTGCCCGCAGACCCCAAGGGATCCCCAGCCCTGCCACAGAGCAGAGTAGTGAGGCCCCTGCTTTTACAATCTGCCGGGCTACAGGATGCGTGTCAGCCCCACCTGGGCGGCACCAGGGACAAGTCCTTTGTCCTCTCCCCTACCCTGAGCTACCGAGACCTTGTCTCACACAAAGTAAAGTACATTTAAAAAGCAATACAATTCAATGCTATAATTTTATATTTAGAAAAGTAGTGGTTTTCTTTTCACTTATATTTTTCCCCCCGATACCAGGGATTGAACTCAGGACCTTGTGCTCTCGAGGCAGGCAGCAGAACCACTGCTGCCCTATTTGGTTTTTCTTGAGACAGGGTCTCACTATGTAGCCCAGGCTAGCCTTGAATTCCCAACGACCCTCCTGCCTCAGCCTCCCCAGTGCTGGGATGACAGGGGTTTGACACCACACTTGACCACTCTGTCATTTTCCCAATTCAAACTTTGAAAAGTGAAGCCGGTCTGGATCTTCTTAGCTGGTACAGATGCCAGAGAAGCTGCTGTTGTCCACTGTGGGCACAGGCAGGAACTTGAGGAGGAGAAGGTCAGGTAGAGCGGGGCCTAGGGCCGCCCATCTGTCTCCTCTGGATGCATGCAGAATATGCCAGTCCCGTTAGCTGTGTAATTAATGCACATAATTCAACCCTGGGGAGTCAGAAACTACAGTGCATTCGGAGATCTTGGCCCTCCTTCATGGATGCACTTGTATTTACATTTCCCTACAGGGCATCAAAATTGACAAAACCCTCTTTAAAATCCTATCCAAATTGGAACGTCTTTTTTTTTTTTTTTTGGTACCAGAGGTCACACTCAGGGCCTTGTGTTTGCTAGGCAGAGGCAGTACCACTGGGCTAAATCCCTGCCTTGGAACCATCCTTTCTGAGGACCACAGCCTTAAAAATAGACCTGCCAATGGGATGGGGTGGTGCACGCCTGTCATCCCATCACTCTGGGAGGCTGAGGCAGGAGGATCGAAAGTTCAAGCCCAGCCTAGAAACTTGGTGATTTAGCAAAACCCTGTTTCAAAGTAAAAAGGGCTGGTGATGTGAAATCCCTGGTGTAATCCCCAGTATCAAAAAGAGAGGAAAAAGCCATGCCTTTTGAGCAAACGGAAGTCCCCTTAAAGAAACGATGTGCACAGGGATTATGGGTAAAGATGACTGTGTGCAATGAAACCTGGGAAATTACCCACAGAAAGAGCCAGCTAACCAAACCCGGAGGGCAGATGGGGTGGCAGGTGCTGGGCGCTGTTCAAACCCACTGTCCACACAGGGACTGCGTGGAACAGGAGAAATTCAGGCCGGGAGGAAAGAGCACATCTGAGCCATCACTGCTGAGCTGTCACCCGTGTTTGGGGCCCACCCGTCCCCTTGGTGCTGAGAAGCGCCCCATGATGGTCTTTGTTGCAGAATCCTGTCTCAAATGAAGTAACAAGATTGCTGGCCCTGGTGGCCCATGCCTGTCATCCCAGCACTCAGGAGGCTGAGGCAGGAGGATAACTGAGAGTCTAAGGTCAGCCTGGGCTACAGAGTGAGAACCTGTCTCAAAAAAACAAGATTTGCAACAGAAGCCATCGTTTCTGGTTCCCATCTGGCACCCTGCCTGGTTCCTGCCAGCGTCAACACAAAGCCACTTTGGGCCACCTGACGCCCAGCAATGAGGCTGGTTCTGGGTTAGGGACAGCTCGGCTGTGTGCCCCACAGCCCTCTGCCCCCCGAAACCCCTCACTCGGGGCGCTCTCCGAGGCCGAGCTGAGACATCTACAGCTGGTGACCAATGACTCCTGCTAGGGTTGGAGCACTGGGGGGGCATGAGGGTCCCGTGACCCTTAGGTCCGGTCAGCCCAGGTTGGCAGAGGCCCCCAGATGCAGCCCACCCCGACCCTTGGGTCTGTGGGAACCCCAGGTCACCCTGGCCCCTCAATGCCCCAAGCACCAGGTCCCCACCAGCTCCAGCTCGGTGCCCCCAGCCTCCTATACAGCAGCTGAGGCCCATACTTCCGGTGCCCAGGCCCATACTTCCGGCAGGGTCGGGAGAATGCGGCGGCCCAGGGGTGGCCACGTGGGGTGGAGTTGGGGAGGCTGTGGGGTGCAAACCAGGGGAGGCCCTGCGCTTGGGGCTCAGGATGGCCACAGGGCTCTCATCACCGAGATGCCATCTGTGCCACACCCTCGCCTCAGCAGCCCCACCAGCCAGGCGCCCCGGGCGCTCGGAGCC
>NW_022900948.1:44500854-44502085 GCF_012274545.1 Fukomys damarensis
CCCGGGGCACCAGGGCGGGAGACCCCGAGGGCCGCCTGGCGTCGCGTCACCACCAGGGGGCAGTGTTGCCCGCGCCCAGCTCCCAGGCTGTGGAGAAGCGGGAACCCAGCTTGTCATTTCTTCCCCCACGCTGGGCATGGAACCCAGGCCCCCAGGCGTGCTAGGCCAGAGCTTTCATTTTTTTCTGCAGTAGTGGGGCTCGCACGTAGGCCTTCACAGCAAACTACATCCCCAACAGTTTTTTTAGACAGGATCTTGCTAAGTTCCCTAGGTTGGGCTTAAACTTGCCATCCTCCTGCCTCAGCCTCCAGAGAAGCTGGGATTACACCTGTGCACCACTGCGCCGGGCCCAGCCGGACCACCTAGTGAGGCCTGGGTTCCCTGACAAGCTCTCCTTCTCCTTGTGGGCCCCACTTGACAGGGGCATGTGGGGTGGTCAGAAAGGGACAGTAGGGCATGTGGCTCTGAATCTGGGCTCGGGAGCCCAGCAGTCCTGGGTGCAAGTTGCCCACACTTTAAATACTCACTTCCTGGAGTGTCAGTGGCCTCCAACTGTACAAGCAGAGCTGTTCCCAGGTGTGGTGGCACTGGCCTGTCATCCCAGCACTGAGAAGGCTGAGGCAGGAGGATCCCCAGAGTTCAAGGCCAGCCTGAGGCAGTTCTGGGTCCCCAGCCAAAGAGCATCTTACCAGGCGCTGGCAGGAGGCAGGCGCTGGGCCCCACAGCCAGTTGCTGTGACACCCAGTCAGGGACCATGTCCTGCCGCTTTGGCCCCAGGAACCGAGGTGGAAATGCTGGGGCATCAGGCAGCTTGGGCAGAGGCGACGACCAGGACAGAGCAACACAGGAGGCCGGGGGTCAGTCACAGTGCTGGTGGCACACCACAGTCAGGACAAGAGCCCGGGTGCGGGTGCTCGTGTTCCCACGGGGACGCTGGTAGCAGCTGAAGGCGTGGTGGTGACGGCCAGCTCGGGCTGCAGCCCCGGAGCCTGGGGAGGACCCCACCCGGGGAGCCCAGGGCCCGACCCAGCAAGCGGGCAGCCATGGACGGACACCCCCAGGGCCCTGGCGGGGACTCCATGGAGGCCTCCCTGTACCACGTGGCTCTGAGAAGGGTCTGTGCAGCCCTGGGTTGGTGGTTTTTGGTTGAGTTTGGGGTCCTGCCTCTTCTAACTTGGGGAGGGACAGACAATGTGATTTCAACACTGTTATTTCAGTGGAAAGGTTTTTT
>NW_022900948.1:44502184-44506066 GCF_012274545.1 Fukomys damarensis
CAGCCTCCCGTGCTGGGATTAAGGTGTGCGTCACCATGCCTGGCTTTCTCTCAGTCCTGACAATGGGCTACTTCAAGGAATCCAAGAAACACACAGACACAGGCCGATGGGCCCAGAGGGTGCAGGGGAAGCAGGACTGGCATCTGGCCCGGCCCGGTAGGGTGGCCCGGTCCCAGGCGTGGCTGTGGCCCGCAGTCCGGTGGCCCTGTGGGTCACAGGTGCCGGGCCGCTTCCCACAGGATCTGCAGGGCCATGGAGAACAATGGGCTACTTCAAGGAATCCAAGAAACACACAGACACAGGCCGATGGGCCCAGAGGGTGCAGGGGAAGCAGGACTGGCATCTGGCCCGGCCCGGTAGGGTGGCCCGGTCCCAGGCGTGGCTGTGGCCCGCAGTCCGGTGGCCCTGTGGGTCACAGGTGCCGGGCCGCTTCCCACAGGATCTGCAGGGCCATGGAGAGACAGAAGAGCAGGAAGTGGGCCCAGGCCACGGCGGGGCTGGGGCCCAGGAAGCAGTAGACCAGGCCCAGGAAGAGGAACGGGTAGATGGTCTCCATGTCATTCCGGTGGGCCCTGTGGAGACACAGGCAGTCAGCGGCCTGGGATTGGAACAGTCAGAGGCGCTCCCTTCCCGAGGAGGCTGAGTCAGAACGGCTTCCCAGTGCTCCCTTCTTCCTCTGCCCAAAATCCAAGTGCCATCCTGGCAGTGACAACAAGCTTAATCAGCAGTCTGTAGGCGTAGGCAAGAGGACTGCTGAGTGGGAGGCCGGCCCGGACTAGGTGGCAGGACATTGTCTCAAGAAAAACAAACAATTAAATCTGGGTTCGGTGGCACACACCTGTGATCCCAGCCCTTGGGAGGCTGAGGCAGGAGGATCGCTGTGAGTTCGAGACCAGCCTGGGCTACACAGTGAGTTCCGGGTCAGTCTCAACTACACAGTGAGACCCTGTCTCAAAAAACCAAAAAAAAGAAAAGAAAATTTAAAAAGAAAAAGAAAAACAAAAACAAATGACAAGGTCGCTGGGCTGCTGGGCTCCCAGAAGGTCCTGTTTAGAGCAATCCAGTGAGCTAGGGGCGTGTGCAGCCAGCCCAGACAGATGTAAACAAAGGAGCAAGAGGCTGCTTTGTGACCCAGATGACACTCTGCTCCCGAGGGGAGGAACCAGCAAGGCCTGAGGCCCTCGGCCAGGCAGGGTGCTCGGGTAAACAGGAACCAGCGCCAGGCCCAACTCGCTTTGTGCAGATGCCTTCCCCACTCTGAGGACCGTGTGGTGTCCTGGGTGTGTGGGGACCAGGGCCACTGGCCTGTTCTCCCCGCCCAAGGCAAGATAAGGGTAGGTGTGGGCCGTGGTGAGGGTAAGAGGATGGAGGGGGGGGCAGGGCACCCAGTACCCAGCACTGCAAGGGTCAGGGAAGGAGAATCTGTGCTCACCCTGAAGGGTGAGAAGCTGGTGCAGCAGAAGAGCTCTGCAGATTGGAAATGGTATGGGCAAAGGCCCTGGGGCAGGAATGCAGAGCGCATTCATGGGACAGAAAGTGCCCCGTGCTAGAGTGTGCTGCACAAGACTAGGGATCCATTCTGAGTGTGTGCAAAACCCACACACCCAGCAAGGCCTGCAGCTCTCTGAGGTACAGCAGTTGGCATCTCTGTCTCCCTGAAGCTAACAACAATCTGCCTTCTCCTTGTCCTTGAATCTTTGCTTGCTTTTTTTGGAGACAGAGTCTCACTATAGAGTTCAGGCTGGTCTTGAACGCACTGTGGAGCCCTGGCTGGCCTCGAACTTGTGGTGATCCTCCTGCCTCGGCCTCCCCGGTGCTGGGGTCACAGGTGTGCACCACACCTGGCCGAAAACATGAGCTTTCCTCTGCAGAGCAGTGCCGTGTTTAAACAGCTGCAGTAGCACAGGCGGTGCAGAAACCAGAGAGGAAGGGAAGGGGAGCCGCTGGGCACGGGCCACGGGGTGGAGGAGGAAGGAGGGAGGAGGGAGGCGGGGCCTTTGCAGAAACCTGGGTGGGTGCGGAGCTTCCTGGCTCCAGCCCCTGGGGACGGTGGTGACCGGCCTCGCCCTCCCGCCCCAAGCCACCTGGTGCCACAGCCCAGAGCCCCGCAGTGTTGTCCCACCCGGTTAAGGCAGAAGCCACCCAAGGTCCCCACGAGACCGGACTCGTACAGCCGCCCACGCCCTTCCTCTGCCACTGCCGTTGCGACACCGGGTTTTCCCAGAACAGGTGACACCCGTGAGGAAGCGGGGGACCCACGGTGCCCTGGGGCCAGGTGAGGACAGGGCTCTCCCCTTCCCCACCCGCAAGGTGGTTTCCTGGGACTTGGGCGACGCAGCCGGTGACAACTCAGTGAGAAAGGGAGGGGCTGAAGGGTGAAGTGAGCCGGCCGTGGTGGGGCTCGCCCGCCACTCGGGAGTCTGAGGCAGGAGGATCGCTGTGAGTTCGAGACCAGCCTGGACCACACAGCGAGACCCCGTCTCAGAAAAAGGAAACCAAAACCAAAAGACTGCACCGTCCAAAGTGCCAGCAGTGTTCAAGTTTGAAGGGGCCGGATGTAGCTCCGTGGCACTGCGCCTGCCTGGGCAAGGGCAGGGTCCTGAGTTTGATTCCTGGTACTGCAAAAAAAAAGTTGGGTCCAGTATTCACCCTCCTTCTAGGCACTGCGCAAGCAGGTGCCAGCTTCACCCTGTGCCCCTGGCCTGGTTTCCCCGGCTCGAGCTCTGCTGCGGGCACCGAGGCATGAATGACTTCCTGTGTGCACAGGGCCCCCCAACCCGACTGCTCTAATATTTAACTAACTCTGCCCCAGGGTCTGCGCCATCCGTGCCCAGCTCCGCACACAGCAGGCTCTCCCAGGCTCTTCTGCGCCCCGAGTTTTCCCGGCTCTGCCAGGTCAGGTGGTGGAAGGGGAGCCCCAGAGGCCCAGCTGCACCCTGTACAAGGGTCCCCCCAAAGTCCTCACAGAGTGGATGCAGAGCAGGATTAGGTTAAGGGTGCTCAGCCAGATGAGGGGGCGCAGGCCTGGGATCCCAGCACTCAGGAGGCTGCGGCAGGAGGATTTCTGGAAGTTCAAGGCCAGCCGGGGTCACACAGAGAGACCCTGTCTCACAAACAAAGTACAGCTGGTACTCAACACAGCATCCTGCACACAGTAGGTGCACATTAAATGCCCAGTGGCTGGGTGGCTGTGGGAGTCCACACCAAGGCTTGGCCAGCAGCCGGGTTACACTGGGAAGAAACAGAGCATGGAATCTCACTTCCTGTGACACATCCCTGCCTTGTTTAAAAACCACAGTGTATACACTGTAACCGATGGCTCAGACAGACAAGGAAAAACCCACAGGCCGTGTTTTCGGAAGAGAATTTCTATGTCTGAGGCAATGGCTCCCCTCCCACCTCCTGCCTCCGCGCTCTGCCCGTCGTGCTCTGGGACGTGTTGAGAGCTGTCCCCTGGCTCACCCCGAAAGCTACCCAGCCGCCCGCCCCCACCCAGCTCTGCTGCCGGCCTCAGGCCCTGCGAGGTCACTGCCCCCTCCCGGCTGCTGGGGAAAATGGCACAATGACTTGGCCGTTGGTGACCCCCACCTCAAGAGGCTGAGGCAGGAGGATGATTTTGAGGCCAGTCTGGGCTACACAGCGAAACCTTGTCTGGGGGGTGCAGAACAGCGGCTACCCCCGACCCTAAGATTGACCCTGCTTATTGAATTTATCTGTTTCTAGGGCTGGGGATGGACCTCAGTGGCACCATGCCTGCCTTGCAAGCCCAAGGTCCTGAGTTCAATCCCCGGTACCAAAAAAAATAAAATAAAAATAAAGAAATAAATATCAGTTTCTGATGGATTTTACAGCTTTTTTTCTTTTTCTTTTTTTTTTTTTTTT
>NW_022900948.1:44506257-44508970 GCF_012274545.1 Fukomys damarensis
AGCGGGAATCAAACTTGGGACCTTGTGCTTGAGAGGCAGGTGGCCTAACGTTCTTGACACGGAGTCTTGCTAAGCCCCTAAGTTGCCCGGGCTGGGTTCATACTTTCTGTGCTCCTGCCTCAGCCTCTGACACTGCTGTGATTTCAGGTGTGTGCCGCCTCGAATCCAGCTCACACGGGGCTGATTTGGCCTTTTTAGGGAGCGTCTCGCTATGCAGTTCAGGCTGGCCTCCTCCTGCCTCAGCCTCCAGAGTGCCAGGATTACAGGTGTGCGCCCCGTGTTTCACAGACTCTTCTCTTTTTTGGTGTTGGGGCCGGACCTCAGGGTCCATACCAGGCCAGGGTCAACACCGCCTCCTCACCCACCCAGGTTTGAGTCATTTTTGCCGCGTGGAAAATTCTCATGACATAATGTTCACCGCAAAAGATCAGAACCCCGGCTTGCACGTTCCCCGTCGGGAACACACGGGTGCAGAAAACGGAGATGAGAACATCAGCAGGAGCTAGAACGGAGAGGAGCGGATTTTCCTCTTTGGCTCGGTGTCTCCGGTGGAACCCAAATTGTCTGCCATGACTAGTTCTGATTTTTATAATAAGAAAAACAGTTTTCAACCGCCTGGGGCAAGGTACGCACAGGAGAAGATGCGTTACTTCACTCTGAATCAAAGCAATGCAAATGAAAAGCAAAATATGAAGCCGGGCATGATGCGGCAGGCCCGTAATTCTCAGCACTCTGGGAGGCTGAGGCAGGAGGATGGCAAGTCCAAGCCCGGCCTGGGCAACTTAGCTGCTTCGTGAGACCTTGTCTCAAAATAAAAAATAATAAAGGGGCTGGGGATGGAGCTCAGAGTGAAGACCCTGGGTTCAATGCCCAGTACTGGAAAAGAGGAAGGACGGAGGGACGGAGGGGAGGAGGGGAGAACTTTCTCCTCTGCTGGGCAGGTCTCACCCCAAGTCTGACCTTGGAGGGCCTCACACGCAGTTCAGAACAGCCGGGCGCAGGGCACGTTTCTGCCGCTGGAGGGCGCCAGCACGGGCCAAGTGGAAGGGACAGTGAGGCTCCCGTGGGCCCCTGGGCCCATGCTACAGCCTAGGGCCACTCTGCACCGTGTGTGGAGTAAGGGGACCCTGCAGTACTGTGGAGGGCAGAGGAATGCGAGGTGACAGGAGGGACGGAGGGGGTCTGCAGTTCCCAAGATTAAAGATTAACCAGGCTGGGCATGATGGTCACTCCTGTGACCCCACACTTGGGAGGCTGAGGCAGGAGGATCGCTGTGAGTTCGAGGTCAGCCTGAGCTATACAGTGAGACCCTGTCTCAAACAAACACTTAAATTCCCCAATGAATGATTAAAGCCGTCCAAGGGATCAGAGTGCTGAGAACAGGGACCCTCTGCGTGCCCAGGATAGGAGGCCCACAGGACAGGCCCGGCCAGATCTGTGGCAGATCGTGGACCAGGCCTGAGGACACTTACCTGAGACATCGTTCCACATCTGGGTCACTGCGGCAGAACTGCAGGCCACCGTGTCTCAGGGCATCCTCGGGGTTGGCGAAAGCCTGGAACACATCAGCGAGTTACCACCGGGACAGGCTGGGTTCCATTCGGGAACAGCACAGACTGCCAGGCTCCCCACAGACACCCGCTCCTGTGCTCACTGGGGGGGGGGGGGCCTGCGACCAGCAGGGACAGGGGCTCCCCTGCCAGAAAGAGAAGACAGAAGCTGGGCATATTGTACACTCCTGTACTCCCAAATTAAAGCTAAAGGGAGAGGATGCCTCCACATTAGCCAGGGGAGCAACAGCAACAAAAGCTGAATGAACAGCATGTACAAAGGCCCTGGGGTGGAAAGAAGCCGAGTGGGTCTGAAGAACCCAAAACCAGCATGGCTAACTCCTCAGGAGCAAGGGACAGAGGACAAGGATGAAGTTACAGGGCCAGCAGAGGTGCTGAAGGCATCTTAAGAATTTGACTTTGCTTCGTATACTTATAATCTCAGCAAGTTCTGGGAGGCTGAGACAGGAGGGTTGTAAATTCCAGCCCAGCCGCCCAGGCAATTTAGCAACCTAGCAAGATCCTGACTAAAAATATTAAAATAAAACATACATAAGGGCTGGGATTTTAGCTCAGTGGCACTGCGCCTGCCTCAAAAATGCAAGGTCCTGAGTTTGATCCCCGGCACAGAAAAGAAAAAAACCAAAACATAAAAGGGCTGCAAATATAGCTTAATGCAAAGATCTTGGGCTCAATCGCCAGTACCTCAATAAAGAAAGAAAGAATCTGGAGGGCCAGGGATTTAGCTCAGGGGCACCACGCCTGCCTTGCAAGCACAAGGTCCTGAATTCGATTCCCCATACTTGGCGGGGGGATTCAGAGCCAGGCGTGGGGGTGCAGGCCAGTCATCCCGGCATTTGGGAGGCTGAGGCAGGATTGCTGCCAGCTGAGCTACATAGTGAGTTCAAGGGCAGCTGAACTCCACAGTCAGATTATAAAAAACCCCAGGTCCCAGGCAGACTGCTTCCTTCTCTAACTCCAAGTGCAGAGCATTTCCTGGGCTTGGAATCCGATCCCGGCAGGTGTGAGCCCTGGGGGGTCACCTGACCTCACACCTGGCAGGGTGACCTCTCGGGGAGAGGACAGCACTGCTCCCAGCTGTGAGCCCGGCAGAGGCCCCCCCGGGCGGCCACCCCGGCCGAGGCAGAGGAGGGCGCCTCTCC
>NW_022900948.1:44509651-44523631 GCF_012274545.1 Fukomys damarensis
GCTCAGCGCGCGGGGTGACGGCGGCAGGGACCCCGCAGAGCACCCTACCGGGCAGCTGGGCGGAGCCGGCAGGCTAAGAGGAACGCGCTCCCCAGGTGAAAACTTTCTCTCTAAAATCACTACCTGGTTCTCAAAGCACCAGGACCTCTGCAGCTGATGTGATCCTCCCCCAAAGTGTCACAGCAGCACGCGACCACTGAGGCCTCAGCTGTGACCGAAGCCACACGGAGCGGTGTTTCCCACACCATAGCCGGAGCTCGGCCAAGGAGACTTCAGGCCCTAGACAGCCCTATGCGATTATGATATGATGTTTTCCCCAGAAATTATGTAGAGTGGCTCTCCACACTGAGGAGCACAGAGCCGGGTGCAGTGGCCCACACCTGCGATCCTGGCGCTCTGGGAGGCTGAGGCAGGAGGATGGCCAGTTCCAGTCCAGCTTGGGCAACTGAATGAGACCCTGTCTCAAAATGGCTGGGGTTGTGGCTCAGTGCAATCCCTAGGACTACAAAAAAAGAGGGCTCATCGTGATGCCCGCCTTTGGAGGACACTTGGGGACACCCACCTTAGTGGCAAACTGCTGCTATGTCCATGGGGGGCAGGGATCCACACCCCCCAGAGGCTCACTCTGCAGCCTCAGCTGTGCGGGCAGCGGTGTGAATCTGCTACCCATGGCTTGCTGACCGTGCCTCCCCAAGTCTGTTAAATCCCCAGAACCCATGAACGCCTCATCTAACTTAGCAAAGGGGACGCTGCAGACAGAGCTCAGTATGATTCTATCTTTGTTTTGTTTGGGGAGATTTTTGTTTTGTTTTTTGGTACCGGGGATCCAACTCGGGACCTTGAGCTTGCCAGGCAGGCGGCCCACTGAGCTACATCCCGGCTCCTTGTTTGTTTTTTGAGACAGGGTCTTTGTAGTCCAGACTGACCTTGAATTCGGGGCGATCCTCCCCAGCGCCGGGAGGACCGGTGTGCACCGCCATGCCCGGCTCAGTAAGGATCTTGACAAGGGGCAGAACGTCCTGGATTCTCTGCTGGGTGAGCCCAGGGCCATTGTGGGGCCCAGCGGTCGAGGCTGGGATAGGATTACAGGAAAGATGTAAAAGCCACAGTAGAATGAAGAGACGTTAGGACAGAGTCACGATCCGGGAATGCCAGGGGCCCTGGCAGCCAGAGAGGAGAGGAAACAAATTCTTCCTCCCCGAGGGCCTCCCGAAGGGACACGGCGGGCGTGGTGACTCGAGCCCACGCCAGACATCTGCCCTCCAGAGCCTGAGCAACGTCTCTGTGTTTCCTCCTGGTCCTGGGGATGGGACCCAGGGCAGTGAGAGTGAATGTTCAACAAGCACTGTACCCTTTAGATACATCCCCAGCTGCCCTCTTTTTTTTTTTTTTTTAAACAGTCTCGCTATTTTGCCCAAGCAGCCATGAATTTGCAATCTTCCTGCCTTAGCCTCCCAAGGGACTGGGAATACAGGTACACACCACTGCATCCAGTTCTTTGTGTTGTCTTAAGCCACTAATTTTGTAATTTTTTACAACAGCCGTAAGAAAGCAGCACATTCATCTGAGCCTGGTGGCACACGCCTGTCATCCCAGCACTTGGGAGGCTGAGGCAGGAGGATCTCAGTGAGTTCGAGGCCAGCCTGAACTACATAGACCTTGTCTTAAAAAAATAAACGATTCCCTTGGCGAGGTTGGGTCTGGAGGCTGCACCAAGCCCGGCACTGCCTATCGGACCCAGCCTGACAGGGTCCCCTGGGTGTCTGCCCCACCCTGCTTCGCCATCTGTGATCTTTGAAACAAGGAGAGCTCTGGAGTGGAGCCCAGGAAAAGAAAGGGGCACAAAGAGCGGATTCTTCCCCGCGCTTCCTCCGAGTGGAAAACAAGAGGCCTCCGCGGGTCATTCTCAGGGCTGCCGTCTGGGGCTGCGGGTTGAAGTCTTGAGCTCAACCCTTCTCTGATCTGCGGCCAAGAGTTTCAGTCCGTATTAGTGGCCTCGATGTCCCCGGCGGGTGGTGGCGGAAGTCACCGAGCTGGGTCTTTAAATCGTGTCACCCTACCCGCTCTCCTCTGAGGGCCTCCAGGGGGAAAGCACCCCTGGCTCGATCCGGCCCCCTCGGCGTTTCCTGAGCATCTCGGCGCCAGCTCCTCTCCAGGCTGCTTGTCCAGCTCCGGAGGAGGAAGCAACCCCACCTCGGCGGGTTCCTGACCCCGTCAGGGATGGCGAAACGGGAGAAGCAAAAGTGACCGCAGCCCAGGTGACCTTTAACACCAGCGTGGAGCTGTGTCAAACAGGACGGGGCCTACAGATGGCGGGTGCACAATTCAGTGACGCTGCTTCCGGCTGCCAGCTTCCCTGCCCGCTCCTTCCGCCCTTCTGGAAAATGGGATTTTTTTTTTTCCGGGAACTGTGCGCCTATTGGCAGGCATTCTGGCCAGTACCCAATCATAACCCTTCCATCCTCTTGGCATGGGGCAGCCATGTGACCCAATGTAGCCAATCACAACGTTCCGGGCTTCTGGCCGCAGGATTCTTCCAGGGAAGGCCAATCAGAGAGCTTCTCTGGAGTTTGTATGCTGATGAGGGCATTGGCTATGGCCCCTCCACCCTGGGATGGGAACTTGTATCCAGAGGAGGAGGTTCTGGCCTCTGACTCACCCAGGCCTAGAAATCTAGGAGATTTTTTGCTAAACCAGACAGCCCCGAGTCACATCCTCCAGCTGAGGACTCAGCCCAGTGGGAGAGACGTTCCCCAGCCGTGGGGAGCCCTGGCTTCCATCCTCCTCCCGGGTTCCGACTTTCAGGGGCTTCCAGTTTGCTGGAGAAAACCAAAGCCCGGACCAGTACCCGTGGTTCCTTCGGGTCCCACCTCTGCGCGGGCTCTTTCCGTCCCCCAGCCCCACTGTCACCCCGAAACAGGACCCGGTCCTGCCCCTGGGCCTCCTTTCTGGCTGACCCTTCTACCGGAATTCCCCTCCCACCCAGCCGGGACCACGGGGCTGTCGCCTCCCCGGAATCCGTCTGGCCCTGGCCTCAGGGACCATCTTTCCTCCTGGGGTCCAGCCCCTGCCCACCCGTCACCCCCGCCGTCTTCCGGGGCACCAGGCCCAGTTCACTGACACAGCAGCAGGCGCCAGCGCGGTGCCCGACACAGGACGTGGCCGTGATCGATGGACTCTGTCCCTCCAACTCTAAGACCTCGGACTGAGACAAGGCCCCTCACCCTGTCCACCTTCTTCCTGCACAGCCAGGGAGGGGAGAGGTCTTGGTCGTGCGTGGGGCGGGCAGCTGGGCAGGGGGACCCGAGCCGGACACCTGGGGCAGCGCCCTGGGCACCTGCCTTTGTCGCTGCTCCCTGCAAGGGATGAGAAGGTGTCGCGTTTGAGTGGAGGGCTCCGATCGTGGTACACGCGTGCGGTGGTCTGGGAGTGGAACCTGGCAGTTAAGGACAGACAGACAGCCTGGGCCCAGCAGCCGCTCCTGACAGCCACGGTGCCTGCTGGAAGACGCACTGATCAGGGACAGTAGCCACGGGGCCCCGGCACTGTCCCCTTCCTGACACTGGGCTAACCACGGGTGTCACCAGATTCTTATTTTTCCTGTTTTGGGGCCTGAACCCTGCGGCCTTGGCCCTGAGCTCCATCTTCAGCCTCTTTTTGTATTGTTTTATTTTTTTGACAAAGTCTCACTAACTTGCTCAGGCAAGAACTTGCCATCGTCCTGCCTCAGCCTCCCACAGGGCTCAGATCACAAGTATGCGCTATCACACCCATCTTCACCACCAGATGTAAAGGAAGTGTGCCCGAGGGGCTGGGGATGTAGCTCGGTGGCCCCAGCCTGCCGTGAAAGTGCAAGGTCCCGAGTTTGATCCCTGGTACCAAAACATAAAACAAAACAAAAACAACAAACCAGGAAGTATGACTGAGGCACCCGCTGTAACGTGTGGAACCTGAGGCTGGGGTGTGGTTATGCCGGCCCTCTCTGGTAGAAGTAGATGCTTCTGTCCCACCCGGGCGCTGCCAGAGCTGCGGGACTGTGAGGCTGTGCCCAGAGCACCCGGCAGTTGGCTGCTTGTCAGGTAATCATAGGTCCCCGCCACCCTCGAACTTCGTGATTTCCTGGGCAGAGAAAACTGGTGAGCTCTCCCTGTCTCAGGGGGGCCGCCCATGGTCCAGTGGTAAGGAGAGCATGGATTTGGCACAATGGAATATTACTCAGCCGGCAAGAGGAAGGAGGTCCTCATCTCAGTAGGTTATGGATGAAACTCAAGAGCATTCAGCTGGGTTGCTTGCGATCAGGCAGGACTGCGTCACTATTAAAAGCGTGGCAGGTTTCCCCTGAGATGATAGAAAGCTCTGGTAAGGGAGCTGGGCATGGTGGTACACACCTATAATCCAGCACTTTGGAGGCTGAGGCAGGAGGATCTCTGGGATTTCAAGGCCAGGTGGAGCTTCATAGCAAGGCACTTAGCACACTTTGATGCAGGTGACCATGCAGTGCAGGGGGAGATGCTGCTGGGTCCCCAGAGATGCCACCGCCCCCTTCTGTTGTCTTGGGTGACAGGCACAGGAGGGACTGGGGCCATCTGCTGCCTGATGGATCAGGTCACACACACATGGGGCCGCTGTCAGGAGGAAGCATTTCCTGGACCTGGACATAGCTCGGGACAGGGCCAGGCTGACAGGAGAGGCGGACAGGGATAGGGACAGGAGAATCCTCCATCTCTGTGCTGAAAGTGCCAGGACCTCCCCGGAAAGCTGCTGAGCCCCGAGCCCGGCACCCATTTCCCGGGCAGCATTCCTGAGCCTCCTGGACAGCTGGCCCGGGTTCTCAAGGCTGGAACGCCTGGAGCTCCTCCAAGTCCTCCACAGCCTCCAAGACCCAAAACATCCGAGAAGCGCCACCCCTCTCCACTGGCCTCCGTCACAAGACAGCTCTTCATGACTTGTTTTCCTAATCATACAAAAATGTCAGATGCTGGCATTGCCGAGGCGGTGAGATGAGGCTTCTTCCTTTACTTTTTTGGTTTTATTTTGGTTTTTTTGAGGCAGGGTCTCGCTATGGTTCAGGTTCAGACTGGCTGGCCTTGAACCTGCTGTGGCCTTCCTGCCTCAGCCTCCCGTGTGCTGAGATGACAGTCATGCACCACCAGGCTCGGCTCTCCTTCTTTATTCTTTTTTGAGGGGGGCTTTGAGACAGGGTCTCACTATGTAGTTGAGACTGACCTGGAACTCACTGTGTAGCCCAGGCTGGTCTTGAACTCACAGTGATCCTCCTGCCTCAGCCTCCTGAGTACTAGGATTATAGGCGTGTGTCACCACGCCCGGCTTTTCCTCCTTTATTCTAAAGTGAGGGTCTTGCCTGCAGCTCACCCTGTCTCCTGGGGGATTTAACAGGCCCACTTTACAGATGGAGAAGAAACAGGCCCAGGGCTGGGAGGGACCATACTTAGGGCCTCAGATGGGGACGGAAACGGATCCATCTCGAGCCAGAGTCTCAGCCAGTCGGCCCCTTCTTGCACAACTCTCGCCAAATTCTTTCCATAAGCCGAGTGGGATCTCCCGTTTTGGGCCACAGGGAACAATTAACCCTCTCCCCCTGTTGACACCACTGCAGGCTAAACAACTGCTGCTGCACCAGCCCCTCGGCCAGTTCTGGATCCACACCCAGAAACCGCTGGAGGCGCTTTTGCCTTGCTGAAGGCCAGGAGAGAAATGAGGACACCGGCAGGGATGAAGAGCACAGATCGACTCTTCTACGGAGGCGCCAACGACGTGGGTGGGGCCCATCCTTGGGAAATCTTGTTCTTTTTTTGTTTTGTTTGTTTTGGTTTTGGTTTTTTGAGACAGAGTCTCACTATGCAGTTGAGACCGTCCTGGAACTCACTGTGTAGCCCAGGCTGGTCTCGAACTCACCGCGATCCTCCTGCCTCAGCCTCCCGAGTGCTGGGATGACAGGCGTGTGTCACCACGCCCAGCGGGAAATCTTGTTCTTCTGTACACTTTGCTCTGTGACTTCCTTCCCCATTTGATTCCCATTGAATCAATGTAGCCCAAGTGGCCGTACTCATAACCTTATTGGCTGGCCATAGTTTTCTCCTACCTCACACCCACCTTGTGAGTCCCCAGATTGGTTGACTGTAGTTCTGCCCCCACCTTATTCTGGTTTTGCTCTATAAAATTTGCTTTTGAAGTGGCGTCTTCAGGCAATCCAGTTTCTGGCTGTCCCTTCTGTCCCTCCTAGGCAGGAGCTGTTCCTGTTTCTCTCAGTCAATATTCTTGCTCTTAACCTCCCTGTTCCTAAAATTCATTCTTGGATTTTAGAGCACAAGAACTCAGCGTATGAGACATCTGGCAGGCTGGGAGTTGTAATAGTTCCCTTGCATTTGGAGGTCCTATACCATACACCCTCTGTCATCACTATGGAGTCCACGCTAGCTTGAACTCACTATGTAGCCTAGGAGAGTTTGAAGAGATCCTCCTGCCTCAGCCTCCCGAGTACTGGGATGACAGGCATGTGGCACCACACCAGGCTGTAAATGTCCTCTCTGTGGGGGCCGTGCCCGGCATGCTGGTGACCCTTCCATCCTTGCTGGGGTCCCCACACTGCTACAGCCACAGAAAGCACCATGACCCCAAGCAGGGCTGACCATCTAATCTGTGGACCCTGGTGCAAAACAAACATGAAAGGTTTCTTCTTCAAATGTTAATAAGAGCGGGGCATGGTGGTGGTGCAAGCCTGTCATCCCAGTACTCAGGAGGCTGAGGCAGGAGGATCCCGAGTTCAAGCAAAACTGTCTCTAAATATAAAAATAAAAGAACAACAAAAAAACTGCATAATTCTTATTGTGCGCCTGGGCCATACTTACTGATTTAGGCTTTACACTGACTCTGAGGTAAGTATTATTATTATTATTATTCCCTTTCTATAGATAAGAAAGCTGAGATGCACAACAGTTGAGTACTTTACTCCTTGACACGGCTAATAAGTGGTCTCAGCGGCCTTTTGGACCAAGGACTCACGTCACTAAAGCACCCAGTTTTCAGAGTGGATTCCTGAGGCTCAGCGGGAGCACACAGCCATGGAGCTGTGATTATGGTGTGGGTGGGTGGGGGATTCGAATCCAGAACCCCAAGTTGCAGCCACACTTCCAAGCCTCTGTGCATTCCAGTCCCCTCCAAAGACCCAGGAAACAAGCCTGTCGTCAGCTGAGAGTGTCCCCACAAGGGTAGGGCCAGTTGCAGCCTGATACGTGTGGTACCTTATTTGTTTGTTCTGCTCTTGTGTTTTGAGACAGGGTTTCACTGTGTAGCCCAGGGTGGCCTCAAACTCAGAGAGATCCTCCTGCCTCAGCCTCCCAAGTGCTGGGATGACAGGTGTGGGCCACCACACACATCAAGATGAGATTTGACTTCTCTGTCAGCTCCTGTGATTCTGGAGGTGGAAGAGTCACGTGCTGTGCCGTGTGCAGGCTGTGGGGGGCTGGGGAGGACTGGGGGTGGGGGCTCCATCCCAGTCTGGAGCCCTGAGGGAGGGAAAGCATGACAGCAATTTCAGCCCAAGCCAGGCAAGGGGATGAGGTGCCCAGGAAGAATGGGGAAAGTCCTCCTGCCCTCGTCCCACGTGGCTCTGGAGGGATCAGGCGCACCTGCCCTGGTCCCTGAGGGGTTCCAATGCCAACCTGGCCTGGAAAGGCCCTCAGGGACACACCCAAAACTCACAACCGGGTGTGCACGGCCAGTGGGGCGGGCGACCACCACAGGCTCCCCTTGTGGGCAGGAGCCGGATGCACCTCACCTCCCAGGCCAGACCAATCTCTGAGCGGAGCTGCGATTCCACCAAGCGTGACACTGGCCCGGCTTGGCCCGGCCCCTGGAGCCCTTCCGGAGAGGAAAGGCGAGGCCTCCAGGGATGTCTGTTCGCCTCCACATCCTGCAGCTTCGACGCCAGCCACGCTACAGAAGCAAAACATCTTGTGCTGTACCCTTCGGGAATAAGAGAAAAGGAAACAGAGATACACCCACAGCCAGAGAATCCTTATTCCTGTACCTGCTCTGTCTGTTTTTGCTGGTGGCAGCTGTCGGCTGGTGTAAGTGAGTGAGGTGGTGCTGGGAAGGGGCAGGTTTATTCCATCCCAGCTGGCTGCTAAATCTCTCCCTGACGTAGTCCTTGTTCACTGGAATAAACTTTTCTTTCTCCTCACAAAAGCCAGTTTCTGAGAGACTGGTGTGGATTTTAAGACAGGGTCTCTCTGTGTAGGTCTGGCTGGCCTTAAACTAGCCTATGTAGCCCAGGCTGGCCTTGGACTCTCGAGGATCCTCCTGCCTCAGCCTCTCTAGTTGCTCCACTATTATTTGTTTGTTTGTTTGAGATTTCAGCAGGCTTCCTACCTATTCCACCTCGAGAACCCGTGACCAATTCACCAATCCCACAGAGCTGCCAGTCAGATACCCCAACGGCTGCTTTTGCTACCGTCCCTCACGGTGGCCACTTCTGTCTTGCCTTTAGCATTTGAGCACTGCCACCGGCCCCTGTCACCCCAAGATCCAACATTCCTACTGTGTTCCAGTTTCACTGGCTCCCAAGGTGAGCTCAGGCCTACAGAGTTCTGCCTAGGTGCTGGGCCCCCTCCCAAGTGTATATTTCTTTCTTTTTTCTTTTTGGTACAGGGGATTGAGCTCAGGACCTTGTGCTTATGAGGTGGAACCCCTGAGCTAAATCTCCGGCCCTTTTTGTTTGTTTTTTGAGACAGGTTCTCACTATGCAACCCAGGCTGGACTTCAATGCCAGGCAATCCTCCTGCCTCAGCCTCTTGAGTGCTGGGATTCCTGGTCACTGCCCTTGCCTGAGTTTATTTCTTCCAGGTTTGGAGGAAGAGATGTTTCCTGACTCCCCGGGAGTGGGTGAGGCACGGGCTCATGTACTTAATCCCGGAAACCTTTGAAATCCTTCATCTACATCCTACCCAGCTCTGTCCACACATTTCCAGTTTGATCCTCACAGGTCCCTTTGGACCTGCATCTCAGCCTCCAAGGAGCCAGCCTGTGCGGGTCGGTTGTGTCACCTGGAGTCCGTGCACTGGAGACTCCATCCCCAGTGTCCTCTGGGAGGTGACTTGGTCAGAAGGGTGTGGCCCGGAGGGATTCAGTCACACCTGTATTAAGGGACCACCGCAGGGGTGGCTTGTTTATAAAGCGCTCTCCGGCTGTGCTCTGTCTTGCCTTGAGAAGTCTCACAGCACTGCAGTACTGTGCAGAGTACCCCCACCCCACCCAGCAAGAAGGCCCTCTCCAAGCTGGGCGTGGTGCCCTCACCTGTCTCCACAGCACTCTGGGAGGCTGAGGCAGGAGGGTCACAAGTTTGAGCCTAGCCTGGGAAATTCAGAAACTTAGTGAGACTCTGTCTGAAACGAAAAAGAAAGGGGCTGGGGATGGAGCTCAGTGCAAAGGCACTGGATTCAATCCCTCGTTAAAAACTTTAAAAAGGGGGCTGGGGATGGAGCTCAAATGGCACAGTGCCTGCCTGGCAAGCGCAAAGTCCTGAGTTCAATACCCGGAAAGGAAGGAAAGAAAGAAAGGAAGGTGAACCCTGACCAGATGCAGCCCCTAATCCTCAGAACGGTGAGACATAAACTTGTCTTTAGTAGCCAGACTCAGGCACGGTGCTCTTTCAGACAGCTGAGTTAGGTAGAAATACTACGGGCAGCAGACTGGCAAGGTCTTGAGTCGGGACAAAGGTGAAACGCATCACAACTGTGGCCAGGGGCACATCTGTTGGAGATAAAGATAAAGACCTGACCACCAGGCCCGTGCCCTTCCTCAGGGGACAAACATCGGCCACCTCGGCGGTTGGCCGGGACCTTCGGACCCAGCACTTCCTAGAAGAAGTCTCTGTTCTTTCGCTCCACACTGTTCCGTGCCTTGCTTCCCAATTGGACCACTGTTACCTAGGCGACCGTACCTGTAACCCTATTGGTTGATCACGGCTGTGGCCCACACTGTGCCCACATGGGTTTTGCTCTATAAAAGTCCCCTATAAAGTGGAGTCCCCAGCTGCCCACTCCAGACCCCCGCTGCCTTTCAGGAGCTGTTCTCTCAACAAATATCTTTCTACTCTTAACCTCCGTTGTCCCTAGAACCGAACCCATTCTTCAAGTTTTAGAGAACAAGAGCTCGGTGTATCAGACAGCCGACAGGCTGGGAGACATCATATTTCATACCTCATCTCCCGTGTCACTTCCTCTACTATTTATGGCAATAGAAAGGGGAGGAAGGTGGCGTCTTGTCAATAATTTCTGCCAGGTCTGACTTTCCGTTCAGTCCCCGGTACCGGGGGTGGGACACAGGTACAAGTCACCAATGTGTTCAGAGTCACAAGTAAAGTGCACGCCCGGAGGGCCAAACCTGGAGACCAAATCCTGGGCCGATATTGAGCCACCCAGCCTTAAAGGTCAGCTCTGCAAACCCAGTTCCTTGCCTTTTTTTTTTTTTTTTTTTAGTACCGGGGATCGAACTCAGGGCCTTGTACTTGTGCTGCAGGCGACAGCACCACGGAGCTAAACCCCTGGCCCTGAGTCTTACTTTTCCACCTATAAAATGGAGATAATCACCATGTCTTCAGTGCAGCAGGAGCGGCGCCACTGAGCTACATCCCCGACCCCCAGTTCCTCTTCCTACTTTTGATAAGGCTGAGCAAAAGCCTGAGCTACAGTTTGAAAAAGGGCTTCTTTTCTGCAGTAGCCCTTATTACACCTGGAGTGGGGGAAACTGAGGCCCAGGGAGGCCCAGTAACAGTCCGGGTGGCTTGTCAGCTGAGACGCCGGAAGGGACACGGACCGGGGCCAGCAATTGGTCACCGTGAGGCTCCGTGGCCTCTCTTTTCTCCATCTCCAAGACGGATGTGAGCTGGCGCGGTGCTGCACAAGAGGCTGAGGCAGGAGGATCCCAGTGAGTTTGAGGTCAGCCTGGGCAACAAGGAGACCCTGTCTCAAAACCAACAAACAAGTAAGCCAAGCAGGTGTAACCAGAGGCCTTTCTCCTGGTTTTACTGAGATAATCAGGGGACATGGAATTGTGCCTGGTTTACACAGAGGCTCTTGCTACTTTCGCGCTGCTGTCCTTTCCTCATCAGCGTAAATCCGAGCAGTCTGGTCTCATTCCCGGGGCAAAGCTTTTTACACGGAGGTCAACCTCGTAGCCAGGTCAACCAACCACAAAGGGCCGGGAATGACGGCCTGGACAAACACACAGCCGCCACTCGACAGGCGGGGCCCCGGGCAGGGCGGAGCCTCCCTTTCCCGGGGACAGGGCGGCAACACACGCAGGAGGCTGATCGCCAGGCTCTGACAGGCCCTGGAGTCCCAACCCGGGCCCACACAGCACAGAACCGCAGTGAGAAGCGAGCTCCGGGATGATGGGGGAAGATGGGCCTTGGGTGGCTCCCCAAGGAACCTGGCTGGCTGGACGCGAGCCTAAGGGGGTCCTGCACGAGGACTAGAACTCAGACCCACCACGGCCCGGGCTCAGGCCCTGGCCCACGTGAAGGCCAGCGACTTCCTCCTTCCGGTCTCACCCGGGCCACGCTGATTGGACAGCAGAGCCACCTGATCACAGGTGGCCCATGGGAAGGCTAGCGTGCAGCCAATGAGCTCCTTGGCCCAGGAACATGCGCACAGGGCCTCCCCAGGTAGGCGGAGAGGATGGCGGAGAGACGTGGCTAGGCGGCAGTCGGGAGAAGGGGAGAAGGGAAGCCAGGAAGGCGAGCTGCTGAAAGGCGAGCCCCTGGGAGCGGCAAGGAGCCCTTCGGGAAATCTGCGAGTCCTTGGACCCCAGCAGACCTGATATATATATATATTTTTTTTTCGCTTTTCTTTTTTTGTACTGGTGATTAGACCCGGGCCTTCCACTGAGCTACACCCCCAGCTCTTTTTTAACTTTTTTTTTTTAAATTTTGAGTCAGGAGCTGGGGATGTAGCTCAGTGGTGCCGCTGCCTGTCTGGCAAGTGCAAGGTCCCGAGTTGGATTCCCGGTACCAAAAAAAAAGATGGAGTCAGGGTCTCACTAAGTTTCCAAGCTACACAGGCTGGGCTTGAACTTGCCATCCTCCTGCCTCAGCCTCCCAGAGTGCTGGGGTCTGCCCCACACTGGGTTTATTTTCCTCATTTTATTTATTAATTTACCATTACTTTTTTTTAGTACTGGAACTTGAACTCAGGACCTTGCACTTGCCAGGCAGGCCTGGCATTATTATTTTTTTTTTTTTTTTGAGACAGGGTCTCACTGTGTAGCTCAGGCTGGTCTCAAACTCAGAGTGATCCTCCTGCCTCAGCCTCCCCATTGTTGGGATTACAGGCGTGCACCACCACACCCAGCTCCAGCTGTTTGTTTTTTGAGACAGGGTCTCACTATGTATCCCAGGCTGGTCTCCAACTCACAGTGATCCTCCTGCCTCAGCCTTCCGAGTGCTGGGATTACAGGTGTGCACCACCACGCCCAGCAGTTCAGGTTGACTTTGAACTCACTGTGTAACCAGGCTGAATATTGCAGCAATCTTTCTGCCTCAGCTTCCCAGTGCTGCGATTATAGGCATGCACCACCACATGCTTGGAAGACCCCGCTGGGCCGGGTGCACCTGGCATCTCCGATGTCCAATCTGGACCATCTCCACTGGGGTGAGGACACTGAGAGCCGAGGCAAAGCCAGGACTGGGCCTGGGTGTCCCTTGTACCCACCCCATCCCAGGCAAGAGACCAGCCAGGGACCCAGGCAGCAGTCCCATCAGCCGCACAGCTGACCAGCAGGCTGGTGCAGGTTTCATGGGTGGACCCAGGACAGCAGCCCAAAGCAGGTGAGGGGGTGCACGCCTGCCATCCCAGCCCTGGAGGCTGAAGCAGGAGGATCACTAGGAGGTCCAGGCCAGCTCAAAAAAAACCAAAAACAAAATAAAGACTAGCTGTCCCAGGGGGGCCTGGAGCACCCAGCAGAGGTGGCCAGGGAGGGGTGGGCCTCCCTGCACTCCTGTGCAAACAGGTTTCTGTTTGTTCGTTGTGGTGCTGGGGACCAAGCCTCAGGCCTTCACACTAAGCCATCTCCCAGGCCCCCTTTATGTTTTACTGTTAGGCTGTCACTAAGTTCCTAAACTTCCCAGCCTGGGTTCAAACTTGTGATCTTCCTGCCTCAGCCTCCCAGATCCAGGGCCGTCCTGAGCCCTGCCCTCTCCTTGGCCTGGGCCTGCGGTTCCCTGAGCTGGCTCACCGCACGCCCCTTACCCGTCTGCCCGATGAGGATCAGGGCGCCACAGCGGCGGCCTTGGCCACCGTGGGCCTTGGCTTCTGATTTCATCCTCCAGGGCTTGGGCTCGGGTGACTCAAGGGGGCCGGGCGGCTGTGGCAAGGCTCCCGCTCTGATGTCATCACTGTCCTCACTGCGACCGCAGCCCTGTGTGACCTCTGTGCCCCACACCTGAAGGTCGGCCTCAGACGCTGTGCAGCCTGGAGCCCCCTGAGCTCCCCACCTCTGCCCCTGCTGTCTCCTCCTCCCTTTTCTCCTCTTGTTTTTAAAAAATTGATTTATTTTTTGAGACAGGGTCTCACTACCGTAGTTCAGGCTGGGCTCCAACTCACAGCTGATCCTCCTGCCTCAGCCTCCTGAGTGCTGGGATGAGAGGCGTGCGCCACCACCTGCAGCAGCCCTTTTCCTCTTCCTCAACCACAAAGGCGACCTCCTAACTAAACTCAACTGCTGCTGACGGGACAGGACTTTCCCTGAAGGGTGCTGTGCTTGTGAGAGCCGGAAGTCGTTATTCCTTCACTCTTTCCGCTGTGCGAGGCGGGCAGGGGCCAAGTGCCAGGCTCAGGAGTCAGACACGGGGGTGCATGCCAGCCCCACCCCGCACCGCCCCGCAGCCAGGACCAGGGACTGTGACTGCCCTCCGTGCCCAGTGCAGGCAGGAGCCTTGGGGGCGGGCGCTGAGCTCCAGGG
>NW_022900948.1:44523825-44528440 GCF_012274545.1 Fukomys damarensis
GGGAGGCCCAGGCAGGGCAGGGGCGGGGGCAGGGAGCGGGGTAGGGAGGGGGATAATGAGGAGCCTGGGACTGTCGCTCAGAGGACAGGGAACAGGGCCTGAGGGAGACAGAGAACCCCGAGCTGAGCTGGGTGTGGTAGTGCGCCTGTCATCCCAGCACTTGGGAGGCTGAGGCAGGAGGATCGCTGAGAGGTCGGGGCCAGCCTGGACTCCATTTTGAGGCCCTGTCTCAAAAAAAACAAAAACAAAATGTTGGGTGAGGGGGTTCCTCCCGAGGCAGTGCTGCGCGAGGTGGCCAAAACACACATTTCATTTCTTAAAGAAGGACAGCTATTGCATCATCTGGGTATTTTTGTAAAAAAAAAAAAGAAAAAGAAGAATGGTCCATGGAACGTCAACCGCACATTGATGAAAGCAGAGAGAGGTCTGGAGAGTGGCCACCTGCTGGGTCACCGCCTGCACCCGTGGGGGACAGGGCTGGGGGGTTCTCTCCATAGTATGCACACGGCTGGGAAAGTAGACACTTTCATCCCAGGCTCAGAGTTCCCTCATGTTTGTTGTTTGCTTGTTTTTGGAGACGGTCTCACTGTATAGCCCAGGCTGCTTCAAACTCAAAGGGATCCTCCTGCCTCGGCCTCCCAAGTGCGGGGAGGATGGGCACACCCACACCCAGTGTTTTCTCCCCTCTTGCCCCCTACAGTGCAGTGACTTCCCACTTGGGTTTCTCATGCTTTGCTTTCCAAACAGATGTGACTCTGAGGGCAGAGTTCATACGCACTGGCCTGGGAGTGATTTCTCCACTTTAAACAAATTATCATTTGATTCATAGGAGAATTTCATTCTGAGGCCAATCTTATTTCCCTTTTTTGAGATACGGTCTCACTATGTAGCCCAGTCTGGAGCTGAACTCACAGCGATCCCCCTGCCTCAGCCTCCTCTATGCTGGGATTACAGTTGTGTGCTACCACACCCGGCTCAGTCTTACTTTTGAGGCCTTGACATTTCCCTCTCTGTTCAGCCCCAAATTTCCTCTGCGTTGCTGTGAATACTGCTGAGGGGCTGGCTGTTCCCGTACTTCCTCTCCGCAGCATTTGCTTGGGAAGGGTGACCTTCAGGCTGGGAGATGAAATCCCCACAGGAGCGAGCTGAGCCCAGCACTTCCCGGAGGCGGAGGCTCCTGCGAAGACGGATTTTTAATGCCGACCCGCATGCGGCGGTCCTGAAACATCATTTTGCTCATTTCCAAATTCAAAGTAAGTCCTGGTCACGTCCCAGCTCCCGGGTAGGCCTGGCCCTGCTTCTCCGGACAACAGCGCCTCCTCCCGGTCGGGCCCTGCTCGTCCGTTCGCTCGGAGTCTCCTCCCTGACCGCGCGCGGGCGCCACCTGGTGCCCGAGACGGGGAGCGCGTCCGCCTCCAAGCCGGGGACGCAGGCTTTGCGGAAACCGATGCTTTCCGCCCCTCCTGCGCATCTCGGAAACAACGCGCTGGGGGTCCCAGAGGCAGGGTCTCCAGCTGTCTCCCCGCCTCTGGTACTGGGGATTGAACCGAGCATCCCTCATTTATTTATATAATTTATTGGTACTGGGGCTTGAACTCAGGACCTTGCGCTTGCGAGGCAGACGGCGGCACCCTATCCCTCTGTTTTAAAATTTTGAAAGAGGCTCTGAGTTGCTACGTTGCTCAGGCTGGGTCCTACTTGCGATCCTCCTGCCTCAGCCTCAGGTGTCGTCAGCCACTTGGCCCAGCTCTCCCTATGGCTTTAGGCTGGACGCTGTCTTCACTTTTTCACTTAATTATAAACAATCTCACCGAGAACAGATGAGCTAATTTACACTAACCTACATTTAACATGTACACGTTCTATTTTGCTACATTTGCTTCAGAT
The DNA here is from genome assembly GCF_012274545.1 of Fukomys damarensis. Taxonomy (NCBI): domain Eukaryota; kingdom Metazoa; phylum Chordata; class Mammalia; order Rodentia; family Bathyergidae; genus Fukomys; species Fukomys damarensis. The sequence continues at coordinate 44,525,713 of NW_022900948.1, forward strand.
CTCTAATATTAAAAAAACCCTAAAGCGTTAACCTAGCATGGTGGTGTGTGCCTGTATTTACGGTACTCTGGAAGGCTGAGGCAGGAAGATCACAAGTTCAGAGCCAGCTAGCAAATTAGCAGCTTAGAGAAAACCTATCTCATAATTGTTTTAAAGAATTTAAAGTGCTGGGAATGTAGCTCAGGCCTCGACTCAACCCCCAGTGCCGCAAAAACAAACAAATCTAACACTTTGAGCCTCATTACTTGACCGGATCCTCCTGCTGCAGCCTCCTGAAACACAGGTGGTGTGTATCACCACGCCTGACAAGTGTATCCATTTTCGTGGCTGTATAATATTCCATTTTGGGCCTTTATACTGGTTTCTCTGTTCCACTCGTGGTGCTCCAGTGCTGTTAATAATCTAGCCAGCGCTGCCCTGTACATGCTGGCTGTGTCTCCCGGTGTGTTTGTGTGGTTCCTACAGTGGAGAATGTGTCAGGAACGTGTTGTGGGCCAGCTGCCCCTCAGGAGCCTCCTCCACCACCCAGCTGAGCCCGCTGAGTTCCAGGTGTGCCAGCTGTGGGCACGGCCCCAACCTCCATACATGCCAGATGGTGCCCTGGGCTGCCCGCTTCTGAAACTCTCCCACCTTGGGGCTTTCTTTCCCCCAAAACATGGATGCACCTCTACTCCACTAGGATTCTTCTCGTTTGTTTTATAGTTCACGCTGGCCTTGAACTCACCATATAGCCCAGGTTGGCCTCCAACTCGCTGCGATCCTCCTGCCTCAGCCTCCCAAGGGCTGGGATTACAGGTGTGCACCACCACGCCTGGCTGACTGGAGTTTTTCTAGATCGTCCTTTTTTGCGACCATCCAGTGGTTACGGATAGCGGCAGGGTGGCACTCCCTGGCTGGCCTCCGGATGCCCCTTGGTGGACTCGGTCTCCCCACTGCTGGTCCCTGAGCCCAGCCCAGCCGAGGAAGGAGCCTTAGCCCCAGCTCCCTGGGAAACAGGTGAGGCCTGGGGCGCTGTCTCTGGTCCTGAAAAATTCCCGCCGCCGCCACCAACCACTGCATGGAGCCGTTCTTCCAAGCCTTTTTCTGACTCCGGAAAATTCTGAACTTATAGTGTGAACACTCTGGGCCGTGCTCCAGGGCTCCCGGAGGGCAGTGACAGGAAGAGCAACGGCGAGCAGGGACCCCTGAGGACAGCCACCACGGTTCCGACAGTTTGTGAAAGCTGATTACAAAGCTTAAAAAAGAGTGTGGTGCACACCTGTAATCTCAGCTACTCCGGAGGCTGAGTCAGGAAGATCTCAGATTCGAGACCAGCTTGGGCAACTGAGTGAGACCCCGTCTCAAAAAAAGGGGAGGGCCAGAGATGTAGCTTAGTGGTTAGTGCTCTTGGCTGTATGCATGAGGCCCTGGGCACTACCAGCACCCCCAGTATTGAAGAGAAAAAAAAGAATGTGGCCCAGGCTAGCCTCAAACTCATGCTAACCCTCTTGCTTCAGCCTCCCGAGTGCTGGGATCATAGGCTTGCACCACGGTGCCTGGTTCCAGAAGCCTGCAGATCTTAACGTCTTCCCCCAGGGACTCTGGGCAAAGAGTTGTCTGCAGAAATCTGTGTCTGAGAGGCTGGGTGAACGCCAGACTCATGGTCCTGTCCACTCTCCTGGGTCCCTGACAGAGGAAAAGTGGGACGTGGGCCACTGGGTGGCGGGCGACCAGCGCGTCCACAGCCCAGGCTCCCGGAAATGCACCCCAGGGGCAGGCCCAGGACCGTGGCCTCTGGGTGGATGGGACCTGGCCCAGGTCCCCAAGGCTGCCCAGTGAGGGGTTCACAAGGCCAGAGCTGACCCCCGGCTCCTCGGGGCTTCATAGGAAAGGGCAGCTCTCCGACACCCAGCTCTGACCCAGGGCAGAGGGACATCCAAGCTGGGTGTGGCCGACTGGAGAAACCTCCTTCAGGGCCGGGGATTCAGCTCAGTGGCACAGCGAATGCCCGGCAAGGGCAAATTCCTGGGTTCCATTCCCGGTACCAAAAATAAAATAAATAAATGAAAGAAAAGAAAAAAAAGAAACTCCTTAAATAGAAGTGCAGGCCACCTCACCATCTCACCCAGACAGGCACTGGTTACTCCCCAAAGCTTTGTTTTGTTTTGTTTTTTGAGACAGGGTCTCACTATATAGCTGAGACTGACCAGGAACTCACTATGTAGCCCAGGCTGGTCTTGAACTCACAGTGATCCTCCTGCCTCAGCCTCCCGAGTGCTGGGATGACAGGTGCGCGCTACCCCACTGGTCTTGAACTCACAGTGATCCTCCTGCCTCAGCCTCCCGAGTGCTGGGATGACAGGTGCGTGCTACCAGGCCCGGCCATAGTTCACACTGCTTGGCTGTGCTTTAGGTATTGGTTAGGGTTCACCAGATAAACATGAGCAAGGGGAACACACAGGTACATGGAGAGAGGGCGGGGGAGAAATCTACTTCTATACCATGTATAAGTCACATAAAACATACACAGGTCTAACAGGAGAACTTCCCTGCCCCTCCTGGCTCACACACCTTAGGGGGTAGTTTTTACCGGTACAGTGTGCTTGAGAAATCTGGTGTTTATAGTTTTTAAAAGTTATAGCACCAGGGCTGGGGATTTAGCTCAGTGGTGTCGCCACCTGCCTCACAAGCGGAAGGTCCTGAGTTTGATCTCCCATGCAAAAAAAAAAAAAAGTTATAGCACCTGGTG
>NW_022900948.1:44528525-44530762 GCF_012274545.1 Fukomys damarensis
AAAAAAAAAAAAAAAAAGAAAAGTAACTGTTGTGAAAGACGCATTGTTATGGCTCCTGCTTAAAACCCTTGCTTTGCACACACCGCTCCCACCGTCCTTGTGGCTTCCTGCAGCCGCTCTGGGGTCCTCTTTCCCGAGGGTCCTTAGTTGTGCTGTCCTGGCTGCGTCAGTGTCCTGAATCAGTCCCAAACATCTGCCTGTCATGGTCACTGACTTACTCTGGGGAGGACCCAGATCCGGTGGAGAAGGTAGGCGCCGTCTTTACGAGCTGCCTTTCCAGGGTTACGGCCGTGCACCCCCACGCCCGGCTCTTTATCCCCCTTTCTGTGAAGCCCAAAGCCAGCCCCTCCCAGCCAGATCCTGACCCTCTCCTCCTTCCTCCCGACGTGACCACGCCTTCTACAGCCCCTTCTGCCCCTGCTCCTTGCTGTGATAGCCGTGGGCCCGATGGCTGAAGGGGTGCATTTGGACTCTGGAGCTGGGGTTTGCACCCTAAACCTCCAGTGACTGCTTCTCTGTCCTGCAGCACCACAGCCCTGACCACGTCATGCTGCTCCCTGGGTAAGACCTCCCGTGGCTCCCTATTACCTCCAAGGCACAAGGCCTCCACCTCTCATTTCAGCCTTGCACCCTGGGGGACGCTCATCATTTCCCAAACAGCCTAGAAGTCTGGGGACAGGGCCGGCCTTGCAGGTGTGTCCCGGCGTCATGAGTCTCCATGCCCAGCCCAGGCTGGTTGGGAAGGAAGGCTGGGGGCTGGGCAGGCTGTCGGGGAGCAAGGGGGTGGGGACAAAGCAAGGCCTGGGGCTGAGAGACCTGAGGAAACTCCCCCAGGAGGTAAGACTGGTAGTTCAGAGTTGTAATTCCAGCTCTGGGAGGCTGAGGCAGGAGGACCTCAAATTCAAAGACCAACCTGGGATACACAGCAAGACCATGTCTCAAAATGTATAAAGTGGGGGGGGGAGTGTTCCTAATGTGCAGTGAGCAGTTCCCTCCGGATTATGGGCAACAGGGGTTTGAAAGGCATGTTCAGACCCATATTGATCAGAATGTTCTAAACTTTAGTTACTTTTTATTAAAAGTTAATACAGGGACTGGGGATTTAGCTCAGTGGTTCTGCCACCTGCCTCACAAGCACAAGGTCCTGAGTTCGATCCCCGGTACCAAAACAAAACACAAAGAGTTAACACAGGTTAGCAGCTTTTTGGGGGTGGGGGGTACTGGGGATCAAATTTGGATCCTTGCGCTTGCGAAGCAGGCGGTGGCGCCAGTGAGCTAAATCCCGGGCCCAATTTTAGCCTCCATTAATCTCACTTGCTTTCTCTGTGTGTCATTACTGAGTTTATCGGTATCTTTAAGTATGCAGTACAATTACATTCCTCACTGGTAATCTTACTTTGAGAAAAGTTATTTCAGGGCCTCGGGTTTAGCTCAGTGGCGCCACCGCCTGCCTCGCAAGTGCAACGACCCAAGTTTGATTCCCGGTACCAAAAAAGAAAAAGAAAAAGAAAACTTCTTGCGCGTTTATATCTTTATTTATTCCCCGGCTTGCAAAATTGTATGGATGAAGGAGAGAGGCATTATTTTAATGTTATTAGTTTGAAAAAATGTAATAGTGTGCTAGATTACTTAGCAGAGTATTTACACGTTTCTGTTGGCCTTGTGGATTGACTATGACTACTAAATATTATGCAATAAAAAGCACTGATCATTGAATAAAAACAAAATTTATAAGAGTGGGGAAGGAGGGGAGCCTGGGATGGTAGCCCAGTGTAAGGCCTCGGGTTCAAGTCCCACTAGTGTGTGTGTGGGAGGGGGGAGTTGAAAGAGAAAAGAAAATCCTGTCGGTGCTGTTGAAATAGATCAGCACTAGAGTGTCGGCCTAATGCACCGGTCCTTGCTCCATCTCTGGACCGAAACAAAACAAAACAAAACCTCCGTAAATTGGGTGCAGTGGTGCACACCTATAATCCCAGAACTCTGGGAGGCTGAGGCAGGAGAATCACAAGTTCCAGCTCAACCTGGGCAAATCAGAGCTAGTGACACTCTCCCAAAATACGTAAGGTGTGGGGGATATAGATCAGTACGAAGACCCTGGGCAACCACAAAAAATAAGAAAAAGGCCCTTGAAAGCCAGAGGTGGGGCTCCGCGGAGGCCTAGCGTCACCAGCCGCCGCCGTGCCACTCACAAAGATGGCGGCGCGCGCCTCGCCGCCCCGCACCAGCATGGCCGTCCT
>NW_022900948.1:44531304-44538810 GCF_012274545.1 Fukomys damarensis
GCCTGTGATCCCAGCAGTCAGAAGGCTGAGGCAGGAGGATCGCCGCGAGTTCGAGGCCAGCCTGGGCTGCCTAACGAGACCCAGGCTCGGAAAACCAAAAAGAAACCGAAAGTAGCGTGGCCACCCCGCCTGCTCCAGGGCAGCCCTCCAAAGTAGTTTTCAGACGTGCAGGGTCCACCCCGGGCGACCACCGTTGGCCCTGCTTTCCACGAGCCAGCAGGGGTGGCAGGAAGCCGCCTGCCTGGGCCAGTGCACCCCTAAATGCGCGTCCCTGGCAGTTAACTGTGGCTCGGCCTTCCGTGTCAGCTTTTTGGTGCCTTACTAAGGTGTCTTTCTCTCTGCTCTGGGGCCCGCACCCCGCAGCCCTCAAGCTGGACTTGGAGGAGAAGCTGTTTGGACAGCACCTGGCCACAGAGGTGATCCTCAAAGCGCTGACCGGCTTTAAGAACAACAGAAACCCCAAGAAACCGCTCACCCTGTCCCTGCACGGCTGGGCAGGCACAGGCAAGAACTTCGTCAGCCAGATGGTGGCGGAGCACCTGCACCCGCGAGGCCTGAAGAGTCACTTCGTCCACCTGTACGTGTCGACCCTCCACTTCCCCCACGAGCAGAAGATAAAACTGTACCAGGCAAGAGGCCCCCGTGTGCCGCAGGACGCTCGCTCATCTGGCGTGGCGGTGATTCCCAGATCTCAGGAATGGCTTGGACGATGACAGATGCGGGCACACCTGGCAGGGGACAGGGCTCCGTGGTCCCGGCCTTCCGCATTTTGGGGTGGACAGCTTGCTGCTTGGGTGTCTTTGTTTCAAAAAGGCCCATGGAGGGCCAGGCTGGTTCCAGAGCTCTTTCTAGTTTTTCTCCTTATGGTTGCCAGATAATCTAGTAGAGTAGTGGACGCTAGTTCCATTTATAAATGGAGCCAGGATCAGGTGTGGTGGTGCCCTTCTGTGACCCCAGCACACAGGAGGCTGAGGCAGGAGGAGGCCATGAGTTCAAGCTCAACTTGAATTTCAGTGAGACCCTGTATCAAAAGGAAAAGCTCAGATTGCCCAGTACAATCTCTGGCAAAGCAGAACTTGAACTCAAAACTCTCAGTACTCAGTTTTTTCCTGGTAGGCATGTTACACAGTGATGGAAGATGGTGCCCAGCTTTTCCGGCAGGGCCCTTGGTGTTGGGGGCGGATTGCAACCCGTAGTGCATCCCAAGCTTTGCCTCTGCGTTTGAAAGGTAGATGGGTCTTTCTCCTCTGTTCCTCTGATCCTTCACGTCCTTGCCATTGCTTTCGTTAACGCCTCAAAGAGCTGAGCCTCAGGACCCCTCTTCTGAGGCTCTTCCCACCTTCCCATTGCCCTCGTCAAGGTTGAGGTTCCTGTCGTTAGGGGAGGAGGAACTGAGAAGCAGATACTTTGACTGTACAGGGAAGTGAAAGCATTTACCATCCAAACTGGAAAGACAAGGAAGAGACCAAAAGGAAGAAATTGTTTTCTTGGCTTCCCAATGAGGCTCTTCCCAATCAGGCTCTTCTAGCAGAGCTGGACGAGGTGGCACCTGCCTGTGATCCCAGCACTTGGGAGGCTGAGGCAGGAGGATCCTGTGTTTGTAGGTAGTCTGGACTCTACAGCAGGATGGCCTCTGAAAAAAAGAATACATTTTTTTAAATACTGTAAGATGAAGTGCAGAAGGTGGTTGTGGGCTTTCTGTCTTGGAGTGGAGAGCTTGTTGCTCGGGAACTGTTTTAACACTGCAGCTGGGGTGCCGCTCGGTGGGGAGCACAGGCTGAGCATGCAGGGGGCCTGAGTTCCATCCCCACGCTTTGCCGGAAGCGTTGCCTGGGTCGCTGCTTTGTGCTGGGTGCCCGTCCAGGCCTGGTCTCGGGCACTGGGCGGCCTCTGCTTCCTGTTCTTCGGCCCCGGGCATGGGTAACTGGAGATTTCAGTCTCCTACCTCCTCCGCCTTTTGTTGTTTGTTTTGCTCTTGTTTCTCGAGACAGGGTCTCACTCTGTAGTCTAGGTTTGACCTTCCTGCCTCAGCCTCCCGAGTGCTGGGATTCCACTTTTGGTACAATCTGTCAGCTGTTTCCCAGGCAGTCCAGGCAGAGGTGAGGGTGCCCGTCTGAGAGCGCCTCAGTCTTCCGGCTCCACCTGCCCTGCGTGTGAGCCCCCCCACCTGGCTCCGCCTCCCCTGAGCCCCTCTTTCTTGCCGGCTCCAGGACCAGCTGCAGAAGTGGATCCACGGGAACGTGAGCAGGTGCGCCAGCTCAGTGTTCATATTTGACGAGATGGACAAGCTACACCCCGGGATCATCGACGCCATTAAGCCCTTTCTCGACTACTACGAGCAGGTGGACGGGGTGTCCTACCGCAGGGCCATCTTCATCTTCCTCAGGTCAGAGGGGAGAGCTCGGGACAGGAAGGACCCGATGACCACCTGCCCTTTGTTTTGGTTTGGCTTTATGAAACAGGGTCTGGCTCTGTCGTCCAGGCTGGCCTGAAACTCGTGGGGATCCGCCTGCCTCAGCCTCTCAGAGCTGGCATGACAGGTGTGTGCCGCTGTGCCTGGCCAGAAACATTTTTAAATGAAATAAAGCTTAGGAGTTGGGTGTGTTGGTGCACACCTGGCATCCCAGCTGTCTGAGAGGCTGAGGCAGGAGGATCACAAGTCCTCACCCAGTTTGGGCAGTTTAGTGAGGTAGTGAGATCCTGTCTCCGAATGAAAAATACAAAGTCTGGGGCTGGAGCTCCAGGCAGAGGCCCTGGGTTCAGTCCTTCTAGGAAGGTAATGAAAGCTCAGAGCAGGGACACCGGAGTCTCGATGTGTCACTAGATCTTTGTTTCTCCACTGTACCAGCAATGCGGGCGGGGACATCATCACCAGGACAGCGCTGGACTTCTGGCGGGCAGGGAGGAAGCGGGAGGAGGTCCAGCTGAAGGACCTGGAGGCCGTGCTGTCCGTGGGCGTCTTCAATAACAAGCACAGTGAGTTTCCTGGGGCTCCACCCACGGGGCACCGTTTGTCTTTTTGACTTTTTGAGACAGGGTCTCGCTGTGTCTCACAGCTGGGCTCCAACTCAGAGATCCTCCTGCCTCAGCCTCTCGAGTGCTGGAATGACAGGCGTGCCCAGCATATCGGCCCCTGTCAGGGCCCTGTTCTCGGGTGCTCCTAGGACCTTCGCAGGGTGGGCAGCAGAGCGTCCTGTGGGCGGGTCGGAGGTGCGGGTGGCGGGGACAGATTGGAACCAGCCGTCTCCTTGGCAGGCGGCCTGTGGCACAGCGGCCTGATAGACAGGAACCTCATCGACTACTTCGTCCCCTTCCTGCCCCTGGAGTACAGGCACGTGCAGATGTGCGTGCGTGCAGAGCTGCGGGCCCGTGGGGCCGCGGTGGATGAGGACGTGGTGGCCAGGGTGGCGCAGGAGATGACGTTCTTTCCCAAGGACGAGAAGATCTACTCGGACAAGGGCTGCAAGACGGTGCAGTCCCGGCTGGACTTCTACTGAGCCCGCCCCGCCTCTCCGAAGCGCTTTTATGCCCTCTGGGGTCTGCACGTTTGCAGCTGGGGATGTGGGGACCTCGGGGTCCTGAGTGACTTGGGACATTGACTGGCTGCCTGAAGTTGCCGTGCGACAGCAGGCAGCTCACCCGCGGCCGAGCGTGGGTCTGTGAAGTCCCCGCGACTCCTGCTGCTGCCGTCACCGGTGCCTTTGAACGGCCGTGCGCACAGCCTCGGTGCCACCTCCTGGGGCTTAGGGGTCCCAGGGACCCGCAGCGCGCCTGCGCCACCTGCTGGGATGGCCCTGCCCCGCTGTTGCTTTGCACAAAAAGCCTGCCCGACCCAGTGCTTCCTGTGGTGCTGGGTGGCACCTGGGGTGCCCATGGTGTTGGTGAGGCACTGGCACTGGACCTAGGACAAGGCTGGCACAGCCTCGGTGCCAAAGAGCAGGGCAGACGGGACCTTCGGTCCAGCTCTGCTCTGGCTGCGGGGACAGCCCTGGGCATGGAGTCCCCTTGTCCTTGCCCCCTCCGCCCAGCCTCCCCACAGCCTGGGTCTTCTCATCACTGGATACCCGATCCCCTGGCTGCATCCTCCCAGAGCCGGAAGGGGGCCTGTCGTGACTCGTTGCCTGTTACACTTGAAACTCATCCAGCTCCATCCTGCAGAACCTGAAAATCTGTAAGATGGAGCTGGGCGTGGCGGCACATGTCTGTCATACCAGCACCAGGGAGGCTGAGGCAGGAGGATCGCTGAGTTCCAGGCCAGCCTGGGCTCCATAGTGAGTTCAAGGCTGGCCTCTGCCCACCCCAAAGGCTCAAGTTTAAAAGGTTGTCTATTTTTATAATGTTTTTACTTCTGAATCTAAAAGTAAGTAGAGGAGGTCACATATTTTAAAGCGAGGGAAGGAACAAAATGGGAGTTGTTTCTTCCCCTCTCAGGTCCTCCTGAACCGAGCTTGAGAATTCTGTGAAGTGCCTGGATCACGCTGTAGGTCAGACAGGGTCACGACGCCGTGCTGGGCCTGGCCGCACTGCCCAGCCACCGGGAAGCGAGGGTGGGTCTGGGCCGCAGCTGCAGTGTAGTTCCCACTGGAGATCACAGCCAGGGCGGTAATGTGGGAGGGGGGACCGGGTCCAGAAAGCCTCAGCGTCACCCTGCCTTTAAAAATGCCACGGTGAGCCTGGTGTGGGGGCACTGCCGTCACCCCAGCGCCTGGGAGGCTGAGGCAGGAGCGTCGCTGCGAGTTCATGTCCAGCCTGGGCTACTTAGCTAGACCCTGTCTCAAAAACAAAGGCCAGTTTTTAGGGTTTAGTCTCAGTGGAGCTGTGTTACTTTTCTTTTATAACCTATGGTGTCTGGGGTTGAGCCAAAATCTTGTTTATAATGAACCAACTCAATGTGCGCTGGCCACCTTTGGACACTGCTGGGACTGGGACAAGTGGGACTGCCCCGCCCCGCCCCTCGGAGATGCCAGGGGCTTGAATCAACCCAGTGAATGTGGAATAATAAAGTCTAAATAGCACGTTCTGAGGTGTCACTTGCCCTTTTCCCCCAGTTTACTTGGCAACAAAATTTGAGCTCAGACAGATTGCCACGTGCAATGGTACAAACCTGTCACCTCAGCACTTGAGGCTGAGGCAGGAAGATCGAAAGTTCAAGCCCAGCCTGGGAAATTTAGCAAGACCCTGTCTCAAAAAAATAAAAAGGGCTGGGGCTGGAGCTCAGAGGGAAGACCGTGGGTCTCACCCCAGGACTACACGCCGGAACAAGACAGACCAAGACCGCTGTTGGGCCGCTCAGAAGGGCACTGAAGCTCCTCCTAGGGCTGAAGAATTCTAACAGATTACTCAGGACTGCAACGGGTGGCTGTTTATTTCGGGACTCTTCTAAGCCGGGTGTGATGGGGCATACCTGTCATCCCAACACTTGGGAGGCTGAGACAGGAGGACCAGCACCCGGATTTTGGGCCGTTGAGACAGGAATTTAAGACACAGAAAGCCAACTTAGAATCCAAAGAGTTCCTCAGAATGTTAAAAATCATCTTAAATAAAATTCTCATTTCTAGTAAAACTTATTTCTTCTTTGAAACAGAGACACTTGAAATTAAAACATAATTTTTTTTTTTTGAGACAAGTTCTGGCTGTGTAGCCCAGGCTGGTCTTGAACTCATAGCAATCCTCCTGCCTCAGCCTCCCGAGTGCAGGGATGGCAGGCCTGTGCCACCGCATCCAGCTTAACACATAATTTAAAAAATGTGTGGACCCTGGAAGGGGTGGGCTGGGAGCTGGTCACTTCCTCGTGGAAGGTTCTGGAAGCTTCCGGCCATGGTCCTGCTCCCTGCAGTTGCTGCCCGCGGCTTCCAGGGAACGAAGGCAGCGCCCAGGACTCCTGTCACGTCCAGCAGGAGGGGCCCACTGGACCTGCTGGGCGGCCGCAGCTTCTCCGAAGCAGTCAGTCATCGAGGTAATAGTCCAACTTGGTGCACACTGTTTTGCAGCCCTTGTCGGAGAACACCCTCTCGTCCTTGGGGAAGAATGTCATCTCGTCGGCCACCCTGGTCACGACATCCTCGTCGATCTCGTAGCCGCGGGCCTGCATCTCCACGCGGACGCACATCTTGAGGTGCCTGTACTCCAGGGGCAGGAAGGGCACGAAGTAATCGATGAGATTCCGGTCGATGAGGCTGCTGTGCCAGAAGCCGCCTGGGAAACAGAAAGGCGCGGGTCACACGTGGCCCACTCGGCCGTCCCTCTGTCCGTCTGTCCCTCTGTCCGCCCAGCGGTGAAGGCGGATGGCTTCTGGGTGGCAAGGACAGGGCGGCCACAGCGCGGAGGCCTCGTGTGACCAGTGTGACTGCGCCACGGCAGCCGCGCCACAAGCCAGGGTGCGCGGGCCGGGGAAGGAGCCTCCGCCAGGCCGCGCCCTGCTCTGCAGCAGGTCTGTCGGCTCAGCCCTGAGGGGCGGCAGTTCAGGGCCCCTGCCAGGAGCATCTGGGTAGCGGAACCAGACACACGCTGCCCACGCAGTTAGCGCTGTCCGCCGTGCGGGGTGGGCGTTTTCCGGCCTGCCAGTCGGCGCGGACGTCCTCCTACCCCGTGACACTCCACTTGCACAAGGGCGCAGCAAATCCCCACAGACCCCCAGCATCCCATGGCCGCGGCCTTTTCTGCTGCCTCGAGCGGCTTCTGTCTGTGTGCTATAGACGGGGATCTGCCTATACAGCCCAGGCTGGCCTGGAACTTGAAGAGATCCTCCTGCCTCAGCCTCCCGAGTGTTGGGATGATGCGTGTGCCAACACGATGGCTTTCGGGATCCATGCACCCAACCATCTCCCTCCGTCTGAACTCACACTTCCGTGTCACGGCCGGCCCGGAGTTTGGAAGCCTGGGGTGCAGCCCCGGGGCCCCACTCACTGTTCTTGTTGTTGAAGACGGACACGGACAGGGCCTGCTCCATGTCCTTGAGCTTGATATCCTCCCTGTGCCGCCCGCTCCTCCAGAAATCCAGCGCCACATCGGTGATGCGCTCGGCCCCCGCATTGCTGCAAGACAGGTGGGGAGGCCTGGGCTCGCGGGAGCTGCGGGACCGAGCTCGGCGGCAGCGGCCCGCCCGACTCACCTGAGGAAGATGAAGATGGCCTTGCGATAAGAGACCTCGTCCACCACGTCATAGTAGTCCAGGAAGGGCTTGATGGCATCGATGAGGCCGGCGTGCATCTTGTCCATCTCGTCGAAGATGAAGATGGACCTCGCGCAGGCGCTCACGTTGCCTCGGATCCACAGCTGCAGCTGATCCTGAGTTGGGAGTGAAAAGCAAGAGTCAGAGCTCTGTGCAAGCGCCATGGAAACTCAGAGCACTGGGCATGGAAGTTAGGGCCTCTGCAGGTAAGGTAAGAGCTCTGCCACTGAGTGCCACCCCAGCCTCTGCCACATGTGTGGCACATTCTGTGAGAACATATCTGGGCACTGTTGTGGCTGGTGATCAAGGACAAGAAAAAACTGCAAATTGCAAAT
>NW_022900948.1:44541206-44542882 GCF_012274545.1 Fukomys damarensis
GCCCATCAGGGTGGGAAATTCGCTGTTTTCTAAAAATGACCCCAGCGTCCCAGTGTCAGGCTGTTTTAGCTTCTCCACGGGCCACTGTGACCATGGCGACAAAAGCTCCCTGCAGGTAGAATCTGAGCAGGGACTCCGGGAAGCAGAAGCCTGGAGAGCTCGCAGGGGTCACTGCGTCCTCTCACCCTGCCAGCACCGGGGACAGAGGCAGGGGGCGGGCGAGGGTGGGACAGCGGCCCAAGAACTGCCCCTAACGCTGCACTGCCGCTCTCCAAACCCAGGCGGGCTGGGCATGGTGGCGCCTGCCGGTCACCCCAGTCCCTGGGGGCTGAGGCAGGAGGATCCCCGCAAGTCTGAGGCCAGCCTGGGCTAGAGAAGACCCTGTCTCAGAAAACCACCAAACGGAAAAAAGCCATCAAGGGAGTAAGCCCGAGCGCTCCCTTTCTGACAGAGACAACTGAGGTACAGACCCGCCCAAGCCCTGTTCCGCACCAGAGGCCCATTCACCCTAGGTGCCTGGGACGTGCCCAGTGTCAGCTGGAAAAGTCGAGGACCTGGGAACCGCAGACGGTTGGCCACCCTGGTTCTGCTCCTCCGGCAGAAGGGAAGAATTCATCCACACAGGTGAGGGCTAGGTTTCCCACAGGGTCTTAAAAGGCAACACTTGGCAACTGAAGCTCACACGGATACTCTGTTACAGAGGGACGTTTCCTGAGGGAGCTGCTCCTCCTCAGAGAGGGCAGGCTACTTCCCTCAGGCTGCACAGCGGTGGGAACCCTAATCCAGGTGAGTCCGCAGCCAGAGCCTGCGCTGTCAGCGAGTTAAGTACAAAAGCAGTTTGAGCAGTTAAAGTCACAGCACCCTGGGCCTCCAGAAATGCTTCCTCTGCCACAAAATGAGTGAGCTTGATCTGTTCGCTATGTATCAGGCTGGCCTTGAGCTCACCTTGAACTCACAGCAGTCCTCCTGCTTCAGCCTCCCACGTGTACCACCGTGCCTGTCAAGACTTGATCTTTAACCCAGAGTTGATCACGTTGAGCCCTGAAGCTCAACAACCTCACTTAGTAAAGCTAAAGCAAGTGCTACTGGGTTTAGTTTCAGGAACTGCCACAAGGTCTGCTGGTATCGTCCCGTGGATCTCAAACCCTCCGTCGGGTGCACACATTTCAAAGGGGATTTACTGTTAGGCGAGCTGGCGCACAAGCACTTGGGAGGCTGAGGCAGGACGATCTCTATCCTGGACTACATAGGGAGTTACTGCCTCAAAGAAATAAGCAAAACAGAAATGAGGAAGTGACACATGGAGCCATATTCAGGCTCATTTTCCTGTCAACACCGTGTTCCCAAATCCCACCCCTCACCCCAGGGACCCTCGGCACGGTGGCGCCTGCCTTGTATAGGGTGATGTTGGAGGCGTGCGGGAAGTGCAGCGTGGCCACGAACAGGTGCACGTAGTCACTGTTCAGCCCGCCCTCGTAGATGTTCTCCGCGATGATCTTGCTGACGAAGTTCTTGCCGGTGCCCGTCCACCCGTGCAGGGACAGGGTCAGGGGCTTCTTGGGCTTCGGGTTGCTCAGGAAGCCGGACACGGCGCTCAGGACGACCTTCTTGGCGAGGTGCTGCCCGAAGAGCTTGCTGTCCAGGTCCTTCTGCAGCGCTGCGAAGGACAGGGTCGG
>NW_022900948.1:44543356-44550968 GCF_012274545.1 Fukomys damarensis
TCTTTGTTCCGGGCAGGTCTCCTCCTGACTCCGGAGGCTGCCATCTTTGTTAGGGGCAGGACTCTTTTCCACTTCGGAAGGGTTGTTTGGGGCAGTCTGTTCCTGATCACGTTTTCTGTTTTTAAATAACAGACTTTCTTTCTTTCTTTCTTTCCTTCCTTCCTTCCTTCCTTGCTTCCTTCCTTCCTCCCTTCCTTCCTCCCTCCCTCCCTCCGTTTATTTTTTTATGGTACCGGGGATCAAACTCTGGACCTTGCACTTGCAAAGCATTTGGCAGAACCATTGTGCTAAATCCCCAGCCCAGACTTTTTTTTTCAGACTTTACTTTTAAAGAACAGTTTTAGGACAGAAAAGTTGAAAAGATAATTCAGAAGGTAGCCATATACCATCCTACTAGTTTTCCCATTATTAAAATCTTACGTTAAGCCGGGCATGGTGGCGCCTGTAATCCCAGCACCCGGGAAGCTGAGGCAGGAGGATCGCTGTGAGTTCGAGACCAGCCTGGACTACATAGTGAGTTCCAGGTCAGTTTCAACTACACAGTGAGACTCTGTCTCAAAAAACCAAAAAAAAAAAAACATAGTGAGACCCTGTCTCACCTCCCCCCAATCACATTAGTATGCTACCTTTGTTACGAAAAATGCACCTCTACGGCTACATCTGCAGCGCTCCAGTCTCCTAAGAGGCCTCTCTTCGGGATTTGCCTGTTTTTCTCAGAGTTAGAGAGCTACGGGCTTGGGAAGAGGGAGCCCAGAGGCTCGGTGCTGCTGTATTGCATTGCACCTCGGGGACCTGCTGTTGGCGTCGCCCCTTCCTCCCGCTGTGCTCAGGAAGGAAGTCACCGTGCAAGGCTCACATTGGGGATGGGAGGTCTCCCTTGGCCTCACCAAGGGCAGAGTAGCTGCAGCGGTCATTCAGAAGGGTTCTCAGTGAGAGGTTTGTCTCTTCCCCTCACGTGTTCAGTGGGTCCGTCAGCACGGCCCTGGGTTGTTGTATACTTTGGGTTGTAATCCACACCAGTTTTGGGCTCCGTGTGTCAGCGGGTCCCCGTGCTCCTGACACACCAACGTGCGCAGATGTGTTTACTGGGGTTTGTTCTGAGCGCCTCCTCACTTCCTGGCACCATGGTGTCCTGGCTCTAGAGTCAGCCACTGGCCCATGGAGCCCTGCTTCCCTGTCCTGGAGGGCGCTGTTAGGAACCCGGACGTGGGTGCTGAGTGTGCCGCCTGCTGCGGTGTCTTCAGGCTTCGGCTGACAGCGAAGATTGGAGCGTGCGCCGCCAGCATGCGCACTTGCGCCTAAAGATCGCCATTGGTAGCCCTCTGTAGCTCTCTTAAGCCAGACGTGACTTCCCACTGACATCTGTGGGTCCCTCCTGCTTCCTCCCCTGCTGCCTGTACTTCCCAACCCGGCAGGGAGAAATCTGGCTCCTACCCTCTGCCAGCCACGTCCAAGCTCAGCAGGGCCACTCATGCTGGCCAGCAGGTGACGTGCACCCTGTGCATCCTCGTCCAGCCGGCCCTGTGTGTGCTGGGGCCTGGTTCCAGGGCTGTGACAGGCCCGACAACCCCTGCTTATCCTGTGCGTCTGATAAATGTGTCCAATACGGGTGCAGTGGCCCAAATCCAAGGTTGGGGCGGCACCCTGCACCCGCCGAAGTCCGCTGTGTGCCCTTCCCCGGCCCAGCAGAGCGGGCACCGGAGTTCCGTGGGTCGGCACCTGCCTTCTGCGTGGAAGGAGGGTCGGCCCTGGACACCCAGTTTACATTTCTCGCCCAGCCCAGTCTCTGGACCGATGTTGGCATAAGACCACTCAAACAAGGTTGGATTCAATTTGTATTTAATAATGAAGTTCTTGGAGTGAGAATGAAGTGTTCCTTTCTCTTTAATGAAATGTAACTGTAAAACTCTGAAAATCCCAGTATACCTGATTTCATGCTACATTTCTCTGCCACCTGTCGGACTCACTCTCAACAGCGGATGCCTTTTTTTTTGCAGTCACTAAGGATTGAACCCAAGGCCTTTGCACTGAGCTTCATCCCCAGCCCTTTTCTGTTTATTTGAGACAGGCTCTGGCTAAGTTGCCCAGGCTGGGCTCAAACTTGAGACCCTCCTCAGGGTCCGAGAGTTAGGAACACAGGCCTGCACCCCCATGCCTGGCTGCATATGCAACCTGAAAGGCAGAATCTAAAGGGTGCTTTTGCCTCACGGATGCACAGCTATTTCCTAACCCAGAACAAACACTGAGAGTCAACGAGGGCTGGGGCCTTAGCTCAGGGGCACCGCGCCTGCCTCAAAAGCTCAAGGTCCTGAGTTCAATGCCCAGTGCCAAAGAAAAAAAAAAAAAGTCAAGGTATTTACAAACAAAATTTAATATGCTCATAGGAAATAAGTTTGCCTCCAATGGGGCAGCTACACATCGCCTTGCTGCAAAAGGTCCCAGTCAGTGGCTGACACCCCTGGCGGCGGCAGCAGCCGCGCTCTCTGTCTGGGGACTGTGCTGTGGGGAAGCAGTGGGCTCCGCACGGCCTCGCAGCAGCCTCAGTACCGCCTGTTCATCTTCTTGAACTTCTCGTAGTGGTAGTCGTCAGTGGCTTTCTCGTTGGCTGGACGCTTGCGGTTAGGCGGGGACCCTGAGGATGGGACAGAACCGGCCGTCACCAAGCACACAAAGGCGGGGCCAGGCTACCTCACCGCACAGGGGCCCCTGCCAGGCTGGTGCAGGGCAGCGCAGGGCCCTCGGGAAATACCTGTCATCTGTGAGCAGCTTCCATTTATCGTACGATCGAAGTCGGGACCCTGCGCTTTTGAGGCAGGTGCGGCACCACTGAGCTAACCCCACCCTCCTTTCTGGTTTTGAGAGTCTCGCCCAGGCTGGCCTTGAGTGCGCAGCGGTCTTAACCCTCCAGCCCATACATCAGGAGAGCGGGGCTTGGAAAGGGCGAGGCACAGGGTCGGGCGGACCCCGCACAGCCCCAGACAGGCCTGGCCACACTCACGCTCCGGCTCCGGCTTCTCCGTGTCGCCCACACGCAAGGGCCGCGCCTTGGGCTCTTCTTTGTTCCTCCGGGTGGGAGCGTTGAGCTCCTCGTGATAAACTAGAGTGAGAGGAGAGGGCAGAACGCGTGAGACGGCGGGTTCGCCCCGACGCGCGGCAGTGGGTGGGGACGGGGTGCGTACATCGGTTGTGCTGCACGTAGTTCACGGCCATGTTGGTGGGCACGAAGGACGTCTCGCTGTCTTTCTTCTTGTTCTGCTGCTCTGCCAGCAGGCGGGCCTTCGCGTCCTCCGTGGAGATGATGTTTTTGATTTTAGCACTGCGGGCAGAGAGCCGGTATCAGACCCCCATGCCTTTCTTGCAGATGGAGCTGATTGTGCGGCTGGCGGCTCTGTGCTGTAAGGAGCCAGGCCAGCCCAGCTCTCCGCCCAGCTCCCCAGTCACTCTTCCTTTTTTGAGACAGGGTTCACTATGGAGCCCAGGCTGGCCTCAGACTCATGGAGATAGATCCTCCTGCCTCAGCCTCCCGAGTGCTAGGCCATGTGCACCATCACACCCAGCTCAGTCACACGCCTGACAGTGCTCACAGCCAGGGGAGAGCAGCAGCTGCTCCTCTTTTTGGCCAGTGGGAAATCAAGCGCCAAGAAGAGAAGTGAGCTTCCTGAAACCAAAAGAGGCAAGGACCCAGAGTCCCCTGGTTCTGCTCTGCCCAGAGCTGCCGCTGGCCACCGCGCTTCCCTAACGCTTCTCAGGGAGAGGGGCTTCATGCTACACCCAAGAGGACCAGGGAAAGGGTGAGCACAAGGACTCCTGGGAGCGCGGGGGACAACAGGAATGGGACCCGGCCGTGGCCCGCACGCACTCGATGCCCAGGTCCACCTCGGGGATGCCGCTGAGCATCTGGTTGGACAGCATCTCCTCCGTCTTCTTGGCCGAGGACACGCGGATGTTCTCGGGGAGCTCGTACAGACAGTCCTCCGCGTTCTTGGGCTTCACCTTCTGCTCCTCGTGCTCCACGATCCCCTTCCTCTTCTTCAGCTCCGTCTCGATGTACTTCATCCTGAGAAGGGAAACCGCAGCCTCAGGGCGGGTGGGGAGCGCACAGGCACCTGCTCGGCCAGCGGCCAGGCTGTGCCGTCATCCCATGGAGAACACAAAATGAAGAGAACCCGAATCCTTTTTTTTTGGTACCGGGGATCAAACTCGGGACCTTGAGCTTGTGAGGCAGGCGGCGGAACCACTGAGCTAAATCCCCAGCCCAAACACTACTGTGTTTTTTGTTTTGTTTTGTTTTGAGACAAGGTCTCACTATGTAGTTGAGACTGACCTGGAACTCACTATGTAGCCCAGGCTGGTCTCGAACTCACAGCGATCCTCCTGCCTCAGGCTCCGGAGTGCTGGGATTACAGGTGTGCGCCACCACACCCAGCTCAAACACTACTGTTTTAAAGAATTCTCTCCCCCACATAAGATCTTGTTACATTGCCTAGGCTGGATTCAAGTGATCCTCCTGCCTCAGCCTCCTAAGTACCCAGAATTACAAAAGTGTACCACTATCCCTGGCTAAAGAACTCTTTAGAGGTCTGCAAAGTGCTCAAGCCTGTGAGGTTGGGTAACATCTTCTAAAATTCGAGAAATGTCATCTGTGATAAAACCTGACTACATATCTCACTGTCCCAGCCCCTCACTCACAGCCCAGCACCTGGCACCTACATGTCTGCGTCCTCGTCCCTCCGGTTGGTTTCTGCAGAAAACGATGTCCCCAAGTGCAGGTCATCCTCCTCATTGATCCTGAAAGGAAACAACGGTGAGGCAGAGCGTCCACATCACCACGCAGGGAGGCGACTGTCATGAGAATGAAACCAGGTCATGAGAAAGAGCATAAACATCCCATCCATGGTTGGACGTGTGTAAGAACTCCCGGAACTTCGGTAAGCAAACAGTTGGCCCCTGGTGTCACCACCTGGTGACACTGATTTTTAAAAACTTGTAATATTTGGATGTATTATTTTTGTAAATTTAAGTACAAAACTTCCACATGGATTTGAAAGAAACGAATAACACACTTTTTGAAGGAGCCCTCCTGCCTCAGCCTTCCAAGTGCTGGTACTACAAGCACATGCTACCATGCCTGGCTATCTGATCTTTAGAGTTCTGTTTTGTTTTTGTGGTGCTGGGGATCAAACCCAGGGCCATGCACATGCCAGACAAGTGCTTCACCACAGAGCTACAGCCAACCAGCCTTTCTGTTTTTAAACAACACACCCTTTAGCACAAGGCACAAAGGTCACTTCCAGACGTTCCCGAAAGGCTCTGCTGCAGCCCCGGCTCCAAGGACGCTCAGACCTGGGCAGAGGCTGCAGAGAATTGGCATTTCAGAGGCCCCGCACTTACTTATCTTTGCCCCTTTCCTTCAGCCTCTTCATGTCCACCATGCCGCCCGTCTTCATCTGGAAGGGGTCGTCCTGCACAAAGCACAGGCAGCTTAGAGGCACCCCAAGGCGATGGCAGTAGGATCATTAGTGCCCGAGGAAACACAACACCCACAGAAGAGCAGCTGCACAGAGGATCCGGAACTTACCACTAGAGTGGTCTCTTCCTGTACCTTCTCGCCCACCAGCAGGGCGGCAGCACTGAGCAAAGCCAACAAAAGAAGAGAAATGGTACAGTTCAGTTAGGAGGAAGAGCCGGATGTTGTGGCGCACGCCTGTGATCCCAGCACTCGGGAGGCTGAGGCAGGAGGATCGCTGTGAGTTCGAGACCAGCCTGGGCTACATGGTGAGTTCCAAGTCAGTCTCAACTACATGGTGAGACCCTGTCTCAAAAAACAAAAAACAAAACACAAAAACAGATACAAGGAGGAGGAATGGAAGGAGGTTTGTAAAATGCACCATTATTGCGAGGGCCAGGCTGGAGGGATGGCAGCAGAGCCAGCTGGAGCAGAATACAAGAACAAAACAGGGCAGTTCACCAGGCAGCATGGTCCTGGGGTGTGAAGTGGAGTAATGCACTTTCCTATAAATCCACTGGACATCATCGTGACTTGGAGATAAGTGCAGCAAAACGCACAAGTAACAGACCATTAAAGCCTTTTTTGATGGTGAACATTTACAAAATGGTCTACAAAGGAAGTTTCTTGACAAAGTATGGTCCTACATCTGGTGAAGTATTACATAGCTACGAAAGGAGTTTTCAGAGCTGGTGTGGTGGTACTTGCCAAGAGTCCCAGAATTCTGGCAAGCCAAGGTAGCAGGGTTACAAGTTCAGACCTGCCCTGGACAACTTATCAAAACCCTGTCTCAAATTTTAAAAACTCCTGGGGATGTAGCTCTGTGGTGCTGCTGCCTGCCTCACAAGCACAAGGACCGGAGTTTGATCCCTGGTAAAAAAACAAAACAAAAAAAGCCTCAAACAACTAAATAAATACATACATAAATAATACCAGCCTTATAAATAAAGAATATGCCCCTTAAAACAAGCAAACAAACAAAATTTATTAAAAAAGGAATGGCAACGTAGTTTAGGGCAAGGGTCCTAGGTTCAATTACCAATACCATGAAATAAAACAAACGTTTCCTGGAAAATATTCCACAATAGGTTAAATGCCCACAGTGTCATAAGTTGAAAAAAAAAAAAGCAGGGCTAAAAGTACATATGCAGTTGCTCACAATCTTTACAAAAGAAACAGACTCTGCTAAATTTTTCAAATTTTTACAGTCGGCATGTATTTCACAATGAATTGGGTGCAATAAAAAGGCGAGTTGGTGACCTGTCTCTGTGCCCCAGGAGCAAGGGCTCAAGGCACTTTGAGGTTCAACGTTTGCAAGGCACGCTGTTCCCCAGAAGCTGTACGTGGGCCAAGAGAAGGGCCAGGTCCGAGAACTTGGGATGAGCCGGGCTGGGGGCGTCGCTGTCCTGCCCCCGCCCCGCCCCGCCCCGCCCGCGGGACCCACCTCACCCCGTTGGGCCTCTTCCTCAAGTTCTGTACCTCTCGGGTCTCCTCCAGCTTCAATCTGAAAGGCGGTAAAGGCGCAGGCTGAGAGATCTCGCCCAGAACCCAGAGCAGCAGGCTTTTCGCGGGCTCCCCTCGCGCCCAGGACCCCCGGGGGTGAGATCCCTCCTCGGGCACCTCTCGCGGGACGGCGGCCTCACCCCCAGGGGCCTCCACTTCTTGGCAGGACTAGAAGCCCTGCTCGCAGTTCATTGTGTCAGCTAGGCAACCGGGCGCTGGCCAGCCTACCCAGGCCGGTCTCTCTCTGCCTGGCCTGTGAAACCCCGTCCGAGACGCACCTAACCTCCTCCGAATCTTGCTCATCTTCCTCCGACTCAGAGTCGGCCCGGCGCCGGCGGAAGGTCTTCCCAGTGACCGGCATAGCGGCAGCGGCTTCGCGGCGCACAGTCACGGACCTGCGCTAGGCAACCGGGCGCTGGCCAGCCTACCCAGGCCGGTCTCTCTCTGCCTGGCCTGTGAAACCCCGTCCGAGACGCACCTAACCTCCTCCGAATCTTGCTCATCTTCCTCCGACTCAGAGTCGGCCCGGCGCCGGCGGAAGGTCTTCCCAGTGACCGGCATAGCGGCAGCGGCTTCGCGGCGCACAGTCACGGACCTGCGACC
>NW_022900948.1:44551365-44565661 GCF_012274545.1 Fukomys damarensis
GCGTGAGGTCCTCTGGCAGGGCTTGGGGTCTGGGCCGCCTCCCGGGACCCACCCGGGCCTTGTTTTCCTCCTTTGACCAGGAGGACTGGCGCTGCCCTCCGGCCCTTTCACCCCAAGATGCTGAGAAAATCAGGCGTGTGCAAACGCCTAGGAAATAGCTCAGCGTGGACATCAGAGCTCATGGGACTTTCAGAATAGTTTTCCTCCCCCCGTGGGGCCCATCGCGTCTTGGGCGAACTTACTAAGACGCGGCGGGCACTAGGCTAAGCTCGATCTCCTTGAATTCTCCCCGACATCCTAGGAAGGAGATTCAGCGGTTTTTCATTTTGCATATGAGGATCCCGGGTTGTGCAGCTGGAAGGGGCACCCGCTTCTCCCAGAGCCTGGCACCGGAGGCTGGGTCGATGCCTGCTCCGTCTCCCCGCCGGCGGGAGGGGACATTATTCTCCAGTAGGGCCGCCTGTCTGGGATGCCTGGTTTCTGTGTGGAACTGGCTCCTCGGAGGGAACTGTCCTTGGAGGTGGGTTGACAAATGGTAGACTCAGTCGCAACTTCTTGGAACAGCCTTTTGGCCCTGATCAAAGGCCATGCATTAAAAGTCTCAAAAGTCATGCCCTCTCCAGACGGGTGCGGCCAAACCCAGTACACAGGGCGCTCACTGGACACCGCGTCCTCTCGAAGGGCTGAAGGAGACAGAGGCTCCTCGGAGACTGCTGCAGGAAGCAAGGGATTTGGTGTCCACTGCTCTCGCTCCGGGAGTGGCTCTGAATGTGCCGCCTGACAGTCACACGCCCCCTCCCTTGGGTATTGGACACCAGTAAGAACAAGGCCAGCGGCCAGGGGCATTTCTGGGCTGCCCTGCCCGTCTCGGGTCCCAAGGAGGCGCATTGGTTGCACTGGAGCAGCTCCCATCCCACCCCATCCACGAAGCCAGAGTGCCTGCGGGTACCCGTTCCCGGGCTGTGGTGGGTCAGTTTGCCCGGCTGGGGATCGAACCCAGGGCCTCCCATGTGGGGCAGGGAGGGCGGTCTTGTTGAACAAAAGTAATTCTCAAAGAAATACATGGGCCCCTTTGAGAGTCGGGGCTGCTTTCCAGCGGGAGCCTCCGGATGTTTAGGGCCTGTTCAGCTCGAACAGGAGGGTTGGGTTCTCACTTGTCTGGGAGTCTGGTTGGTTGGAGCCCGGGTCTGGGTGGGTTTGCGGGCTCCTTGGTGGGGAGGGTGAAATAGGGGCCTGTTCCCAGTTCAGGGAGCACTAATGTCGGGTTGGATTTGGGAGCCAGAGGCTCGATTCACAGCCCGCCCTCGTATGCTTTTTCTGTAAGTGCTTGCTGGACTCCTTTATTCACCAGATGTTTACTGAGCATTTGTTGTGTGAGTAGGTACTGTTCTAGGTGCATCAAATGCATCTGTGAGCAAAAGAGACAAAAGATCTGCAATCTCATGGAGTTTATATTCTAATACCTTACTAAAGTATGCAGAATACATTGGCTGCTCAGCGCTTTGGAAGAGAGAAAGGCAGACCTCAGGAAAGGACCCGGCTATGGGAGGGAGGTATCAGCGCATAGGCTCGTGATCTGGTGTTAAGTGACTGATTGCTAGGTTCTGGGTTCAGTTCCCACTCCTGCTGCTGTAGGCTGGTTCTGAGCCCAGGTTTCCCTGCTCGGAGCCTGCTCCACCCGTGTCCCTGTGCTGCCATCTGCTGGCCCTGTGACCTCTGACTCAGCTGCCTGGTGGGTTTTGGGTCTGAACTTTCTTTACATTTTGTTTAAGAAAGCATTTATTTAGAGGGTATATTCTTTTAGACAGAGTCTCACTATGTAGCCTGGGCTGGCCTCAAACGCGAGGCAATCCTTCTGCCTCAGCCTCCTGAGTGCTGGATGACAGGTGTGCGCCACCGTGCCTGCGTGTATATTCCAGACTCGGGTAGAAGATACCGAATAGTGGGGCGTGCGACCGAAGTGCAAGGGCCAAGCTTTTCATAGTTTTTCGGGTTAGCAGAACAATAAACAAATCAAATCTAATTGGATCACATTAGCACGAATGGAGAACACTGTTAGAAGTCGAAGTCGGCAACAAATACTTAAGCAACGCAGTTCTCTTTGGCTGTGGTGAGCAGAAATGAATCCGTACATAGAAATTTCAGGAAAGCCCATTTGCAGTTATCACGAGGGTTGAGACAGCCTGTGCAGGCCTCTGGGGAGACGCGGCTCTAAGTGGTTTTGGACAAACAACCAGCAGGGGGTTTATGGAGCAGCGTCTCCTCTTAACAGGAAGGTGGGGTAATTAGCCAGGTGGGCGGTGCCTGCTTGTAAATCCTGGCGCTTGGGAGGCTGAGTCAGGAGGACTGAGAGTTGGAGTCCTGCCCGGGCAACGTAGCAAGCTCTTGTCTCCAAGTGAAACGGTCAAAAGGGCTGTGAGGGCCGGGGACTTAGCTCGGTGGCATCGCCGCCTGCCTTGCAAGGGCAAGGTCTTGAGTTTGATCCCCAGTACCACAAAAAGGTGGAGGGGCTGTGGGTGTAGCTCAAGTGCAGAGGCCCTGGGTTTGGTGCCCTGTACTGCCTAAAACAAAACACAAACCAAACGGGGATGAAGAATTCAGGGTTGTGTGGTGGAAGCAGGATGCAGGTCGCGCTGCCCGGACAGGGAGGAGCTGCTTCCGGGCCTGGACATCAGGGTTTTCTTGGCCCTTAGTTTGCATCGTCTGTGCCAGGAGTTTGTGATTTCTAAAGCGATGAGGTTGGAGTGTGAATTTCTACATGGTCCCTGCCTCACACTGGGGCTTGAGCTTTTTGTGTTCTGGCCCAGGTGCTGTCCCTAGCCCAGGGACCCCAGGACTGCCAGCCTTCTCCTCGGTCTCCTGTCTGCTGCCATCCAGCCCTGTGACACTGGCGGCTGTTCCTTCTGTCTGTAGGGTGACAAACAGCCGTCCTGGTGACAGGGGCTGCAGGAGGTCTGGCATACCCGCCCTGGGTCCCGGGTCCCTTTCCGGTAAGAAGCCTTTTACAAAACTGAGGGAAGAGTTGGAAAAATAACACAGTGGCCACCTACGCACCCTGGCCCGGAGTCGCCAGGTGTTACCATCTCTCCTGGGACCTAATCTGCGTCTCCTTACCGCTCATCCCTGTCAGAGTGAGCCACAGGCACTGTGCCCCTTGCCCTGGAGTCTGGGGAGTTATCTGAAAGAGGACAGTGTCTCCTATGACCACAGAATGCTTTTATTCTTTAGAAGCCTTTGATTTTTTTGTTTGTTTTTTCTGGTCCTCAGTTTTGAATCCTGGGTCTTGTACACAGTAGCCAAGAGTTCTGACACTGACTTTCATCCCCAACTCCTTTTTTTTTTTCTTTTGAGACAAGGACTTGTTACGATGTGCAGGTTGGCCTTGAACTTGGCGACCTTCCTGCCTCAGCCTCCTGAATATTATTTTTTTGGGGGGGTACCGGGGATTGAACTCGGGTCCTTGTGCTTGCAAGGCAGGCCACTGAACCGCTGAGCTAAATCCCCGGCCCTCAGCCTCCTGAATACCTGAGACTATAGGCCTGTGCCACCACACCAGCTCAGAAACCTTTAACATCAGTGTAAAATTATTGCAGTCGTTTCCCAGGGCTGCCCTGACAAGTACCATGGACTTTGTGGCTTGAGGGATGGGTGGACACTTTTTCCTCACAGTTTTAGATGCTGGAAGCGTCCAAGGGTGGGGGCCGGTGGGTTGGGTTTCTGTCTTTGAGTAGAGGAGAGCCAACCTTGACAATCTCCTCTTAACGCAGGACTTCTTCAGAGACCTCACCTCCACATACTGTTATGTTCTGGAGAGCTGACGGTTAGAATGTCAGCATGTGGATTTAGGGTTCAGGATGGGGCTAATGTCTGTAACGGCACTGTTGTCCATGGGTGGGCCATCCTTTTTTTTTGGTGCCGGGGATTGGGCCCAGGCCTTTGAACTGAGCTATATCCTGGCCCTCTTTTTATTTTTTATTTAAAAAAATTTTTTTTAATTTAGGGCCGGGGATTTGCCTACTTCGAAAGCATGAAGTCCCGAGTTCAATCCCTGGTACCAAAAAACAAACAAACAGAAATTTTTAAAATTATTTTTTAAAATTTTGAAACAGGGTCTCAGTTGCTAACTTGCCTAGGCAAGTGTGGTCCTCCTGCCTCAGCCTTCCAGCGTGCTGGGGTGTAGGTGTGTGCCGCCTCGCTGGCTCTAGTCCGCATTTAAGTTTTGCCAACCGTCTCAGTCCTGTCCTTCACGGCGCTCCTCCCTCCTCCGTCCACGCTCCAGTTTTGTCACATGTCTTCCGTATCCTCTGTAACCTGGAACAGTTTCTTGGTTCTCGGGTTTGGTTGAGAAACGGTGTCTTCCAGGGGCAAGGAGCCGGTACAGGCGGGAATCAGGGTTTAGAAGCTGCTTGGGGACCGGTTCTGGCCCGAGGGCCGCCTTCCTGGCTTTTTCTTTGGCGTCAGAAGCACCGGGAGCTGCACTAGAAGCAGAGCTACCGCGTGTGGCCGTCATCCGCAGCGCATCCGACCCGGCCTGACCGCACCTCTTCCCTGCCCACTGCTCAGCCTTTAGGGACCCTCCTGTGTCACCTTGGGCCTGTGACTCCCTTTCCTATCAGAAGCACAGCTGGTTCCCCAAGCCATAGCCCTGAACGTTTTTCAGAGCATCCCCCATGCAGATCAGTAGAAAAGCAGCCACCCTGGAAGTTCCTGGGCCGGAAGTCGTTACACGGACGCTTCCCAGGCGCTGGCCCACTTCCCCCTGGCAGTAACCACTTGCTGTCATGGTTTCCGTCTTATGGTTGAGGAAGCAGGACTGAGTGATGAATCTAAAGTCACAAACCTGCAGGTGCCAGGCCCTGAACCCTGGGCTCAGTGTCTCCATCCTTGCTCCCCTAGCTAAGAATCACTGGGCCTGGGGATCTAGCTCGGTGGTTCTGCTGCCTGCCTCAGAAGCCTAAGGTCCTGAGTGTGATCCCTGGTAGTGGGGGGAATCACCGCCCGGTACTGTGTGTTGGAACAGCTACCTGTGTCACTCTGCAGTGACAGGTGGCTTCTGTCGCTGGTTTTGGGGTCCCTGTTGGAGCACAATGCTGAGCCCCTCGAGGGCAGGTCCATGGCCAGCCTGTGTCTTAGAGCCCCAGGCCCCTGGCCCTGGGGAGCTGGGTCAGCAAAGCAAATGGTGACTTCCAGGCAGCCAGATAGGGTGGCTCCTGCAGGCCCATGTGCTGCTTTTTGTCAAGTGTTGTGGCGCATGCCTGCAGTCCCGGCACTGGGAGGCTGAGGCAGGAGGATCACCATGAGCTCAGAGCCAGCCTGCACTACTGAGTGAGACTCTGTCTCAAAAACAGGGTTTCCCTATGTAGTTCAGGCTGACCTTGAACTCACTGTGCAGTGTAGGCTGGCCTCAAACTCATGGTGAATCCTCCTGCCTCGGCCTCCCCAGTGCTGGGATTATAGGCATGCACCACCACGCCTGGCTTGGTGTGCACACTTGCCTTTTTCCACTGGCTTTGGTCAGTTCCCAGGGTCCTACCTACAGGCTCCAGAGAATTGGAATGTCCCAGAATTGCCGAAAAGGGCTTGAGGAGGAAATGTAAATTTCTCCTCAACTTTCATGAGTTCCCAGTCGAGACCCAGTAACAGACATGGTGACGGGAGCCCCACTTTATAAACACGTGCAGTGCACCGCGTGGGAGGGACTTTGTGAACGTCACACGAGCTGCAGCTTAACTCTGACTTACTACATCTTAGGGAAGTGACCAAGGAAAGCCGTGTGGGCTTTCGGAGGGGGAGTTGGGAAGAAACCAGCGGGGCCAGGTGGATGGCAGGTCCCCATCTCTGACCTGGCCAGCGCCGTGTCTGGTGACTAAATCCTGTCCTTCCTGGTAGGGACAGGAGCGGGGACACCTGTAAAAACAGGTCCTGCTTTGCACCTGCTTCTCTTTACATGAGAGGCGCATGTTTTGGGGTGTTGTGTCCCAGCTCCCGTCTGCTCTGTGTAGACAAACGTCCTCACTCCTCCCGGGCAGATACCCCAGCGTGGAGCTGTGAGGGTTCAATGACAAGGTGTGCGCTCCCTTTGTCGGAAACTGTC
Organism: Fukomys damarensis; assembly: GCF_012274545.1. Taxonomy (NCBI): domain Eukaryota; kingdom Metazoa; phylum Chordata; class Mammalia; order Rodentia; family Bathyergidae; genus Fukomys; species Fukomys damarensis. The sequence continues at coordinate 44,557,460 of NW_022900948.1, forward strand.
AAACACTTTCCCAGAGCTTTTAAACACCATTTTACATTCCCGTCTGGATAGCTAAGGTTTGTGTGTCTTTTTTAGTTTTGCATCTTCTAGGACAGGGTTTTTTTTTTGTTGTTGTTGGTTGGTTAGTTGGTACCAGGGATCAAACTCGGGCCCTTGCACTTGCACAGCAGGCGCTGGAACCAATGAGCTAAATGCCCAGCCCTGTCTTGCAGTTTTAATTTGGTTTTCTCTGATGACCAGTGATGCTAAGCATGTTTTCTTTTTTCTTCCTCCTTTTCTCCCTCCCCCCTCTGCTGCATGTGCGTGTATGTGTGTGTGTGTGTGTGTGTCTGTGTGTGTGTGTGAGATTACACACAGTACTGGTGACTGAACCCATGGTCTTCACACTAAGCAACATTACCAACACTTTTTAAGCTTTTGTTTTGAGACAAGGTCTCATCAAATTGTCCATGTTGGACTCCAATTTAGAATCCTCCTGTCTCAGCCTCCCAAGTGCTAGGATGACAGGTGTGTGCTACCACGCCTGCCTCACTACACCCATTTGTTTTATCTGTCAATGGACTCAGGTTGATTCTGTGTCTCAGCTGGTGTGAACAGCATTGCAGTAAACATGGAGCGGATGTCTGTGAGGTGCTGATTTCCCTTACTCAGTGTTGGAATTACTGGGTTGGATTGTTCAGTTTTTGGGTTACAGGATAGTTTTTGGGTTGGTTTTTTTTTTTTTTTTTTTTTTTTTTTTTTTTTTTTTTTTGGGGGTTTTTTTTTTTTTTTTTTTTTTTATGTGTTGGTTTTGTTTTTTTTTTTTTTTTTTTTTTTTTTTTTTTTTTTTTTTTTTGATGCTGGGGATTGAACTCAGGCCCTTGTGCTTGCAAGGCAGGCGGCAGAACCACTGAGCCAAATCCCTGGCCCTTGACAGTTTTTAAAAATATAGTTTTAGATATTAGTCCATTATCAAATGGAAGGATGGTAAACATTTTCTTCCACTTTGTGGTTTGCCTTTTCATATTTTTAGCGACATCTTTTGAGAAAAGTTTTAATTTTGACAAAGGCCAGTTTAGTGACATTTCCTTTTTTTTTAGCATTTCCTTTTTTAAATTAATGTCTTTTGTGCCACGTGCCTACTCTAAAATTTCAAAAAAAACTTTTTCCTACACTATATTTTCCTTCACAAGTTTGGAGTTTTACTTTTTTTTTTCTTTTTTGAGACAGGGTATTGCTAGAATCCTCTTGCCTCCACCTCCCGAGTGCTGGGATTATAGCTGTGCACCACCATGCCCAGTGCGGAGTTAACTGTCTGTGGTCCCTTTCTAATTAATTTTTATGCTTGATATGAGATAAGGATTGAAGTTGGTTTTCTTTTTAACCACGTGGCTTTTGTTGTTGTGCCGCCGCTGTTGAAAAGGTAAATTTTTGCCCAATAAATTATGCTTAGTCCCATTGTGGAAAATCACTGGTCGCACACACGCAAGCCTAATTCTAGACTCTTCTTTCCACCGAGCTGTCAATCTGTGTTTGAGCGTCTTGGTCACCACAGCTTTAGACAAAGTCTTAACGTCAGGGAGTGTAAGTTCCTCATCTTTGTCCTTTTTCAAAACTGTTCTGGCTGTCCTGGGCCTTTTGTGTTTCCATGTGCATTTTAGAAGTACTTTTCTCGCTGGGCGTGGTGGCGCACGCCTGTAATCCGAACACTCGGGAGGCTTTGGCAGGAGGATCGCTGTGAGTTCGAGACCAGCCTGGGCTACATAGTAAGTTCCTGGTCAGTCTCACTACATAGTGAGACCCTGTCGCAAAAAACCAAAAAAAAAACAAACAAACAAAAAAAAACAATTACTTTTCTGTTTCTATAAAAATGCCGGACCAGGTGTGGTGGCACGCACCTGAAATCCTAGCACTTGGGAGGCTGAGGCAGGAGGATCACCCCCAGTAAGTCAGCCTGGGTTACTAGCAACAGCCTGACTCACAACAAGCAAATCAACATCCCAGGATATTGCAATTGCTGTGAATCCACAGGTCAACCTGAGAGAGTGCACGTCTTCATCCAGTGACTGCTACTCCGGGAATGTGGTCTCTATTTAGATCCAATTTCTTTTTCTTTTTGTTTTGTTTTTTGTTTTTTGATTTTTTTTTTTTTTTGAGACAGGGTCTCACTATGTAGTTAACTATGTAGTTGAGACTGACCTGGAACTCACTGTGTAGCCCAGGCTGGTCTTGAACTCACAGCGATCCTCCTGTCTCAGCCTCCTGAGTGGATAACTATGTATGAGACTGACCTGGAACTCACTGTGTAGCCCAGGCTGGTCTTGAACTCACAGCGATCCTCCTGTCTCAGCCTCCTGAGTGGTGGGATTACAGGCGTGCGCCACGATGCCTGGCTTCAATTTCTTTTTATTTTTAAATTTTATCGGCATGTTCTAGATGTACATAGTATCACCTTCATCACAGGAAATTTGTCCCTGTACAGAGTGTAGCTCAGTTCTTCCTTCTTCCCATTGCCCTCACCGCCCTTCAATCCCTCTTCCACTTCTCATTTAGGAAGACTTTGTTTCCAGTTTTTCCTTCTGTTATTTTTTTCTTCTCTCTTCCTTCCTTTTCTCCACCCTTTCCCTTGTTCCCTTCTCATGCGAACATTTTCTCCCCATTTCCCAAGATCTGTCCTGCACTTTGGTCCTCCTCGGAGGGGCATGTGCAGACCCAATGTCTTAGGTGGTGTGTTGGTCACTCTCCCACAGCTGGAACGAAATCCTTGGCACCCACAACTTAAAGGAAGAGAAGGTTATTTGGCTCGTAGTTTCAGTGGTTCTCCGTCCATGGTCCACCAAGGCAGGAAGTAAGGGAAGAAGGCCCCGGGGAAGACAGCTGCTTACCTTGGGGCAACGCGGAAGCAGAGAGAAGGGAGGAGCCAGGGCCAAGACCCCGCTTTCAGGCCACGACCAAGCGACCTCCCCAACCAGACCACGCCCCAGTGGCCGCTTCCAGCCAGACCCCGCCCACACCCCAGGCCACGCCCCCGGGACCACCTCCAACCAGGCCCCGCCTCCGAACTGCACCATGATCAGCCACCTTCCAAGCGCCCCGGCTCTGAACACAGGAGCCTTTGCCGTAACAGCAGGAAGATTCATTATTGATCATTTGAAAAGGCTGTGGACTTACGCAGTGTTATGTCATTATGTACCAGCCTCCCCTGTCAGTGTGCTCGGTGATTGCAGCTGCTTCCCGATGTAAACGGAATATGTCGCCCTCCCTTGGTTACGTAGATGAGTGTGGAGTCCAACTGATTTGGGTAACGGGGATCGAACTTTGGACCTCGCACTTACTAGGCAGGTGCAGTACCCCTGAGCTAAATCCCGGCCCCTGGCCAACCCTTACTCTTTGCCTCATTGAAACTGCTGGTGATTGGCGTGCGGTCAGCTCGCTCTCCGAGGCCCCGCGGTGAATGCCTTGGGCCAGGCGTGTGTCATGCAGCCTTGAACAGAGAACATGAGTTTGAGGACAGGGGGACAAAAGAAAGGCTCAGCGAAGTTGGTGTGGCCCATAAACCTAAAATTTTTACTTATCTGGTCCTTTGAAAATGTTTGCCAATCCCCGGTTGTCATATTTGCTTGTCTACCCGTTTATTTTTTAGCTTTTCTGAGACAGGGTCTTACTATGTGGCCCAAGCTGACCTCAAACTCTCAATCATCCTGACTCAGCCTCCCAAGCGCTGAAAACACAGGTGAGCGTCACACGCTGGCCTGTTTCAAATCCTGATGTAGGTCAGGGGTCTGCGCCGGACGTGGTCCCCACCTGGTCACGAGGTGCTCACGGCCTCATCGCTCAGTCCTGCCTGTTTCTTCAGCTGTGCACAGGGTGTGGGGGGCATAGACGGTTGGCTCCTGGACGCTGCAGGAGCCGCAGTCTGATTGCCCTTGTGAATTAAGTGTGCGGCTCCCAGCAGAGGCGCACACCTGTCATCCCAGCACTCAGGAGGCTGAGGCAGGAGTGTCACTACCAAGTTTGAGGCCAGCCTGGGCTATACAACAAGTTCCAGACCAGCCTGGACTTCCAGACCCTGTCTTCCAAAAGTAAAAAATAAAAAAGAGTGACCGTGTCACCACCATCCTGCTTCTGGGCACCAAGGTCACAGCCCAGCACCCACCCTGCCAGCCGTCTGGCCAGACAGACAGAGCACAGACCAAATCCACTAAAATCCCATGCCCTCCAGAAATAGCACAGGACTGGTACTAGCGCAGGCATGTGGCCTCCGCAGAAATGATGAAAAAAAAACCAAAAACCTGGCTTCCAGGGGGAGGTTTGGAACTTAGAACCTTGAACCCTGTGATTGTCAAATGGCCCCGAGCTGCTGTCCGCTGGAGGCAGTGGCCTTGCAGGAAGGGGACTTGGCCACACTGAGATGTGCCCTGGCGTGGCTGAAGATGGGGCGCGGGGTCCTGGAGCACTGAGGGAGCCCTGAGGGCCACGTGTGGAAGATCTGCCTTCCCATAGGGTGGCAAGGTGCAGCCCTCTCCGAGCACAGTGGTGTCCAGCAACGCCCCAGGGTGCCCACGCCTCCTGTAGCGGTCCCCAGAACCTGTGTTTGTACTGTCCCCACGGGGTGTAGCCTGTGGACTCCCAGATATCTACAGATACGTATGCCCAGGAGGGGTTCGGGCCACCGTGGCCTCTGGTCAGTTCAGTGAATGATTTTAAAGTGACAGAGCATCTGGGCTCAGTGGCGCACGCCTGGAGCCTCACTATGCAGGAGGCGGAGGGAGGAGGGCCGCTGGGAGTTTGAGGCCAGCCTGGGCTGCATGTCGAGGCGCTGTCTCAGACAGAGCAGCGTGAAGTACTCAGGTTCCCCACAGGTCCCTGCCAGGGCCTCCCCTCACAGCGTCGTCACCTGGCGTCGCTGTCGCCGTCCCCACTGTAGCTGCCCGCAGAGCATGACCGTGCTGCCTGCTGTGAGCCCTGGTGACTCAGAGGTAGGCCTGGCACCCAGAGAGCAGTGTCTGGTACCAAGTAGGAGGGCTTACTCTGAAGTGCTTTCTTCTGCGGGAGCTTAGATCCACAGGAAATTGTGACGCTGGGGGGTCCTGTACACGCTCTCCCTCTGCCCCAGACAGCAGTGAGGCCTCGGGGCCCCTGCCCGTGCAGCCCCCAGCTGTGGGACTTCCCTGGTCCCGCTGATGTAGGGCGGACAGGCTGCGGATGAAATACGGATCTGCATGTAAATATGGGAGATGCTCTCCTCCCAGCTCGCTAGGATGTCCAGGGTGCCGAGTTTGTGTTCTCTGAAATTGGACGAATTCTAGGAACAGCGGAGGCTAAGAGTAGGAAGAATTTACTGAGAGAAAGACAGCTTCTGGGTGAGAGACAGAAGGGGGCCTGGAAAGTGGGTGGCCCCGACCCCTGCTTCTCAAAGGGGTTTTATTGAGCAGGGCCAACAAGTGAGGTAGGCTCAAGGTGGGGCAAGGCTGAAGTCAGCCAGTACGATGACAAGTACAATCGCTTAGGGGACATTGCTGTAATCGGGATCAAGTGGGGAGGGAAGCACACCAGGAGTGAACATGGGTGTGGGAGAAGCGCTGGGCCGGGAGGTCCCGGTCCCCATCCAGGTGGTGTCTATTTGGAATATCAGCCCTGCCGTTCATCCCCAGGGGAAGGATGAGTGTGGCTCCTCCTCTTCCAGTCCTGGCCATCAGTAAATGGGCCTCAAGTGCTTCTAGATGGGACTGCCTTGGCCGGGCCTTATCTAGCTGCCTATAATATTATCTGTTTTGTTTTGTTTTTGGTACTGGGAATTGAACTCGGGACCTTGTACTTGCAAGGCAGGCAGCAGAACCACCGAGCTAAATCCCCAGCCCTGCCTATAATAGATCTAATTAAGTTAGCAGTCTACAATAATTCTAGCACTTGGGAGGCTGAGGCAGGAGGATCGCCACCAGATTGAAGCCACCCTGGACTACAGAGTGAGTTCAAGGCCGGCCCGAACCACATAACGACTGGGGTGACAGCCCCGCACTCAGGCGGGACACCTGTTTCCTTTCCCCAGGCTCAGAGCCTCACGCCAGCCTCACGCCCAGGGCCTGCTCGCCAGGCACGCTGTCAGTGTGTGGCCCCGCTGTCGTCTTCTCAGAGGAGGGCTTGGGCCTTGGCCAAAGTCACACCACGAGGACCTCTAGCCGTGCTAATCCCGGGCTGTGTCTCCTCCCAGGTGAGCCTAGGTCGCTATGGGGGACGCCAGGGACCTCTGCCCTCACCTGGACTCCATCGGGGAGGTGACCAAAGAGGACTTGCTGCTCAAGTCGAAGGTACGGGTGGCGGTGCCGGGTGTGGCTGCTGGGCCCCTTTCCTCCGCCTCTGCGCACACAGCGCTGGGCGTCCCAGAGTCCCTAATTGCAGACCAGCACAGCCATCTGGAAGCATCCGTGCTCTTGCCTGTATCCCCACCCACGGGGAGAGCAGCAGTCTGGGGCGGCAGTGGGGTCCCCTGGCCTTGGTGCTAGGGGCGGGGCCAGCGCTCACGCATGCGAGGCCTGTGCTGTGCGCCCCAGGTCTTGTGTGGGTGCAGGGAGGCCAGGCATGGGGAGCCAGTGGGTGCCCAGGTCTCTGTGTTTGCGTTGTGGTTGTTAAATTGAACTTTTCTGAAAAGGGAATGTGGTTCTGGAATGAAGTAACATAGCCTAGCTACTTAGACCCCGTCTCAAAATAAAACGCAAAAAAGGGCTGGGGAGGTAGCACAGTGGAGAGGTCCTGGATCCAGTCCTCAGTATCAACCTGTCGCCTCCAAGATGAAATAACTTTTTTGGTGTCCTTCACCGTGCTGTGTCAGGAAGCTCTGCCCCCATAACCACTTTCCTGCTTCCTCTGTAGATGCTCCTTACAAACGCAGACACGAGGAGCTGGTGCGCTCGGGCTCCATTCTGCCCTTCTCCCGTAAAAGACGGCAGATGCCAGAGGCTGCCTGACTGGTGTGGCCGCAGAAGGGTCTGTCCAGAGCTCACCGGTCCCCTGGCTCTGTCTCCAAGTGGCCTGCTCCAGTGACCTCTGCTCCTCAGTGAAAAGGGCCCCCCTGGGACCTGCGGCACAGCCAGCCACGGGGTCCCACTAGCTCGGTTTCTAGAGCCTCAGCACCCTCTGTGGCCCCAGGGTGTAAGGGCCCTCCCAGCTCTCAGCACAGCGGCTACAGGATTTTGTTTTGGAACTGTGCTCTAGACATGAACAGACAAAATGATTTTCGGCACAATTGAAGTTGCTGTGACAAAGTGACCCTGAAATACAGTGGCTTACGTGAGAGAGAAGTTCCTGTTTCTGACCTAGAACATAGTAGAGGAAGATAGGTCAGGGAAGGTGGCTCTGCCATTCTTAATGGGTGACTTTCATCTCTGAGTCCAGAGTGGTTGCTCTGGCTCCTGCCATCACATCCACATTGCCCCGTGGTAGGAGGAGGAGAAACAAAGGGAGGACAAGGCTCAGAAGAGGCCCACACCTCTGTTATCTCACTGATTGGAGTGGAGCAAGGAAGAAGGGCCAGGTAACAAGTGCAGCTCAGGAAGAGCAGGGTGCCCAGAGAGCAAGGGTCTGTCCGGTACAGACCTTGGTAATTTCATCCAAGCGTGATTTCATCTTGACGGTGACAGGAAGTGGCTCCGGAGCCTGCTCTCTGGTGACCCAGGATTCCCCAAGCGGCAGGTGAACCAGGTGCCTCTCACTCTCCTGCCTCCACAGGGGACCTGCCAGTCATGCGGTGTCGCGGGACCCAACCTGTGGGCCTGTCTGCAGGTAAGGACAGGGCATGGGCTGGGAAGGCCTGTCCTAACTAGGCCCTGCCCCAAGTGCAGCACTCAGGAGGCTGAGGCAGGAGGGTTGCTGTGAGTTCAAGGCCATCCTGGACTACAGAGCAAAACCCTGTCTCAAAATGGGCTCCCCGAAAGTTTCTTTTATAAAAAAAGCCACAGAAACACAAAACACAGCACTGTGGGTACAAGTGAAGACGCTGAGTTGGGCTTTCAGGGGACATAGGACCCCGGGACACAGCTTCCCCTCAGCTGATGTGGGTTTGGAGGTGGCTGTGGTCCTGCCTCAGGCTCCTGGGTCCGGAGAGTCGGCCAGGAGCCCTCACACCCTCGTGACCCCCGATGTGTGGTGCTGAGCAGCCAGGGCCACAGAGGCATCGGGGAACGCGCGGGCTGCGCCCTGGCCCTGGCTGCCGTGGCCACGCCTGGC
>NW_022900948.1:44566414-44569040 GCF_012274545.1 Fukomys damarensis
GCCCTCTCCCTGGGGATCACCCAGGTCCCCCCGCCCCAGCCCATGCGGCACCCTGCGTGGTAGGGACAGGCTGGGGGCTGAGGGCCAGGCCTCCTCACCCGTCTCTCACACAGGACTCCCTGCCACCCTCCCACCCCCTGAAAGCTGTCCCTGTCGCCGTGGCTGATGAAGGGGAGTCGGAGTCAGAGGATGAGGACCTGAAACCCCGAGGTGGGCAGCTTCAGGCAGGGGCGGGCGGTGGATGCTCGAGGTCCAGCAGACCCAGCCGTCCTCACCCGGGCTCTGACCTTCGACCCTGACCCTTCTGCATGTGGCCTCCGTGGCCGTGTGGCCGTGGCTGTCATGGCTGTTGTGGGAGGTGGGAGATAGCAGGGCAGGGCTTGCGAGGTCCCCTCGGAGCGGGGCCGTCACCCCTGCCGGTCGCTTCCCAGGCCTCACGGGCATGAAGAACTTGGGCAACTCCTGCTACATGAATGCCGCCCTGCAAGCCCTGTCCAACTGGTAGGTGGCCCCCTGCGGATCCCGTGGGTGACAGGCAGGAGGTGCAGTCCTCCCTGGGCCGCATCTGCGAGGTGGCGGAGCAGTGGGGCTGGAGGAGACAGGTAGGTGTGCCGCACAGGCCAGTACGCTGAGCCTGGGTGCCGTGACCAAGGTACTGTGGCTGGGGGTCTGTCCCCGGGCCTCCAGATGGCCATCCTCTCAGCCTGGCCCGAGCCTGTCCTCTGTGTGCACCTGGTGAGCTGCCTCTGTTAAGGATGGGGCGGGCCCGGAGTGACCGCACGGTCAGCACGGGGCCAACACTCGGGTGTTCCTGTGGGCTGGGGCTGTGTCCAGCTTCGGGTCCTCCGGCCCCTGCATCCCCGGAGCACCCGGGCCTTCGCTGCTCAGTGGGGCTCCTCCTAACCGAGTTGTGTCCCCTCCCTGCCAGCCCCCCGCTAACCCAGTTCTTCCTGGAGTGCGGTGGCCTGGTGCGCACGGACAAGAAGCCGGCCCTGTGCAAAAGCTACCAGAAGCTGGTGTCCGAGGTCTGGCACAAGAAGCGGTGAGTGCCTGGGCCCCAGCCCTGGGCTGAGGCCGGGCTTTAGGCAGCCCCTGTCTCCGGCCCTAGTGGCTGCCCGCACCCCAGCGTTACATGGCTCACAGCTGGCCACGGACTGATGGGCTGGGTCTCCCTGCAGGCCGAGCTACGTGGTCCCCACCAGCCTGTCTCACGGGATCAAGTTGGTGAACCCGATGTTCCGTGGCTATGCCCAGCAGGTAGGCTGTTGAGCTGCCTGGGCGCAGAGTGCCAGGGCGGGGTAGGTGGTCTCTTGCTTGGCAGGGCCTGTGGGTGGAGCCTGTTGCCATGTGGAGCCCGCAGGCGGGGCCTGTTGCTGGGCTGGCTGGCTTGTGCCCTCTGCCCCAGCCCAGGGAACGTGTCCTAGTCCCACCACCTGAAATAAGCCATGAAATAGGGCCCAGGCTCCTGCACACAGCCCTGGGTCTCAGCAGCACTTAACCAAATAAAAACATGAATTACAGTAACTTCTTAATCTGGGAGAATTTGCAAGCAGCCATATAGGCTGGGCGTGGTGGTGCATTCCTATAAGCCCAGCACTTGGGAGGCCAAGGCAAGGAGATTACTGCGAGTTCAAAGTCAGCCTGGCCTCCATAGTGAGTTTAAGGCCAGCCTGAATGGCATAGCAAGACCCTGTCTCAAAAATAAACCAAACAGGGATCCAGGATTTAGCTCAGGTGCCGCCTGCCTCATAAGCGCAAGGACCTAAGTTCAGTCCCTGGTACCAAAAACAAAAAAAACAACAAAAAAAAAACACCCACAAACAGCAGCCATATATTTCTAAATGATAAAATCAGAAGACCTGGCTGGGCATGCTGGCCCACATGTCATCCCAGCACTCTGGGAAGCTGAGGCAGGAGGATCCCAACTGCGAGCTTAATCTGGGCAACTGAGCGACTCAGCCAAATCCTGTCTCAAAGTGAAAAATAAGAAAAGCATGGGGGATGTAGCTGCCTGGAAACCCCAGCACCATGCACACGTGTGCACATGCACACATCATGTGGCCCAGGCTGTGGCAGCCTGTGTGAGATCACCCTATGTGGAGTTGCTGGTCCAGGTCCCAGGGGCCCGGGTGCCGGTGGAGTCCAAGGCTGGGCCTGGGCCTGCTGGGTTCCCTCCTCTGCTGCTGAACAGGGGTCCAGCGGTGGGTGTGTGGAGGTGCTGCCTGTGCCTGGCCAGGCCTGCTGCCGTTTCTGTCATGTGAGGAGGAGCTGGTGCCTGAGGAGGCCCTGCTGGGTGTGTGTGAGATTGTGATATTGGGCCTCTAACCCAGGGCCTTTATACCGAGCTACACATCTGGTCCTTTTTTTTAAATTTTGAGACTAGGTCTTGCCCACTTGCCCAGGCTGGGCCCACACTTACGATCCTCCTGCCTCAGCCTCCCAGAATACAGTGCTCACGGGTGGGCACCGCCAACCTGGCCAGGGTGCCCCTGCGGGTTGAAGACAGAACCAGGAGAGGCTGGCTGGACCTGGTCCCCTGCCTCCTGCCCGATGACACGCGTGGTGCTGCCCTGAGCTCTGGCCCGCTGTGGCGGCCAGGGAGCCGGTGGGCTGCTCCGCGCCGCCA
>NW_022900948.1:44570506-44573187 GCF_012274545.1 Fukomys damarensis
GGGAGGGAGGCGATGTCCCGCCCCGCTCTGCGCCTCCCGGCCTCCTCCCTGCCCGGCCCTGCAGCCCTGCGCTCTGTCTTCTGCAGGTTCGTGATCTCCTGCACCCCCAGCTGGTTTTGGGGGCCCGTGGTCACCCTGGAGGACTGCCTGGCCGCCTTTTTTGCCGCTGATGAGCTGAAAGGTGAGGGCCAGGCTGGCGGGAGGAGTCAGTCTGCTCTGATTTGCCTTCCTCGGTGGCGAATGTGAATGTTGTTTGTTACATGCATCGATAGCATTTTCTCAAAATGTCCTATCCCGCTCCTTTTCTCCTTTTTTTGTTAGCTGTTCAGAATCTTATTTACCTGTGAGAAATAAACCTGTCTTTCTCTTTCCTTTTCAATTTTTCTTTTCTTTTTTGGTATTGGACACTGAACTCAGGACCTTGGGCTTGTGAAGCAGGCACAGCAGCACTGAGCTAAATTAAACCCCTAGCTCTCCTTTGCAATTTTTAATTGTGGCAAAATACAAATAACACATTTACTGTCATAAACTCAGGAGTAGTGGCTTGGGAGGCTGAGGCAGGAGGATCGCCATGCGTTCAAGGCCAGTCTGAACTACGTAGGGAGACCCTCTCTTAAAACCTCGCTTCTTCGCCCCCTTAAAAATTTACCATCATAGCCATTTTTGATGGTTGTCGTCGTCGTTCTTTGGTACTGGCAATCGAATTCAAGACCTTGTGCTTGTGAGGCAGGTGCAGCGCCACTGAGCTAAATCCCCAGCCAGATTTTTTTGTGGGGGTACTGGGGATAGAACTCAGGACCTTGCACTTGTGAGGCAGGCAGCAGAACCACTGACCTAAATCCCTGGCTCACGGATGTTTAGTGTATATACATATCGTCGTCGTTCTTTGGTACTGGCAATCGAATTCAAGACCTTGTGCTTGTGAGGCAGGTGCAGCGCCACTGAGCTAAATCCCCAGCCAGATTTTTTTGTGGGGGTACTGGGGATAGAACTCAGGACCTTGCACTTGTGAGGCAGGCAGCAGAACCACTGACCTAAATCCCTGGCTCACGGATGTTTAGTGTATATACATATATATAACCACTATGCAAAATGTTTTCATCTTGCAAAAACAAACTCTCGATCCATTAAATTTCACCTGGAGCTGGGCCTGGTGGCGCAGGCCTGTCATCCAGTACTCAGGAGGGTCACTGTGAGTTCAAGGCCAGCCTGGACTGCATAGCGAGACCCTGACTCAAATCCATAAGTGAAAGAATGAATGTCCCCCTTGTTGGGCCCCTGAAGGCCACTGTGTGTTTTCCGGATCTCTGGCCTCACCCTCTGTAGCTGGCTCCTGCCAGTTCCTGCTTTCCTGTGACTGGCGTCTATTCCTCAGTGTGACATCCCCAGGGCTCATCCAGGTTGTAGACTGCTTGAGACAGGCCTCCCTCTTTAAAGGCCGAGTAGTATTCTACTCTGGCTAGTGCACGCTCTGTCCACTCAACCCTTGGTGGGCCTGGGTCCCGGTCCCCACTTGGCTGCTGTAAGCACAGGAGTAGAACGCCCCTCTTTCAGCCCTGCTCACACCCTGACCAAGGTGCTGCTCTTCTGAGAACAGTGGCTGCACTATTTCCCGGTCCCTCGGGCAGTGCCTTGGCTTCGGTTTGTCCCCGTCCTCAGCTCTGTGTCCTGTCCTGGGACCAGTAAGCAGACATGCTCGGTGTGAGATGGATTTGCATTACAAGGTTTTTGTTTTTGCGGTGCTAGGACTTGAACCCAGGGCCTTCACACTGAGCTCCAGCACCAGGCCGTCCTTTTTGTAGGAGGCATTAATTGATTAATTTTTTGTTTTTTTTTTGAGACAGGGGTCTCACGTTATAGTTCAGGCTGGCCTTGAACTCACAGCGATCCTCCTACCTCAGCCTCTTGAATGCTGAAATTAGAGGCAGGTGCCACCATGCCCAGCTTGTTTTTTTTACTCCACCCCCCTCCCAGCATTGGGGATCAAACTCAGGACCTCGCACTTGTGAGGCAGGCCACCCTGCCACGGAGCTAAACCCCTGGCCCCCTGTGGTTTTTGAGAGATTATTTCACTGGCAGGGCGGGCTTGACTCAGGGCTGGGATGAGGGTGCACACGCCGGGCTCTCCGGGGTTTTCTCGAGCACGGATCGATCCTTACGTTGGCCTTTTCTTCCCGCTTTGTGTCCCGCTGACCTGCACCCTCCGTACCGCTCCCAGGTGACAACATGTACAGCTGTGAGCGGTGTAAGAAGTGAGTGTGCGTCCCCCTCACCACCGCGGGTCCCCAGAGCGCCTGCGCTTCCGGGCCACTGACGCTGGCTCTGTGTCCCCAGGCTGCGGAACGGCGTGAAGTACTGCAAGGTCCTGCAGCTGCCCGAGGTGAGGGGCGCCCCAGGGAGTGGGTCCCGGGCAGGGCGAGGCTGGCGGCTGGGAGTGGGCTCACTGGCCCCGTGCTCCCCCAGATCCTGTGCGTCCACCTGAAGCGCTTCCGGCACGAGGTGACCTACTCCTTCAAGGTCAGCAGCCACGTGTCCTTCCCCGTGGAGGGCCTCGACCTGCGCCCCTTCCTGGCCAAGGAGTGCGCGTCCCAGATCACCACCTACGACCTCCTGTCCGTCATCTGCCACCACGGCACGGCAGGCAGTGAGTGGCCCTGGTCGGGCGGCCCCGCCCCCCACCC
>NW_022900948.1:44574072-44575464 GCF_012274545.1 Fukomys damarensis
GCCAGGTGGAGATCGAGGCGCTGGCCAGGCGGCGGAAGGCGGAGATCGACACCTTCATCAAGGCAGGCTGCGTGGCTGGCAGCGGGTGGTGGGCGCGCTTGGCAGTCAGGACGGCGTCTGTTTCCTTCCGGCTGCTGGGAGTTGAACCCAGGGCCTTTGCGCTGAGCTGCGGCCCCCGCTCTTCTATGGTTGAGACAAGGTCTTGCTAAGTTGCTGAGTTACCCAGCTGGGTTTGAACTCGTGTGCCTCCTGCCTCGGCCTCTTTCTTATCTGGGCTCTGGGTCTGGGCTGAGGACCGCAGGGTGAAAGCCGCCCTGTGCGGTGCGGGTGCTTGGCCGCTGCCCACGGGCACAGCTCCCTCTGGCTTTGCCGCGGTGCCTGGCAGTCGCTGCAGACTTGGTGACCCCAAGTCGCTTAAATCAGGGAGCTGGGTAGAAGGTGCTGGGGTCTGCTTCACGGCTGTGAGTGGGTCCTGCGGGGCCCCAGCCCCCCAAATGCTGTGAGAAGCACAGTTCATCACGGGAGCAGACGGTGTCCCCGTGACTGGGGACAGGGCATCCGCCACGTCACCTCCGTCGGCCGGGCCTGGTGTACACACCTGTGAGCCCAGCCTGGGCACCTTAGCAAGACTGAAACATAAGGGGCTGGGCTTCTCCCAGTGCCACAGGCCAAGCAGGGGAGACCTCAGCGACAGGACCAGACCCACCTGGGACTGTCCGGGAGCCCTGGGCCTGCAGACTGAGGAGCACAGTGCGGGTGGGGGAGGGGAGGGGGAGAGGTGACCGGATGCCTGTCCCGCAGCTGAACAAGGCCTTCCAGGCTGAGGAGTCGCCCGGTGTCATCCACTGCGTCAGCATGCAGTGGTTCCGCGAGTGGGAGGCCTTCGTCAAGGGCAAGGACAGCGGTGAGCGGGGCTCAGCCTCCCCGCGGGCCCCGAGTGCACACACAGGCCCGACACTCGAGGCCGGCTTTGCTGCTGCCCGTGTCGGGGCGCTCCCGGGGTACCCCCAGTCCCGGGCAAAGGGCAGCAGAGCTCAGCTGGGCGTGGGGCGCACAACGGATCCCAGTGACTCGGGAGGCTGAGGCCAGAGGGTCCCGAGTGGGAGGCCAGCTCGGGCAACTTAGCCCAGACGCTGTCCGAGATAAGAGCACCAGGGCTGGGGTGCATCCCGGTGGCAGTGACTGCCCAGCCCACGAGACCCTGGGTCACAAGCAGAGCTGTCCTCTGGGGGTGCACGCTCGCTGTGAGCCGGTCCCTTGCCCCGCAGAGCCTCCGGGGCCCATCGACAACAGCAGGATCGCGCAGGTTAGGGGCAGCGGCCATGTGCAGCTGAAGCCGGGTGAGTCCAGGCCGGGCCGGTCACCCCGTGCTCCCCCCCCCACGCACCCCGC
>NW_022900948.1:44575646-44575947 GCF_012274545.1 Fukomys damarensis
CCTGCCGTCCGAGCAGCCCGGGAGCGACAGTCACTTCTGGCCGGGACTCGAGTGCCAATCCAGGTCTTTGCCTGGCGGTGCCCACACTGGTCCCTGCCACGTCACTGTCGTGGGCATCGGCCCACACCTCCTGCCTGCTCAGGCCCCGCTCTTGTCCCTGGAGCCCACTGCACCCCCAGCAGAGGCTGTCACCACGCTGGCCGCACCCGGCAACCGCAACAACGGAGGGGCCCAGAGTTCCCCCACCTGTCACCGGCTCCAGGTGTCACCAGAGGCCCCGGCGTCCCTCCTGGCTGCAGAC
>NW_022900948.1:44576154-44578983 GCF_012274545.1 Fukomys damarensis
TGGGCCCTGGAGCAGGCTGTGGCCACAGGAGCGCTGGGGCCCAGAGCCTGGCCAGGCCATTCTGGGGACCAAGCCCCAGACCTATGGGTGCCGGTGGGGACCCGGGAGCAGCTGTCGCTGGGGTGGGTGACGTCCCTGCTGCTGCCGCCTGTGCCGCCACCCTGTGGCCGAGCTCTGGGCCACGTGGCTGTGTGTGAAGTCACAATAAAGAGATGCATCCCTGCAGCCCTGTTGTCACCGCTGCCTGCGCCGCTGCCACTGCATTCACCCCAGGGGCTAGGGGAACCCAGGCCAGGCCGGGAGGGGCAGGGAGCCCAGCTAAGCTGGGAGCAGCCTGGGCCCAACGGCCACACACGGTCGGGCTCGAGCCCAGCTCACCTGCGGGTGCACACGGGCTGTTCCTCCGTGGCCCGCCTAGAGCTGCCCCATGGATGCAGGCCCTCGGGAACCCTGGCGTTTCTGCCTGCAGTCGTAGGCTTTGCTGCTACTTTGGGGAGAGGAGAATTTGACCACTTTGAATATTGTTTTAGAAACATCCCCTTTACCCAGTGATCCCAGCACCTGGAGGCTGAGGCAGGAGGATCACTGAATTCGAGGCCAGCCTGGGCTACATAACAAGACCCTATCTCCAAATAAGGAAAGCTCTTGTGCAGCCAGGGTGTAGCTCGGTGATGCTTGGTTTGTTCCCAGCACCTAACATTTACCTTGGCTTGTCGCGAGCCGCGACGTCAGGATCCTGCCAGCAGGTCCTAAACCTGAAAGGACGAGGACAGAGAGACGAGAGGCACCTTCCTTCTCACGTTCGTTGCTTGCTTTATTACAAAACCTCTTCCTTTTATACTCTCCAGCTGCACGGGAGCGAGGGCTGCACGGGAGCAAGAGTACCGCCCACACATTCCAGAGGGAAACAATAACCACCATTATGGGTTACATCTGCTACCAGCTGAACTCGCCCGTGGCTATGGGCGAGAGCACGTCCCTGCCAGCGAGGTGACTCAAAGTTCAATCATGGCTAGGCCCGTGTCAAGGCTCACCGTAATGGCTCGCCATATTTGCTGTCTTGTCAGACGTGAGGGCCCAGCGACCTTCAACACAAAGAATAATACAGCCAGCAAGCTGAGGCAGGACGATCTCGAATTCCAGCCCAGGAAATGCAGTGACTTAGTAACACCCCGTTTGTTGTTTTTTTGTACCAGGGATTGAACTCCGGCCCGGCCCTTGCACTTGCTAGGCAGGCAGTGGAACCACTGAGCCAAATCCCCGGCCTGTGAGACCCTGTTTTAAATTTAAAAAATAAGAAGAGCACTGGCGCTATAGCTTAGTTGGAAGGGCGTGGGTTCAATCTCAGTACTGCAAAAACAACCCCCCAGAAAGCCCCCGGTGTGCGACTGCCGGCCCCAGGTTCCACCCACGCATCTCCGGACCTGCATTCACTCAGCCTTCTGTCTCACCCTCCCCTTTTCATGCTATGGGGTTGAGCCTGGGCCCTTTTCACTGCAGGACATCCCAAGCCCTTTATTTTTTTGAGGCAGGGTCTTGCTAAATTGCTCAGGGTGGGCTTGAACTTTCGATCCTCCTGCCTCAGCCTCCTGAGTGCTGGGACTACAGGCGTGTGCGGCCATGCCCGGCTGGTGGCTGACTTTCTTAAGGTCAGTTCGGTCTGGAGAATTTACTGAGATTTGGAGCTGTGGTTTCCTGTGACCCGGGAAAGTGGGACAGAAATAGCACCAATCAGCCGTCCCCTGTTTCCTGTCTGTTTTCCCGTGAACCCCCACTTCGCGGGTCGCATGGGGTGAGAGCAGGGTTGCTGGGGAGGAGAGGCGGGCCTCACCCTCTCGGGCTTCGGCAGCACAGCATGGACAGCTAGCGCCCTGGTGCTCACAGGCGGGTCAGACAACACCCGCGGGTGCAACCCCAGAACGCGGTCTCCCCCAGCTCGGTTCCGAGTGTCTTTTTGTTGTTTTTGAGACTGGGTCTGGGAACGTGGTTCAGGCCAGCGTTGAGCTCACTATGTAGCCCAGGCTGACCTCGAACTCGCAGCGATCTTCCTGCCTCGTCCTCCCCAGTGCTGGGGTGATGGGAAAGCTCCAGTAGGACTCCCGCCCGAGTCCTGCTCTACCACTTCCGGCCCCAGAGCCTCACTGCGGGGAGGGGCGTTGGAGCGAGGCCCCTCCCAGCTGCTTCCGGGGCCCAGGGCAGAGCAAGCCCTGTGTCTGTGCAGCTGCGGGACGAGGACGCTGTCCCCAGCCCGGGTCGCCCACCCGAACCTAAGAACAGAAGCATAGGGAGCGAGGCCTCAGGGCGCTGCATGCTCCTGGGAACGCAGGCTGGGGTGCCCGCCACCGCCCACGTACCTTCATCCGGGTCTCTGAGGGGAGCGGGGACTGCAGGCTCGGCGGAGGCCTCCCCAGGTGGGGACAGCACCCCCTGCTTTTCCTCACCCTTGGGACACACACCTGTGGTGGCAGCAATTCACGGGCATGGATTTCAACATTGTAAGGGCTTTTTTTGTTTTGATTAAAAAAGAGCCGGGCCCGGCGTGGTGGCGCGCGCTTGTAAGCCTAGCACTCAGGAGGCTGAGGCAGGAGGATCGCTGAGTTCCAAGCTAGCCTGACCCACATGGAGAGTCTCCATATCGATAGATAAATAAGGTGGTGCTGGGGCTGTCGCTTAGTGGGGAGCGCTTGCCTAGCATGTGTGAGGTCCTGGCTCATGTTAAAAAAGAAAAAACAGTCCTGACTGTTAAGAAAAAGGGACACTCGGCACGCTCTGCCCTCTGCGTCCACCAGGGGGCGCCCGCGCCCCGCCCGCGAGTCGGCTCGGCCTGGG
>NW_022900948.1:44579235-44586825 GCF_012274545.1 Fukomys damarensis
GTATTTCCAGCCCGACCCGACCGTGGCCTGGCTGTCTGAAGCCGTGGCTGCGGGAGCCTCCCGACCCGCACCCCTGCTCCGGCCTGGATGAGGGGCCCTAGGGACACGCAGACACCCTATCCCCAGGACGAGGTCGTGCCGCAGGTGCCAGGCCCGGGGTGCACACCCTGTGACCCCACGACTGAGACCGCCGGTGAGCTAGCTGGAAAAGAGGTTCGTGCACTAAAGGTCAGACTTGAAGAACTACCCTCACTTCCTTTAGGGATCAGCAGCGGCCGATGGGGCACCAACCACGGTGGGGGGACCCAGACCTCCCAGCCCAGCCCCTCCCAGAGTCCTCGGTTGGGTCCAGTGGGCTGCAGGACTTGCTTCCCCATTGGGTCCCCGATATTCCCTAAGCGACTATACTCTAATCTTATTGGCTGACCATAGTTTTGTCCCACCTCATACCCACTTTGTGACTTCCAATTGGGTCAGTGTTACCTAAGCGACTGTGCTTGTCCTCTTCTTGGTTGACTGTAGTTTTGTCCCACTTTGAACCCACCTCACCTCCTGGCTTTGCTCAGTAAAACACCCTCAGGGGCAAACCACTTTCCAGATCCCTTCTGTCCCCCTTAGAAGCTGTCTTTGGAAAATTCTTCCTACTCTTCACCTCTGTATTTCCAGGATTCATTCTTCAATTTTAGAGAACATGAACTTGGTGTGTCCCGGCATCCATCAGATTGGGAGTATAATATTTCCCTTACATTATCTGGGTTATTTGGAGGTCCTATATCATACAACCTATATCATCAGCACTCGGGAGGCTGAGGCAGGAGGATCGCTGGGAGGCCAAACTTGAGTTACATAGTTCAGGGCCAGCCTGAACTACATAGCAAGAACCTGCCTCAAAAAAACAAAACACCCCCCCCAAAAGAAGTTTAGCTCCCTAAAGCCAAGTACAAGCACATACCTGTAATCTCCGAGACAGGAGGGTCTCCAGTTCAAGGCCAGCCAGGGAAGTTGAGACTGTCTCAAAGGATTTGGCCCCTGATACCAAAGGCAGCAGCTTTTGGGACTTGGTAAGGGTTTTTGCTTTTGAGACAGTGCCTCCCTGTGTAGCACAGGCTGGCCTCAAAGTCTCAGTGGCCCTCCTGCCTCAGCCTCAGCGTGCTGGGGTGACAGGGAAGCACCACCACTCCTGGCCCAGCGTGTCTCTGGGAGCCAGTTGCAGGCCCTGGGGTCAGGGCCCCATGTGACCTTCCCTTGGCCCTCGGTGCCGGGTCTGCGCTGCCCGCTGCTGCACTTCCGGGAGGGCTGTTTTCCTGAAACAGAGCCGAGACCATTGGCAACAGAGCTGAGCACGGCCCCCACTTCCCCGGGAGGCGGGAAGGACTTGTCACAGCCCAGTGTGGGCCCAGGGCTCCCACAGCACGTGGCGCCCCCTTCGAACCCACCCTAAACCAATGCTGCGTGGCACAGAACCAGCGAGACCAGCCGGGCCACCAAGAGATGCCTGAGCCCTCTCAACAGTGGCCCCCGAGGAACAGGAAACTAGCCTATTGCTCCACCTCCCCTAGGCAACTGAGTCCCCCAGAAGGGAGCGTAACTGCCCTCTGGATTTGCATGCACACATAAAAAAAATTTTCTCATAAAGAATATTATGGCACACACCTGCATGCCCAGCACCCTGGGAGGCTGAGGCAGGAGGATCTTGAGTTCCAGCCCAGTTTAAAAAAAAAAAAAAAAAGCCCAGGGACAGAGCCTGGTGTGAAGGCCCTGGTTCAATCCTTAGTATTGGAAATAAAACAACAATCCAGGTGTCTCTTCGAACCCTTGGCCTGAATCAGCCTTCCGGTGGGCAGCAGTGACCTTTACAGCTCCCGGGTCCCAAGCCCGTCGCTGGGCTTCCCATCAGTGGCCCCACGTGGACCCAGGGCTCCCCTGACCCCCGGCCAGCCCATGGCGAGGGGCCTCTCTGTGGAAAAAAGACGCGAGACTGGAAGTCGTTTTATCGGCCGTTTAGTGGATTACAGGATTACAGAGCCAATCTGAGGCTCCCAAGGTAGCGTGGTTTGGTGTAATTCCATCTCCAGAGACAAACGGGTTCCCGGACCTGAACAATGGCGGCGTCCGTCGCGAAGCTGCTGTGCCCCGAAGCTCAGGGTTAGTGCAGCACACGCACACACACACACGCACACACACACACGCGCACACACACACACACGCACGCACACACGCACACGTGGGGCCCAACGCCGGGCTGAAGTGGGATCCTGGACCAAGACGGTTTGCGACGTTAGAAACACAAGAGACAGAGCCGTGGAGAAACGCGGACCGCGGTTCTGGGAGGAAACTTGGGTGGACTCAGCTGTCACGGTGCCGCGACACAGGTGTCTCACAGCTGCTACGGCGTGAGCCCCTCCGCTGCGCCGCTCACAGCCCAGGGGAAGCCCAGGGCGCCTCAGCTCTCATCTCGCAAAGGGAAAGCTGGGGAAAGCACGAGTTCCTCTTTCGTTTTGTCTTGAAGTCATTTTCTGGGCAGGTGCTCTTCAAATGAGTCTTTCTTTTCTTTTCTTTTTTTCCTGAGGCAGGGTCTCACTGTGTAGCCCAGACTGGCTTTGAAAGCTTGGCGATCCTCCTGCCTCAGCCTCCTGAGCGCTGGGATGACAGGTGTGTGCTACCACACCGGCTCCCAATGAGTCGTGCTGTGTCCCAGCGGGTGGAGAGGGCAGGCAGGACCCGGAGGAGTCCCTGGTGAGAGACGACCCCGCAGCAGGAGGCCGAGCCAGGGGTCCTGACTCCCCTTCCTCCCGGACACAGGGGCTATGAAGGCTTAGAATGGAGCAGGAGTGGGTGTGACAGACATGAGGGGCCCATCCGTCACGGGACACGGGCGCAGCCCAGCCTCTCGCCACCGGCCCTGCGCAGTTGCCCAGGATGCAGGGACCGTCGGCCCCACGGCGTCCGGACCGCGGGGCGCAGGCAGACATCCAGCCGGGCGAGCGACAGCCCCGTCCCTGGTCCCCCTGTCGCCTGGCCTTGGCATTCCCAGGCCGGTCACTGTTGTCCCCACCCCAACTGATCCAACCACAGAGGACACTCAGGTGACCCCTGGGTCTGAGCCAGGCAGGGCGGAAATGCAGCTTCCAGCGACTCTGGACCCGCAGGGCCGAGCGTCTGTCTTTGGTGGCAGAGGCGATGGAGCCCTACAACGCTACTCAGAGCGCAGGGAGGAAGAGGCGCAGTCACGGCGCAGCACTGAGCGTCGCTGGGTCTGGGAACCGGCCGGGTGGACACGGGCGGACGACAGGGCCAGCACCAGCTGCAGGGGACTCAGTGCCGGCCAAATGCGGGTGGGGACCCCAGTCCCGTCTGGGGCGCTCTGGGCCCAGGATCTGTCAGGAGTCCTGGCACCAGCGGTCACCTCGTCGGGAAGGCACGGTGTGAAGTGTGTGACACCTGTCCCTCCGGGGCCCCGAGGAGCAAGCCGGGCGAGGAGAGGAGCAAGGCGGTGCGGGGACGCGGCTGCGAGCGTCGGTGGCCTCAGTCTAGGAATCTACAACACAGAAGGAGAGGACAGCAGGGTTAGAGCAGGCGGGTAGCAGACGGGCAGGGCCGAGATCGGCACTCCGCCCCGAGAGGGGTTCAATAGACATTGGTTATGGATGGGGCAGGTCTGAGACAAGGAACTTTCACGGTTTTATTTCTGATTTATCCTTGCACTTGTGAGGCAGGCAGCGGAACCAAGGAGCTAAATCCCTGGCCCTGGAGAGGTGTTTGAGACAGGATCTCACTGTGGTTCAGGCCGGCCTTGAACTACGTAGCCTGAGCTGGCCTTCACAGGTGGCGATCCTCCCGCCTCAGCCTCCCGAGTGCTGGGATTACAGGAATAAGTCACCTCGCTCAGCTTTACCTTTGATATTTAAGAGAAAAGTCAATGAAACCGAAGCCGGCTACTCCAGCTTGTTTTCTCTTTTTATCTGGCACTGGGGACAGAACCCACGGCCACCTGGCACCTTACCACTGAGCTTCAGCCCAGACCCTGACTGTATTTTTTTTCGTGGTACTGAGGATGAACTCAGGGTTTTTGTACTGTTATAGCCTAGCTCTTGTTTGTTTATATTTTTATCATTTTTAAAATTTTGAGACTGAGTCTCAGTAAGTCTGGCTAAGTTGCCCAGGCTGGGCTCAGACTCGGAGGAGCCCTCTGAACCTTGGAGAGAGGGACGGGTTTTCCAGCACTGAAAAGTTCCTCAACAGTGAAAGTTCTTCCTCGAGGGGGGACGGGACACGAGCCGGGGTTCAGGGAGGACAGGAGGACCCTGCCGCGTGAGAAGAGGAGGCACAATTTTAAAAAGCATTTGGCTAGAAAATTCCCCGTCACGAAAGATTCTGAGTTAAATATTCATATTACACAGAATAATTTTCTTGGAAAAGGGAAAAATCACTTAAATACACAACACTGAGAAAAATATAACATTTATTAGAGAGGCAGATAGTAAGGTACAACTAGATGCCAGACAGATTCTTTTCTTTTAAGGGGAGAACAGAAAGGAACAATCACGTTAGCTGTGCGCAAACAAAACTTACTCAGAACCCAAGTGTCTAATGAACCCCAGGGCGGAGTGGCCAGCTGGGGTTCTAGCTGCAGTGCAAGAGTCCTGGGGCCGCCCCAGCAGTTATAAAAACAAAAATGTCGTTAGGCAGCAGAATCATCCATAAAACAAACAGATAAAAGAGGAAAACGTTAAAACAACTACTTCAAGTCGTCCTTTTAGTTTTTAAATTGCAGTATATACAAATACATTCTGTGGAGAGAATTACAGACATGTTTAACAGAAAGCAACTTAAAAAACACAAACAAAACCCACAAAAGTCACAACGCAGTTGACCTGTTGGACGTTACTCTAGTGTAAATATTTTGGCAATTATTAAATAAGCACATCGTGGACAACACACACAGACACACACACACCCACAGTGCCCCGGCAATATTAAAAATAAACTCACTGAATCCCAGACCAGCAGCCCCGCCCACACCGGAGGGCGGTTCCTACACGCAGTGGGGGGCTCCAGGCCCACAGAATTAACCTCGGGGAGCTGGGTAGAGGGGGAGCCTGGGACCGTTTCACTCCTTCCGCAAAGTCTGGGACAAGTGTGGTGCGCCGGCTGGGAGCGGGAACCCGGCCCTGCCAGGGCCCCTGTGCGTCAGATGGGGCCGGGCCGTCAGGACCCTTCTGGGGTGACGGGACGGTGCACCGGGGCACGGCCTCAGGAGACCGGTTTCCAATCGGGCTCTCAATTTACACCCCCGTACCTGCCCACCACCTCTGCCCCCGCATAACCCTAAAGGAGACAAAATAAAGAAACAAAAACCCCACCAGCAGGCTTTTAAAACGTCAACGGACCCTACTTCAGACTCAGTCAGGGGCTCTGCTCTCTCCGGAAGGTCCCTGTCTGAAAACGAATCCAGCGTGGAGGTGCAGACAGACTTTTGTGGCTTGGCCTCCTGGTCATTGTCTAAACAGACGCCGGCAGTCAAGGCTCAGCGGACCCGGAAACTGGCCTTTTGCCCCTGTGGTCCCGGGGTTGGACTCAGGCCTTCATGGGCTCCCAGTGAGCGCCCACCACTGAGCACACAGCCACAGCCATGGCAGCTCCCACCCGGAGAAGCTGCAGCACAGCTCCCGTGAACAGGCCCCAGACAAACGGCTCTGTCAGTACCACACTGGCAATGGTATTCACAGGGAACACAGAAGCCATGCTGGTGTATTCCTATAACCCCAGTTCTTTGGGAGGCTGAGGCAGGAGGGTCCCAAATTTGAGTCTAGCTTGGACAACTTAGCCACTTAATAACTCAGTGAGACCTTGTCTGAAAACAAAAAAGGGCTGGGTGTAGCTCAGTGTGAAGGCCCTGGGGTCAACCCCCAGTCCCGTGCCACCCCCACGTGTACAAAGCCAACACGCGCTCTTGGAAGGAGGCTGGCTAGGGTGAGCCTTCCGGGTTTGGAGGTGAGGCTCACACTAAGTTGCCCAGGCTGCAGCCTCCGCTCCCAAACCCCTGGGGCACAAGTGTGCCCTCCGAGCCCGGCTGGGCTTCCTGTCTGTGTCCCTGAGCTGTCCCCGGGTGGGCACCGGGAGGCGGGCACATGGCCTCCCACGCTGCCATCTCCATAGGCACCGAGCATGTGTTATCTTCAAAATAAAATCTCTTCATGAACCCGGCCGCCAGCAAGTGAAGGTTACTCCACCCCACCTCGGGGCCCTGTGAAACCTAAGTGCAGTGGCACTAGAATCTTGATCCTGGCGGGTTCAAGAATCTGAATAAACAGCTCTTACTTCATTTCTATCTATTTATTTCGGAGACAGGGTCCCACTGTGTAGCCCAGGCTGGCCTTGAACTCACGGCGATCCTCCTGCCTCGGCCTCCCAAGTGCTGGGATTAAGCTGCTGCTTTTAGATTCCCTTTGGGACTGGGGATGTGGCCCAGTAGCCCAACATCTGCTAAACGTGCTCGAGGCCCTGGGTTCTACCCTCGGCTCCACGTTAAAACAAAATCAGCTTTGCATTGACTTCTGCTCATAAAATAAGCCCACAGTATGGGTGTTCAGAGCTGATTTCCTACTTAAAAGCGGGACAGAAATCATTATCTGCAAGGTCAAACAGAAAGACGGCCTTACCCGGCACTGTCACTCCAACCCCAGAGCTGGTGCTCGGTCCCAGCTCGCGACAGTGAGGCCGGGCTCGGTGACCGCCTGTGCATGTGGCCAAGGCCCCTCTAACGTCCCTCCCTCTCGGTGCCAATTTGAAAATGCGAACCCCAACCCCACCCAGGTGCCTTGAGGTGGTGCGACATTTGGTTTTATCCTGGCTACCACAGAAGATGGGCCACACATTCTACGACTTCCGGTAACTTTACTCTTTGGGTCTAAAAGATAACAATGGTAGAAAGAGACAGAGGAGGAGAGCGGGAGAGGAGAGCGAGGCCCTGGGACGGAGGCCGCGTGGAAACCCACCGCAGCTTCGGCCGGTCTTATCTGCAGGACCAAGAGCTCCGGATGAGAAGAGGCTCCCTGAGCCACGGGAAGGCGACTGAAGGCAGCTGAGGCAGGAGGGCCCTGCTTATCTCGCTGCCCAACTGGGAGGAGTCTGAAGATCAGGAAGATCCAGGTCAGACCAGCTGCTTCTTTTTGTTTTTCAGTGTTTTGCAG
The DNA here is from genome assembly GCF_012274545.1 of Fukomys damarensis. Taxonomy (NCBI): domain Eukaryota; kingdom Metazoa; phylum Chordata; class Mammalia; order Rodentia; family Bathyergidae; genus Fukomys; species Fukomys damarensis. The sequence goes on from NW_022900948.1 coordinate 44,586,429, forward strand.
ACTGGATCTTGCTAAGATGCCCAGGCTGGTCTTGAACTGGGGATCCTCCTGCCTCAGCCTCCTGAGTAGCTGGGATTAAAGGTGGCATCACCATGCTGGATTTCAACTGACTACTTAGCCAGACTTCCCAGGCTTCCTCGGGTTGTCTGGGACCACAGGAACGCGACAGGGTGACGCACTGTGGATCTTAGCGCAGGAAGCGTATTTAAGTGCAAACACCCTCTGCGCGCACAGAGCCCCGTCCTTCCTTCCCTAGAGGGGAGGCCGCCTGCCGAGGCCTGGACACAACACCGGCGCGGTCCGACTTGCGGCTGCTCGGGGCACGTCCTCTGAGAAACCGCGAGAGCTTTCTGGGTTCTGAGCTACAGACGCTGCCGTCGGGTCGCGAGGCCACGGC
>NW_022900948.1:44587018-44588805 GCF_012274545.1 Fukomys damarensis
GGGTGCATCGTGCCCGCCCGGGCCGCCCCTGCGTCCTCCACGCCTCTGCCGGGGAACCGCCCGGGAGGTGCGGGAGGGGAGGCGCCAGTTTTAGGGGACGTTTTGTAAGCGATATTAAATATAAGTCTTAGCACCTGTGGCGTTTTTGTCCAAACAGACTTCGACGTAGGAGGTGGGGACGTAGCCCTCCTCGTCCTCGCTCCTCCGGATGCGGGTCCACCCGTCCCCTTTGTCTTCCTCGATCACATACAAGGTTTCTCCTTCTGCTACTGAGATGGTCCCTTCGTTCTGACCTGCGGGAGCAACGGCAGAATATTTCAAGACTCCCTGGAGGATGGGCGTGGTGGCACCTGCCTGTCACCCCACCACTGGGGAGGCTGAGGCAGGAGGATCGCTGAGAGTTTGAGGGCGGCCGGGAGAGCCTGTCTCGAGATAAAACCATGACTGGGGATGCAGCTCAGTGCAAAGGTCCTGGGGCCAATCCCTGGTGCTGCAAAAACAAGAACAAAACCCCGGGACGGTGGGGTTCACCTGTCCCAGGGCTCCCAAACCCGAGCTCTGCCAGCTCCGTCCACAGGCGGCTCAGGAGCGTCCTGTGGAGCCTCGACTCCAGGTCCTTGGGTTAGCAACAATGGCCTGGTATTTCTAGCAATTCCTGTTTTCTAGCCAACCATGGAGCTGACAGTAAATCACCCACGAGCACCCCTGATCTCAGCACAGCTATTTTTCTTTTTTGAGATAGCATCTCACGGTGTGGCCCAGGCTGGACTCAAACTCAAGGCAAGTCTCCTGCCTCGGCTTCCCCAGTGCTGGGGTGACAGGCCCGTGCCATCGTGAGCAGCTTAAATACTTTCAACGGCCCGGTGGTGCTCGTCAAATACGATCCGAAGGGTCCCCGTCCTCCCCAGCGGGCGCCTCCCACTTCCGGTCAAAGACCCCACGGGGCTCCGAGGCCCAGACTGCAGCTTGGGACCACGTCCTGCCACACCCGCCTCCTCTTGTCACGTGTCTGTCACGCGCTCCGGGCAGGGGCTGCGCCACCTTCGAAGGTGTAGAGGGCCTTGCAGGTCCCGATGGCGGGCAGCGGCTCCTCTTCGTCGAACTCGTCGTCGAAGTCCGTGGCCGGCACCGTCAGCTCGTTCCCCTGGCTCCGCTCCTCTGTGTAGCTGCCATCCGGGCTGCTCAAGACAGGAAGCCATGTGGCCACTATCGCGACCGAAAGTGCCACCTCCCTCTCCCTGGCCCCTTTCCCTTTGCAAACGCTCTTCCTGTCTCCTGGTGCCTTTTGTTCTGCTCTTTAATTCCCTTATACTTTGGGTTTCTCCTATAAGAGAGACCTCGCCACACGTAATCTGTGTCTGACTTAGCTCACTTAACAGTGAGGGCTCAAGGCGCATCCACTTCCTACAAGTGACTCCAGCACGGCCTTGTTCGTGGCAGAGTAGTACTCCACGCCACAGAGGTCACGGTCTTTTCCACGCCTCTGTGGACAGACGCACAGGCCGGGGCTACGGGCTGTGCAGCCGTGACCGTGGTGTGCACGGACTGCTGAGAAGACGTCTTTAACTCCCAGAAGGCAGCGGCGGGCTCCCGGGGGATCTCTGGTTAGGGTCTGAGGAATGTCCACAGGGTTTCCATGGCGATTCCCCCAACGCTGTAGGAGGCTCCCTTCCCCCACCGCTCCACAGGGCTTGTGAGGCCCGATTCCCGGCCGCGCCACCCCCCCGGGGGACAGCCACCCACACCCGCGGCCCAGGCAGGGACTGTACCTCTCGCGGTCCTGGGCG
>NW_022900948.1:44589020-44596647 GCF_012274545.1 Fukomys damarensis
CCTTGTAAGCCCCTCCGCCAGCCAGGCCTGGGGACAGAAGCCAGGAGCAGGGCCGGGGCGGGGCGAGACCCGGGTCAGCGCTGGACAGCAGCAGAGCCCCACTGCAGCCTGATCTGGGTAAGTCACTTCCGGACCCCAAGTCCCATGGCCAGGACGTCACCCTGGAAACCCGAGGCCCTGTCCCCTCCCTCCCCGCTTCCCCAGACCCCTTTCTAACTGGAAAGTTCTGAGACAGGGTCTCACTAAGTCACTGAATTTCGGAGGCTGGGCTTGAATTTGCAACCCTCCTGCCTCAGCCTCCGAAGTGCTGGGATCACACGTGTGTGCCGCCCTGCCGGAGGCTCCCAGTGAAGGAGCCGTGGGATTCCTCCCGGGGCGCACTGGGAATGACACGCATCCCGCACGGTCTCTGTTCCTCAGCCCCAGTCCACACCTCAAACTTCTGCGCCTCGAGCCGCAGCCTCTCTGCATTCTGGCTGACCTCTGCGAGCTTGTGGTCCAGGCTGGCCGGGTCCCCCATCTGTGGGTTCTTCAGGTAAACATCTTTCATTTTGGTTATGGCGTCTCTGGAAGAAAAAAAAATCAGTAAGACCAGAAGTGGGAGGACAGCCACGGCTGATTTTACATTTCAGTTGTCCTTTCTGCTTTTTTCAAATTGTTTATTTATTTAGACTTTTCCGAGACAGGGTCTGACTGTGTACCCCCGACTGGCCTGGAACTTACAGCAACCCCCCTGCCTCAGCCTCCCAAGTGCTGAGAGGACAAACAGGGATGCGCCATTGAGCCCAGCCTGGCAGGAAGATCTTGCACCAAAGCTAGGAGGTGGGCAAAGGCAAGAGTGAGAGTCGTGCCAGCTGCCCTCATGTAGCCAGGTGTGGTCTTCCTAGCACTCAGGAGGCTGAGGCAGGGGGATCGCTACACGTTTGAGGCCAGGCTGAACTGCATAGTGAGATCCTATCTCCAAAACCAAAACCAAACAAGTTTCTCTCATTTGTACAAAATAACTCACTATTCATTCGTAAGAGAGGTGGGGGACTGACACACGTATATAATTTGCTGCTGACTCTGAACAAAGGCTCTCATGGAGCAGCCCAAGGCCCAGGTGAGGGTCAGGCCACCTCACCTCTGATCCATCTCCTTCTGAATCTCCCTGTTCAGTTCGTCCACCTTCTGCTGCAGCTTCTTCCTTCTCTGTTCAGGCGGGAGGTTGCTGAAGTCCTCGGGCGTGGACCCCTGGGGACGGAGCAGGAGTCGGGAGTCGTCGGGGAGGAGGGGACTGGAAGCTGCCGACCACGCCCATCCTGAGCGCAGAGCCGCAGGCGGGGAAGGACCCCCCCCTCCCAGGCTGGCCCAGTCCGCTTCCTTAATGCAAACCAGGGACGTGCCCTGCCGCAACTACTCCACAACCAAACTGCTGTTTTCTTTCTTTTCTTTTGGGGGGTACCGGAGATCGAACTCGGGTCTTTGTGCCTGCGAGGCAGGCAGTGGAACCACTGAGCTAAATCCCCGGCCCTTTCTTTCTATTTTCTGAGACCAGGTCTTGCCACGTAGCCCAGGCTGGCCTCGAACTCTCCGTGACCCTGTCCGTGACCCTGTCCGAGCGCCCCGGAGGACAGGCGCCTGCTCTTCCCGTTCCCACCCCGAGGGCTGCTCTCCATGGCTTCAGGCAAGGCCGGGCCGAGAGATGGGTCACGGCGCTCTTCCGCAGGGAGTGTGGGTGACAAGGACACCACGAGCGCCACCCTCTCCTGCCAAGTGCCGTCACTGCCTTGTGAGAGCGTTGGCACAGAACATCCACTGTGACCTTGCACTCGGTCCTCAGGGCGGAGGAAATCAACCTCGCTGTTCTGAATCTGCCGGAGAAGTGTATTTTTGGCCCACGCCTACAATTCCAGCGCTCAGGAGGTTGAGGCAGGAGAGTCACTGTGAGTTCGAGGTCAGCCTGAGCTACACAGCGAGACCATCCTGAGAAAACAAGAGAAAAACACCCCAAATGCTGGAGGCGACGGGAGCCCCCAGATCTTGCGGCCGCTTGCGGCTTAGAAAGCTCAGGCCAAGCTCAGGCCAAGCTGTACTCTCAGGCACTTTTACGCAAGCTGGGCTTCTCTGTGAAGAAAATGCGTTCAGAGAGCCTAGGATAAGCCAGGGAATTTAGAAAAGAGGTTTTCTTTGAATACCTCAATTCTTTCAAACAGGGCAGGCTGACTTGGGGGGTGGGTGGCAGGCGGGCCCAACAATGGGATTCCGGAAGGGGCCACGAGGCCAAGCTGCTGGGCGGGCCCGTAACTGGGCCAGGCTGGAATGTGTGAGTCAGCAGATGTCCAGAGGAGAGGCCCGGGGGAGACCCCGTTACGGCTCAGAGCGCGCAGAGGCCGGGTGTGCGGGAGGGCACGTGTAAAGATTTCACTGAAACCAGAGAGGCGGTGACGGTGTGCAAGGAGTTTGGTCTCCCAAATGAACAAGAAGCAAAGGTCACCTTGAATATAAAGAAATGGCTTGATCGACAGGGTTTGGAATATTTGAAACCTTGATTATTATTTGCCTTTCGATCTGTTCAATCGGTTCAATGTGAACACTGAGCTTGAAAGAAAACACTTAGGGTTCACACTGGAAATTACTTAAAAGCAGATCAACATGTTTTCCAGAACTGGGGTCTTTGGTTTTTTTTTTTTTTTAAAGCTGGAATGTGCTGGGCGTGGTGGTGCACGCCTGTCATCCCAGCACTGGGGAGGCTGAGGCAGGAGGATCGCTGTGAGTTTGAGGCCAGCCAGGGCTACACAGTGAGACCCTGTTTCAAGAAAACAAAAGCAAAACAAAACAAACCGAACAAAAAGAAGTCAGTACTAAGCGGAGCGCTCCTCCTGCCTCAGCCTCCCATGTGTTGGGGTGACGGCGTGCACACACACACACACACACGTGCGCGCACGCATGAAAGTCATCACTGTGTGCTCTCCCGAGCGGGCGGCAGCACACACCAACCCACCGCTCCTGCGCCCACACACCGTCCCTTACTGAGGACGCTTGGCGGTGGCACCTGAGGTGACGTGGAGCTGGGGGCTGCGTGGCTCAAGTATCTTTTCATAAACATAACGCTTAGACAGCATGAGGGGCTGACTCTCGCCCTCCATGTCCCTAAACCACCGGGGCTGTGGCCGCCAGGAGCGCGCGAGCTTCCCCCTCCCTGCCGCTCAGGCCACTGCGATCGCTGAGTCTCTGCCTCCTCTTTTACCTGCTTCTATGGCTCCCATGGGGGCCTTTCCCATGATTACGTTTACTTTTATTTCAAATGATCTAGTAAATACTGTCCCGTTTGTAACATTTGCGTTCCAATTTATAGAGAGAGTTGATCACCATCTGTCACCCTCTTTTCTTTCTTTCTCTGAGTTTCTGAGACAGAGTCTCACTGGCTTCAAACTCATGGTGATCCTCCTGCCTCAGCCTCCCGAGGGCTGGGACTGCAGCATGCGGCTGTCATCCTCTTAGGTCCTCACAATAACGAAAACCGGGTCGCAGTTAAGCGGTAATTTTCTTAGCAGTTGAAAGGGTTAGGACCATCCATCAGCCGCGGGCATTCACACCCCCGGCCTCGTGGACGCCAAGCAAAGCCCGGGAGACTCGCGTTAGCAGAGCACCCACGGGCCCGCGGGCCGGTTAGGTCGGGACATGCATGGTCGTCGTGCTTACCAGCTTGAGAGAGAGCTTCGGGAGAAACGGAAGCGGTAACGGCAAGAGGGCGCCGGAGGGAGAGAGAGAGAGAGAGAGACACGCATCAGAAGGCAGGCGGCTGGCCGCGGCTCACACCACACACAGCTCCCTGGTGACCGGGCGGATCTGTGCACAAGTCCCCACAAGGGCCGCCGCGGGCCACTCTCTAGGCGGGGTGCATAGGGTGAGCGGGACACGGCCACCAGAGGACGCTTGCGATGGGCGCTGCGTGGTGACCACAGCAGAAAAAGACCAGCCCGCCTCTGGCTCACCGGGTTTCTCCAGCTTTTCACAGATGTTTCCCAGTAAACACCAGTCACATTTTCACCTCAAGTAAACAGCCTCTAGTAAACAGGAACCCTGGCATTTCTTAAGGGCACTGAGAGGCCTCAAACTGCTGAGTGGACAAGTAAGGACTACAAGTCGCTGGAAGGAACGACCTAGCCAGGTGAGGTGCTGCTCACCTGGAATCCCTGCATGCTGGGAGGCTGAGGCAGGAGAATCCCAAGTTTGAGCCCAGACCCTGCCTCAAAATGAAAGAAATAAAAAGCACTGGGAATACAGCCCAGTGAGAAGGCCCCGGGTCCCAACCCAGACGCCTCCACCTGGTGTAGCCCTGTCTCCGGCCTGTCCCTGGCCACGGGGGCTGCACAGGTCTGGAGAAACAGCCGGGGCAGCTGCTGTGGAAAAGTCGCCTTCAGGAAACAGGTACCTGGGGTCACCCGCCATGGCCCTCGGCTACAGCCTCTGAGGTTACGGGGTCGCAGGGGTGCTCACCAGACCCGAGGTGGGACCTGCAGACGGACAGCAGGTCAGGGGACTGCTCCCTGGACCCAGACACCGACGGAAGTGCCTGTGATTGTGTGTTATTGTTGTGAGACGGGGTAGTGGCAGTAGCTGTGTAGCCCAGGCTGGCCTCAAACTCATGGTGATCCCCCTGCCTCAGCCTCCTGAGTGCTGGGATGACAGGCGTGTGCCACCATGCCGGGCATTTTTCTAAAGGAGGAGTTTATTTTGGCTCATGTTTCAGTCACATAACCTTTTAAAGAACTTGTCACTATGAGGGAACAAAAAAAGATTTTTAGAGACGGCACTGCTAAGCAGCTTTCTGGGAGACTAGAGAGGCACCGAGGCGGGGGTCCAATGAGGGCATAGATCCGCGGTCACAGGGGGGCAGGACACAGGCACAGATGGCACGGAGGCAGCAGGACAGGTCCCCCGCGTCTCCCCAGCCCGCAGCCCGTGGGAGCCCCCGCATCACCCACGCAGGGCCGGCTCCGAGGCTGACTCCATCCATTCTGCCCCAGGCCGCTTCCGCCACTGCAATTACACATTCTTCTAAAGTCTCACAAGACTAATTCTAGCATCCCAAACTACAGCACCGGAAGATGCCCAGTCATGAGAGAAGTGAACCCTTAGGCTTGACCGCAAATCCCACAGAAGCAGGAAATACTGAAGGCTGGAATCCATTTTCTGGAGGGACAAGTGAAGGTTACTTGACAAAGCACCGCTCGGTACGTGGAGCATGGAGTCCGTCTCTTTTTGTTTTCTGAGACAGGGTCTCTCTATGTAGTCCAGACTGGCCTCGAACCTGCAATGATCCTCCTGCCTCAGCTTCCCGAGTGCTGGGATCAGGCAGGCAACATGCCCGGCTTGTGGAATTGCTTTTTGTTGTTTTTTGGGTTTTTTTTTTTGAGACAGGGTCTCACTACATAGTTGAGACTGACCTGGAACTCACTATGTAGCCCAGGCTGATCTCGAACTCACAGCGATCCTCCTGCCTCAGTTTCCCAAGTGCTGGGGTTACAGGTGTGAGCCACCACGCCCGGCTTGTGGAATTGTTTTTAAAGGTTGTAGACTGGTCCTTGATCTGATGCCATAAACCAGCCAACTGGATAACCTGAGGTCAGAAAGCTACTCAGCGGCTCGGAGAATGACCGCAAAGCCTCGTTACATGCACTGCCTGATGCCAGACAACTGGAAGCCGTCAGTTTTAGGCAGCCAAGAACCTCAGCCGGAAGCGTCAGTAACACATGCGAGACGCGAGACACGGCCAGCGGGACCTGTGTTACCGGACAGTCACAGGGACTAACCTCACATGCAGAGAGAGGGGACACCGGCCAGCGGCTCACAGCCTCACAGCGGCGGGCCGGAGCCACTTCCTGCTCTGCCTGCCCACGTGACACTCAGTTCTGCCCCATCCTCAGGCGTCCGAACCTCCCAGCCCACCTGTCACAGACGGGGCTCACTGGGCCCACAACTGTCGCCCGCAAGAGCGCTGTGTCCCGGGACCGTGCTCTGCGGCTGCGTCTCACGGTGAGAGAGACTCGTACCCGGCAATGTCACGATCCCTTTAACGTTTTCCCCAGAGCTAGACTGAAAAGGAGGGGACTGGCGGGAGCTCTCAGCCTCCTGAAAGCGCTGGGATACGGGAGGATTATTACGCAGCTCGGTCTCCTTTACCTGCAAGTTTTTCACAGGAAGTGGCCACTGAATTTGTTTTGTTTTTGTTTCTTGAGACAGGGTCTATGTAGCCCGGCAAGGCCTTGAGCTCGAGATCCTCCTGCCTCAGCCTCCCGAGTGCTGGGATCACAGGTGTGTGCCACCACGCCCGGAGGCCACTGTTTCATCCGGTGAGATTTCCCCTGGGTCCTGGTCTTAACCGAGAGTGCCACCTGGCCTGCGGAGGTGCCATGGCCGCGCGAGGTCCCCGGTCTTGGCCTGGCGATAGGGTTAGTGCTTGTGCTGTGACGGTGAGCTGTGACACAGGGACACTTACAACATAGGTCCTCGCCTCAAAGGCACAGGTGGGCGTCCCTAGTGTCCTCTTTGTGAGTTCTTTGTGAAAACAGTAAGACTGAGTCTGCCAACAATCAGCAAGAGAACAGGAAGAAAAATGCAGCTGAGGTCACCGAAAGCCTGTAACATCTGACGGACACTGGCATGGGGTCCCGGCATCTTTCGCTCAACTCTGATGTTATTTTTGCACACAATTAACTCTAAAGTACGGGTGAGGTCCGACTTTACATGCAGGTGTCCTTGCACAGTCAGGAAAAGAAAGCTCAGGGAAGGCGGCAGCCTTACACTTTGGGCATGCAAACGGAGGACACCGTTTAGTTTCATTTTCCTTTGACTTTTTGTCCTTTTGAGATAAGGTCTCTCTGTGTAGCCCAGGCAGGCTTTGAACTTTTGGTGATCCTCCTGCCTCAGCCTCCCCCAAGCCGGGGTTACAGGTGTGCGCCACCACGCCTGGCCATGTCTTTGACTTGAAGATGTCAGTAGCTTAGAATGACAAATTTCTCCTGTTCAATCATTTGGAAAAGAAATCAGTCATGCTAAGAGATGTTTGACTGGATTTCTACTTAGCTCAGTGAAACAAATGAAATGTGAACCTGAAAACTACAAAACATGATAAATTAAAAAATATATTAGGGCCGGGGATTTAGCTCAGCGGTTCGGTGGCCTGCCTCACAAGCACAAGGACCCGAGTTCAATCCCCGGTACCCCCCCAAAAAAATATATATATTAGATAGAGCCGCAGAGTTGTTATTCCCCTAGGATACTTTTCCTAACTAAATTGTCTTTGGCATAACATCCTCAAGTGAAAAAGAAGAAAGAAAATAATGACAAAGGCTACATCATTTTAGCCATGGAGCTGAGAGTAAAATTCAATCCTTTTCCTCAAACTTTAGATTCAGTTTTTAATACTTTCTTCTTCTCATATGTCGTGTGTGTGTGTGTGTGTGTGTGTGTGTGTGTGTGTGTGTGTGTATTTCCTAACTATTGTCTTTGGCATAACATCCTCAAGTGAAAAAGAAGAAAGAAAATAATGACAAAGGCTACATCATTTTAGCCATGGAGCTGAGAGTAAAATTCAATCCTTTTCCTCAAACTTTAGATTCAGTTTTTAATATTTTTTTTT
>NW_022900948.1:44597363-44602083 GCF_012274545.1 Fukomys damarensis
CTGCGTCTCACGGTGAGAGAGACTCGTACCCGGCAATGTCACGATCCCTTTAACGTTTTCCCCAGAGCTAGACTGAAAAGGAGGGGACTGGCGGGAGCTCTCAGCCTCCTGAAAGCGCTGGGATACGGGAGGATTATTACGCAGCTCGGTCTCCTTTACCTGCAAGTTTTTCACAGGAAGTGGCCACTGAATTTGTTTTGTTTTTGTTTCTTGAGACAGGGTCTATGTAGCCCGGCAAGGCCTTGAGCTCGAGATCCTCCTGCCTCAGCCTCCCGAGTGCTGGGATCACAGGTGTGTGCCACCACGCCCGGAGGCCACTGTTTCATCCGGTGAGATTTCCCCTGGGTCCTGGTCTTAACCGAGAGTGCCACCTGGCCTGCGGAGGTGCCATGGCCGCGCGAGGTCCCCGGTCTTGGCCTGGCGATAGGGTTAGTGCTTGTGCTGTGACGGTGAGCTGTGACACAGGGACACTTACAACATAGGTCCTCGCCTCAAAGGCACAGGTGGGCGTCCCTAGTGTCCTCTTTGTGAGTTCTTTGTGAAAACAGTAAGACTGAGTCTGCCAACAATCAGCAAGAGAACAGGAAGAAAAATGCAGCTGAGGTCACCGAAAGCCTGTAACATCTGACGGACACTGGCATGGGGTCCCGGCATCTTTCGCTCAACTCTGATGTTATTTTTGCACACAATTAACTCTAAAGTACGGGTGAGGTCCGACTTTACATGCAGGTGTCCTTGCACAGTCAGGAAAAGAAAGCTCAGGGAAGGCGGCAGCCTTACACTTTGGGCATGCAAACGGAGGACACCGTTTAGTTTCATTTTCCTTTGACTTTTTGTCCTTTTGAGATAAGGTCTCTCTGTGTAGCCCAGGCAGGCTTTGAACTTTTGGTGATCCTCCTGCCTCAGCCTCCCCCAAGCCGGGGTTACAGGTGTGCGCCACCACGCCTGGCCATGTCTTTGACTTGAAGATGTCAGTAGCTTAGAATGACAAATTTCTCCTGTTCAATCATTTGGAAAAGAAATCAGTCATGCTAAGAGATGTTTGACTGGATTTCTACTTAGCTCAGTGAAACAAATGAAATGTGAACCTGAAAACTACAAAACATGATAAATTAAAAAATATATTAGGGCCGGGGATTTAGCTCAGCGGTTCGGTGGCCTGCCTCACAAGCACAAGGACCCGAGTTCAATCCCCGGTACCCCCCCAAAAAAATATATATATTAGATAGAGCCGCAGAGTTGTTATTCCCCTAGGATACTTTTCCTAACTAAATTGTCTTTGGCATAACATCCTCAAGTGAAAAAGAAGAAAGAAAATAATGACAAAGGCTACATCATTTTAGCCATGGAGCTGAGAGTAAAATTCAATCCTTTTCCTCAAACTTTAGATTCAGTTTTTAATACTTTCTTCTTCTCATATGTCGTGTGTGTGTGTGTGTGTGTGTGTGTGTGTGTGTGTGTGTGTGTGGTTTTGTTTCATTTTTTGTACCGGGATCGAACTTGGGACCTCGCGTTTGCAAGGCAGGCAGCGGAACCACTGAGCTAAATCCCTGGCCCCTATATTTCCTTTTTTAAAAGACAGGTCTTGCTATGTAGCCCAGGCTGGCCTCAAACTCAGGGCGTCCTCCTGCCGTGGCCTCCTGAGGGCTGGGATCACAGGCGTGCGACGTCAGGCCCCGCTTCCTTCTCGTCCTTCTTCTTAGGGAAAGGAACATCGGATCTGACCCTAAGAACAGACTGACCAAAACTAAGGGAAGCAAAACTATTTCTGTCTTCATTACTAATGCTTCTAATGCGTACATGTGTGTGTGTCGCCCTCAGGAAAACACACTTACCATTCAGGACATTTTTTTAAAACAACTTTGCCGAGCATAGGAATAAAAAATAAAATTCATTTTGATGATGATGGTAAAAAGGATTTTCCTTTAAAGTCATCAAAATAACTCATTTCCCGTTTGTTTCTCTTGCTATCCTTTTCTTACACTTATTGAACACTGATGTCTTTTGGTCTTTTCCTAAACATTTAGAGAATTCCATGAAACACAGATTCAGAAACCATTCGCAACCAGCAGACCGATGTGGACAGAAGTGTGGACAGACGCAGCGATCACAGGTCCCAGCATGCGAGCCCAGAAGACAGCTGCAGATCCACTTGGTGCAGACGTAACAGGAGAAAACCTGGTGACAGTGCTGGCAGAGATGCGGGACTGGCTCACAGACTGCACGGCCTGGCTCGCCCTGGGCTGCGGCAGAGTCCTCGGCCCGGCCCGGCGACGGAGCTCAGCACGGTCCACCATCTACTTCTAAAGCTGAATTCTGCCTTCTAATGATGGCTCTCTGGGTCTTTAGGACATTACATCTCCAATTCTTAACCTGATGCGCTGGGCAGCCTTAAAATGAGATCACGCCCCAAATGTATTGTTTGCATAAGACTTTTAGATTCTCTCTTTTTTTAAATTTTTTGGTCCTGGGGATCAAACTCACGACCTTGTGCTTGAGAGGCAGGCGCGGTGCCACTGAGCTGATCCGGGCCCTTAGGTTCCCTCTAAGAGGAGCCGTGCACGAGAGGTAACAGGTAGTGACCCAGTTACCAGGGACAGTGTTTACCTCCCTTTGGAGTTGGAGAACTTCCCGTAGACGCAGCATCACGACTGTCGGGCTGGCAGTAACCGCTGTTACTCTCCAGAGAACGGTACCGCGACTCCCCAGGGACAGAGTACAAACCAAACCCGACCCCGCTGGACAACGGTGCTGCTCTCAGTCATCTGTTTGTTTGTTTATTTGGTACCAGGGATCGAACTCGGGTCCTTGCGCTTGCGAGGCAGGGCACCGAACCGCTGGGCTAAGTCCCGGCCCTTCAATCACCTGTTCAGAGGCTTCTCACCGTAAAAGATTTCCATTTTAAAGCTATCCCGGGAAGTCCTGGATTAGACCAACCATTTAGCTGTATTCAGAGGCCACAAATTCCTCCATATTCCAATCTTCCTCGCTAGGCTGGAGGGGCGTCTACACTGGGAGCCGGTTCCCCGGAGCCTGACTCACAGACACACAGCTGATGACAGCGGCTCCGCGGCAGCTGCTCTGAGTCAGCCGGATCCGGTGACTTCCCTGACCCGGGGGCTGCGGCACTGAGGACCCCACGAGCAGACTGCACTTACTGGGACTGCAATCTGCCCAACTTCATCTTTTTTTGGTACTGGGGATTGAACTCGGGACCTTGTGCTAGTGAGGCAGGCAGTGGAACCACTGAGCTAAATCCCCGGCCCCAACTTCATCTTTTTTATGCCCAGTTTCTTTAGCAGTAAAAGATGGAGAAGTGAGCAACCAGGCCTCACAGTGTGACTATAAAACGCGATAGAACTCAGCTCTAAAAGATCTTGGGAGGTGGCAGTGCTGCGGCGATACCGTCCTGTGAGGCCATATGGGCTGGGCGGCCCCGAACAGAGGTGCTTGGGGCGACAAGTGTCTCAGAGTGGACTCCGGACACTGGGGAGGGAGCCAGGTCTGGGCACGAGGTTCATTTACATGTCACACAGCCTGAGGGACCTGTACATGACTTTTGTAGCGTCCTTGCTTATGGGTTTTAAAACTCAGGGCCTTGCGAGGTAAGTGTGTTACCACTGAGCTACATCCCCGGCCCTGGTGTGGTTTTTTGAGACAGGGTTTTGCTATGCAGCCAGGCTGGCCTCAGAGATCCTCCTGCCTCAGCCTCCCAAGTGCTGGGATTCCAGGTGTGAGTCCCCACTCCTGGCCGTGTTGCGTTGCCTGCGACCTGTCTCCTGAGCTCGCTGTGGAACTTCCCCGCTGCAGCGTCGTGTCGGCTCTCGGAGGTGCAGTCTGGAGTGTTTCGGGTTTCTGACTTCGGTACCAGGGCTGCTCACCCTGCACTGGGTGAGGCCTCTTCTGCGCAGGAGACGTTTTATCAGCATCCTAGGGCCTCACTGAAGGGGCTGCGGAGGGAGAGCCCGTGCTGGGCCAGTCCCCCTGAGCCAGGGCACAGCTCCGAGAGCAGCACTGGTGTTTGTTCTGCTCACACGGCTTCGGAATTAGTAAGCAAACATCTTCTGACTGTGCGTTCCCTCCCAATTCCTCATCTCACACTTATTTAGTCTTAGAAACTGAATCTGCGTTTCCTTTTTTGGTAAAATCAAGGCGAAAACTTAGATGCCTGAAAGGGGCAGTAAAGAGCAGCCCTTCCAGAATGAACCAGACAAAAGCAGCCAGCATGGCCTTCACTGTCCCTCCCTCGGCCCCCTGGTTTCTTCTCCTTCTCTTTTTTGAGAAAGGGTCTCGCTATGCAGTGCAGGCTGGCCTTGAACTCACTGTGTAGCCCGGGCTGGTCTCAAATTTGTAGCGATCCTCCTGCCTCAGCCTCCCTAGTGCTGGGATGAGAGGCGGGCACCACCACACCCGGCTCCTTCCTTCCTCCCTCTATCTTTCTTCCTCTGCAGCGGTAATGAATCTTAGGTTTCCCTTTGTTTGATGCCACAGGAAAACACCACGGACTCACTCACAAACAAAGCAGAACGAGAAAGGAGCCCCGCGTGCGGACAGAGCGGGCAGCACTTACCCCGCGCTTCAGGCTCCGGAAGCAGTGCATTTTGGGTTTGGAGGTCATGAACTCGTTGAAGCGGTGGGAGAGGGGCTCCTTTGGCTGCTTGGGAGACTGAGGGCCGTTGGGAACAGCAGAGGGTGAGGCGGAGGCGGGGGGCGGAGGAGG
>NW_022900948.1:44602188-44609438 GCF_012274545.1 Fukomys damarensis
CATATTGGAAATCCAAAGCAAGTAAAACACAAACCACTAAATATTTAGGCCATGGTCCAGAGGGAAGCGGGGGGCGCATGGACGGAGGGTGGGCGCGAGGGAGAGGGTGAGTCTGGCGACAGAGGAGGAGCTCATGCGATGTCCACAGCCAACTACAGCTCCGTTAGTCACTCTACACCCACGCTAAGCCACAGGGCCGGGGTCTCCACCTTGGGCGCTAACAGAGCGGATGGGAGAAGGGAAGGCCGAAGCCGCCGAGGCAGTCTCCGTGAAGCCTGCAGCCACCGCGAGGTTAGAGCCCGGTGTCCCCCGGTGTCCCCAGGTGTCCCCGATCCTACGCTTGTCTGGGGGGGGGGCTGGCATGCACTGCGCACGCGAGCGAGCTCCGAACCCCGCGGTCAGCCGAGGCTGATGGGCGCGGTGCCCTCTCCCCGCCGGGAGGCCCGTCTGTTAGTGGGTGGCAGGGGCACCGAGCATGGCCCCAGGCAGCGACGCTCGCCCGCCAGGCCTGGCACCTCGAGGCTCAGACCACCCGGAGCCCGCGCCCGCGCCCGATCCGAACCATCAGTACCTTGTTCTTCTTGATGAACGGCCACAGCTTCCCTTTGGATTTGCTGCCGAACCTGGGCTCGGCCTTGCCGTCCGCCCGGGGCGCC
Source organism: Fukomys damarensis (assembly GCF_012274545.1). Classification (NCBI taxonomy): domain Eukaryota; kingdom Metazoa; phylum Chordata; class Mammalia; order Rodentia; family Bathyergidae; genus Fukomys; species Fukomys damarensis. The sequence continues at coordinate 44,602,845 of NW_022900948.1, forward strand.
GACAGGCTGCTGTTGGACACGGCGCGCCTCATGGGCTGCGTGTAGTCCTCAAACTCGACGTCACCGGGAGGCTCGAAGCCGGACTTGTACGCCTCTATCACCAGCTGTGAATCCTGCAACGACGCCCACAGACCCAGGCCGTTCAGCGGGTCGGTGCTTTTGCTTTTGTTGCTTCGTGGTACTGGGGATTCAACTCGGGGGGTGCTGAGCTGGAACCTCCCCTCCTTTTGGTCTTAGCTTTGAGACACGCTGAAACGCCCAGGCCGGCCTCAGACTTGCAGCCCTCCTACCTCAGCCTCCCAAGTACCTGGGGTTACAGAAGTGCACCGGCACCACCCTATCTACGCAAACGCTCTCTGCACTCGACTACGGCGACCTCATACAGATGCTGTTCTAAAATTATACTGATCGATTTTTCTCTAGCAACATGTTTATCACTACAATGAATGAATATAATTCAGAAAGGTCTGTCTCTAGTTGAGATTTGAAGGTATTTTCTTTTTCTTTTTAATGTATTTAGTTTTCTGGTACAGGGGATTGAACTCAGGATCTTTGCTTGTCAGGCAGGTGGTGTAACCACTGAGCTAAATCCCCGGCCCTTGAAGGTATTTTCAATAGCCATTTTTCTACTTTTGGAGAAACAAATATTTATTTAAAAACCTAGTTTGGCTGGGCATGGTGATGTATACCTGTGATCCCAGCACTCGGGAGACGGAGGCAAGAAGATTGCCACAAGTTCCAGGCCAACCTGAACTACACAGTGAGACTGTCTCAAAAAACCCAAAACAACAATGAAAGCCAAAAACCTAGTTTGTTAAATGCAGGTTGAAAAAAAAAAAAAAAATCAAGCGACCCTAACTAGGCAGTTCCTGTAAAATTTATCATAGTATACATTATCTGGCTTCCACTAAAAGTTTTTCGTATTGTTTTATTTGAGACACAGTCATGCTATATAGCCCAGGCTGGCCTGGAGCTCACGGGGATCCTCCTGCCTCAGCCTCCAGCATGCACCACCACACCCGGCACTGGCTTATTTCCAAGGGTCCCTCGGTCTCCATGTGAAGATTGTGCAGCACAGGGGCCGAGTTCGCGGCTTGTGATGACCCAGGCTGCCCCTCGGGATCCCAGAGCTGGACCGGGGAGCGGGTAGGGTGCTCTGAAGGCGGAGGCAGAGGGGCTGGCTCTCCACTGAGGTGGCTGTGAGGAAAGAGGCAGCGAGGACAATGCAGGAGTCTGTGGGGGGAACGTGTGCCAGGAAGGTGAGGCCTGTGGAGGAGCAGGTGGCCAGGAGAGGGGCTCCCCAGGGACTTCTGGTCTGCACCCCTGTGGGTGGGAATCTGCAGACCACTGACCCCCAAGGCGGGGATGGCCCCACACACAGGACAGGCAGGCGTAGAGGCCCGTGGCTGGGGATGCCACCTCGAGGCCATCACCGGGCGGGGAGGTGGGGGCTTTGACTGTGAGCGTGAGATCACGACCCAAGCCGGGCCTGGGCGCACGCCTGTCACCCGGCACTCGGGAGGCTGAGGCAGGAGGGTCGCTGCCAGTTCGAGGCCAGCCTGGGCTCCATAGTGAGATCAAGGCCAGCCCACCTCTCACATAAGGACACAAACACCCACGCACGCCTGTGACCCCAGCAGGCAACGCCCTCCCACAAGGGCACTCGGGAGGCGACACGGGCCCGCGGCCACTCACGCGCTTCTGGTCGATGGCCTGGGCCGCGGCGGCGATGCCGTCCAAGCACTTCCCGATGATGGGGATCACCCGCCGGTCCACCTCGGCGTAGGTCCGCAGGCTCTCGCCCAGCTTCACAACGCGCCGCTCCTCCATCTCCTGGATTTTCTGCCACCCCAGAGTCGTGTAAGATAAGCTGGGCCACAGCTCCTTAAGGCAGGGGTCTTGGGGACACTGTAACGCCCAGGGATCCCGGGTGCCATCCCCGCAACTCTGCTGTTGCTCCTGTGCCTCTGCACCGACAGCTGGGCCGTGCACAGCTCCCAGCATGGGGCCCAGCGTCGGCCATGTGCAGTTTGTCTTTGGCTTCTTTGAGACAGGGTCTCACTATGCAGCCCAGGCTGATCTCGAACTCACAGCGATCCTCCTGCCTCAGCCTCCCGAGTGCTGGGATGACAGGCGTGCGCCACCACGCCCGGCTCTATCTCTCTCTTCTCTGTCTCTCTATCTCTCTCTCTCTCTCTGTGCTGGGGACCAAGCCCCAGGCCTTGACCACACTAGGCAAGCGCTCTACCACTCAGTCCCGCCCCCGGCCCCCTCATGGCATTTTTGACAAACTAAAGTAGCCAAAAGAAAACAATGCAGATGAAAGAACAGCCATTTGTTCAAAGCCTACAGCTGTATGAATGCTGCTTTGTCTCCTAAAGGGAAGCTGACATTTGTGTGGCCAGAACAGCCCTTTTAGCAAAGAGAACAGAAATCTAAGAGTCACAGTTCTAAGGCTGGAGAAGAAAAAGCCCAAAGTTGCAGGTGTGAACCAAGGAGGTCTGCCGTGGCCGTTTCCCGAGCAGTGCTGGGGGGGGGGGGCGTCTCCTCTCACGGAGGCCTGGGGGCTCTTGACATGTGCGGGCGGAGGGCGGCGGGGAGGCCCACCTGGAAGATGCTGGGGATGTGGGTGCGGTAGTACTCGCGCTGCTCCAGGTTGAACTTCTGCAGGATGGAGGAGTAGTCGGCTCTGCTGTCCTCGGCCATCTGCTGTCGGATCTGAGCTTGCTGCCGCGCCTAGGGCAGAACAGGAACAGAAGTCTCGGGCAGCGCCCCGCCCCATGCTGCACGAGCAGGTGGGGCCAGGGCCATCTACCCACCCACTCAGCCAGAGGCTACACCGGAAGTCACAGCGATCCTCCTGCCTCAGCCTCCCAAGTGCTGGGATGGCAGGCGTGCGCCACCATGTGAGGCCGCAGGTGATGTATTTTTAAAAATGTCTTGGCTGAGCATGACAGCGCACGCCTGCCATCCCAGCACTCAGGAGGCGGAGGCTGGAATTTTTAAAAGTCTTGGCTGAGCATGACAGCGCCCGCCTGCCATCCCAGCACTCAGGAGGCGGAGGCTGGAGGGTCACTCAGACTCTGAGGCCAGCCTGGGCTCCATAGCGAGACTCTGTCTCAAGAAAACCAAAAACAGAAAAAGTCTTGAATTTTCTTTAGGGAAGGAATGTGTGTCCTCGTTTGTCACAAACCCACTGCTGTCTCAACGTGCCCGCATTCCTTCCAGTCTGCTCACAGGACAGCTCACGCCTGTGTGTTCCCTGGCCCTTGCTCGTGTGTGTGTGTGTGTGTGTGTGTGTGTGTGCGCGCGCGTGCGTTGTAAGATGCAAGAGAGAATCCATACATTTTTTTTCCTTTTTTTTTGGTACCGGGGATTGAACTCAGGTCCTTGTGTTTGCAAAGCAGGCGGCGGAACCACTGAGCTAAATCCTCAGCCTGAGAATCCGTACGTTTTAAAATCCAATTTCCAAGGAGTCCATGAACTACCAAGGCAGGAACTGTTCCCAGGGACCTTTTCAACATCACCCAGTGACACTGGCCTGGCCCGAGGTCTCAGCACACAGCCCGCCCAGCCAAGGACAGGCCCGGCCCAGATGGCTGACAAACCCTGCACCGCACCAAAGCCACCTCGGGAGCGGGCTGCACTCCACACCCCCGTGAGGAGGCCTGTTCTGGTCTCCCTGAGCCAGCCTACAGAAACCAGGGACCTGATGGGGAAAACCACAAGCTGGGCATGGTGGCGCACGCCTGTAATCCCAGGACTCAGGAGGCTGAGGCAGGAGGGTCACCCTGAGTTTGAGGCCAGCCAGTGCTAAACAGTGAGACCCTGTCTTAAAAAAACAACAAAAAAGAATGCAAAAAACTGCACAGCAAGCCTGTACCAACGAAGCGGATATGCCAGGCCCCAGCCGTGCGTCCCCTCTGCCTGCTGACAGGTGACATCCAGCACAGGCATTTTTGTCATCTGGACGCTCTGCGTGGCTCCTGGCCGGTGTGACTGGAAGGTCTGGCCAGCCTCACTTCCCCGTCTTCGTCCCAATTCACACAACACTGCCGAACACAGGTGGCGACATCCTGTTCCCATGCGGAGCTGAGACCTGCGTCTCCCGCAGTGTCTCCCTGCCTCGAGCTTGCTGACCCCCCAATGCGCCTGCGAATCCTGACCCACGCTCGCAAGGCCACAGTGCCAGGCGGAAGCCGCCCACGGTGGCGCCATGCGTGTCCCCCGCGGTGCCAACGCTAGCGCTGAGCTCTGGCTGCCGCCCGCCTGTCATCACTATCACCTAGGGACAGGAAGAGAAAAACCCCGGGGATCCCCGCAGACCACCCGTGCCGGAGGGGACCTTCTCCTCTTCCGTCTCCTCTGAAAGTAATGAGACAAAGTCCCCAGATTTACACTGTTCAAGCAGCCTCCTTTACTGTTTTGTGTAGAAGTTTTATATTGTGTCACACAGACTGTCTTAACATACACAGAAGTGCAGAAGAAGAACTTCTCCCTTCTTCCTGAACATCGCAGTAGGGCCCGTGTTTGCTAATCCGTCAGAAAGTTAAAACAAATGTCCCCTTCTGATTTCTGAACAGCTAATTCTAGACACTAACTTCTCAATGTTTTGCTTTGGTTTTTAGTCTAGGCTGGCTGTGAACTCCTGATTCTCCTGCTTCAGCCTCCCAAGTGCGAGGGTTATGGCTGGTTTGGGTTTGTTTTTGTTTTTGTTTTTGTTTTTTGTACCAGGGATCAAACTCAGGTCCTTGTGCTTAGGAGGCAGGCGGTGGAACCACTGAGCCAAATCCCCAACCCACAGCTTGGGCTTTTGAATTTTGTCTTACTGATCTGGTACGAACATGAATAGTTCCAGTGCCTTTCAACTCATTCCTGAATTTCTTCTCTGCGGTTCCAGGTGGTAATTAATTTTAACGCCCTCAGACTGGATAAAGACTAGAGCTCATAAATTACCTGCGCTCGCAACAAAGCTGTGACCTACACGTTGTACCCCGACACCATCTAGCAGTTCTGCTCAGCACCCGCCACGGGGCCAGCTCATCCAAAGAGCAAACACCTGACAGTGACGTCTCAAAGTCCTGACCAGCCGAGCATGGTGGCGCATGCCTGTCATCCTAGCACTCGGGAGGCTGAGGCAGGAAGATCGCTGTGAGTTCGAGACCAGCCTGGGCTCCACAGTGAGTTCCAGGTCAGTCTCAACTACACAGTGAGACCCTGTCTCAAAACAAACAAACAAACAAAAAAGCCCTGGCTGGCTTTTTCTATATGCAGTACACCTGCACTTCTTACAGACCCTTCTTGCTGGAAATGTTCTCCACTGCCTGATTACCTTCAAGAATTATACAGCTGAAGAAATGAGAACCAAGACCTGTCACGTACAGGTACAAATTCCCAAGGATGAATTAACTGTACTGTATACTTAAAAAGTACCAATGAACTCCATTAAAAAAAAAAAAAAAGAATTGCACAGCTGACCCTTCCTTGCCAGGTGCTACTGACAGGTTCCCTAGGTCATTAGCAGCGAGACGCCGAGGCGCTGAACGTGAAGGGTCCTGAACCGGTTTAAAAGAGTTGCGACACCACAGCGGAACCGCATCACGTTTCTCTTCTGCTGTCCTGCTTCTCCCTGTGACCCGCGGACTCGGCTCGTGGTCTTTCACTTCTGGGTGGCTGGAGCACCAGAAACGGGACTGATCTGCTACCGGAAGAGCTCAGGAGTTTCACAAGGGAACACAGAGTCCTAGCAGTTATTTCTTGACATCTGGACCCTAGACCACTGGTTGTTCTACAAAAACACAACGACCCCGTTCTCCGCCTTCAATAACAACGGAAAAGAGCAAGCTGCGCCCTGTGCTTTGCCCGGGCGGTGACGGGGAGCAAACGGCCTTGGTGACGGGTGCTGCTCCCCACCCTCCTCCACGCACAGGCGCGGCCCACAGCGCACTCAATACCGAGTTAGAGCTGTTTCTCCCTAGGATGACAGTTTCCCAACACGTACATGGAACTGTGTGGTTTTCTCCTTGTCTAAACTTTGTCAAGGTTCCCACAACCCTGAGGAGAACTTTGTAAGGTCCTTGGAAGGAAATCTTCAGGTTACAAAATACATGTGAACATTAAAGCTTCAAGACCGACCCAATAAACTGAAAAACCACAGGCTTTCTTTTCTTTTTGGGTTTTTCCAAACAGGGTCTCACTATGTACTTCAGGCTGGACGTGAACTTGAGGCCACCCTCCTGCCTCAGCCTCCCCAGCGCTGACATTACATCCACGCACCTCCACGCCTGTCTATCTATCTGCTCCCTTAGAGCACTGAGCCTAATGACTCTGGAGGTCAGGGAGGCACACAATTACATATTCACACTCCTGGTTATCTCCTCTATATAGAAGACGCAGTTAGACGAGAGCTCTAAAAACCACTATGGACAGGCATGGTGGCGCAAGCCTGTGATCCCAGCACTCGGGAGGCTGAGGCAGGAGGATCGCCGTGAGCTCGAGACCAGCCTGGGATACATAGCGAGTTCCAGGTCAGTCTCAACTACACAGTGAGACCCTGTAGCAAAAAAAAAAAAAAAAAAAAAAAAAGGTTTTAAA
>NW_022900948.1:44609571-44616201 GCF_012274545.1 Fukomys damarensis
AAAAAAAAAAAAAAAAAAAAAAGATGTGTTTTAAAAGCCACTTTGCCAGGCCTAACTTCTCTAAGGGCACAGAGAAAGTGAGCAAGTACTGGGAAGCAGTCTGGACTCAAGCAGTCTCCTTTAGCTAATTTATTTTTCTTTTTTGTTTGTTTTTCAGACAGGGTCTCGCTATGCACTTCACGCTGGACTCATATCCAACAATCCTCCTGCCTCAGCCTCCTGAGCACAAACATCTGTTCATGCCAACCTGGAGGCTCTTCCTCGCGGAAGCGGTCGGACGTCTCCAGCACCACCGGGCACAGAAGCCGTGGCCTCCACCTCCTGGCTCCAATCCCCGCCCTGCCACAGGTGCGCTGGCCACGCCACTGCCAGCCCCTGATGGTGTCCCAGTGCCCCGACCAAGGTCTCCCGCAGCCCTCGGGGACCGCTCTGAGAGTGAGGGGCTCCAGGAAGCCCCGGCCGGAGCCAGGGGGGCAGAAGACCTCGCCTTCCTGTGACTACTCCGGTGTGAAACCTTGGCCTCAGGGCCAGGGCACAAGGAAGCCCAGGGCAGGGCGGTACCGCCAGCATCAGACCCTGCACGGCCCAGCAGGGAGACCCGAGCACCGCTGCGCAGCTCTGCAGCTGCTCTGGATTAACGTCCACTCCGGGCTGCGTGAGGAATGCGCCTGTACTGAGCGCACTCGCCATGGAAATCTATTTCGGGCTCGAAAGCCCTCGTGTTTATTTTACAACGGAATTCAAGAGTCACCAGCTTCTCGGAGGCAGTTACTCATTATTACAGATACATTCAAAAAAAAAATCCCAGCCGGGCATGGTGCCACTCGCCTGACACCCCAGCACCCAGGAGGCTGAGGCAGGAGGATCACCGTGAGTTCGAGGCCAGGCCGGGAGACACAGTGAGTTCAAGGCCAGTGAGAACTGCACAGCGAAACCCTGTCTCAAAAACACAAAACAAAAACAAATTTTAAACATCTTTAAAAGTATTTTTCAAAACTTTAGCCGTGAGGAGGTGGCTCTGCGTTACAGAGCAGCTCCTGGGGTCTGAGGCGAAAGCAAGACTGGAATCACCACAATTTCTCCTCTCAGCGTGAGGCAGTCTAAAAACAGCAGCTGTTATCTCAGAGGGCTGCGCATTTCCACCCTCAGCCACCCCACATGCTGTTTCCTTAAGCCAAATTTCCCATTCTGAAAACAAAGAGCAGCAGCTATAGCGGAACAGGGCCGCACAGCAGGGAGACAGCACGGGCAGGCTCACTTCGCTTTTGGAAATGAGTCCGTCTGGGGGAAGAGACCGGATTCCCCAAGCCCACAGCTGCCTGTGCTGCCTGGGCGAGAGTCACAGCGGCCAAGCGAGGACCCAGTGAGAACTTCAGGATTCCCTGAAGCACCCTCGGCCTTACGGCGCCCTCCTACGAGGCCTGGTCCCACCCGCACTGCCCCAAGGTCGGAGCTGCCTATTCTAAGGGGCTGTGTTTCTTTTTCTGCGGCCCAGGCTGGCCTCAAACTCCCTCAGCCTCCTGGTGCTGGGAGGACGGGCCTGCACAGTTGCCCTTTCCAAACACAGACTGAACCACAGCCCGAGATTTTAAAATCCTAAGGAGTTTAAAGACAAAACTACTGTAATCCATAACCCACTTAGTTTGCTAATTGTAGGTGATTCGCATGGCCAAAATGTGATGCTGTTTCCTGTTTCATTCAGTGAGACGTTTCCCTTCGTCTTTTAAAATATCGAGGAGGAAACAGCTCACTGAGGTGCCTGCTTACTTCCCGAGGGGACTGAGCCCGGGCCTCTCTCCTCGAGGCAGCCTGTGGCGTTTGTTTGTTTGTTTGTTTGTTTGAGATGGGGCCTGGTCATACGATCTCAGCCGGCCTCGGCCTCCCAAGTGCAGGGACTATAGGTCCGTGTGCCCCCATCTCCTGCTTGTGGCTTTTTAACCTTTTAATAAAATGCCAGATATGAACTGCTTTCATTGACGCTTAACTTTCCAAACATGGCCTGGGACCTCTCAGAATTTTATCCACTGCTGTCCCCTAAATGATAAACTGCACTGGAACAGCGTGCAGAGCTTTTATTAGAAAGTTACTTTCCTTCCTTTGTTAAAAGAATGCAGTAGTTGGGTTTTGCGGCGGGCGCACCTGTGATCCCAGCTCTCTCTGGGAGGCTGAGGCAGGAGGATCATATGCTGGAGTAGTCCAGCCTGGGTAACAGAACTACTAAGCAAGACTACCTCACATAAGAATTTTACAGAGGGCCAGGGGCAGGCGTGGTGGCACATGGTTATAATCCAAGCACTTGGGAGGCTGAGGCAGGAGGACCGCTTTCAGTTTGAGACCAGCCTGCACTACAGAGGGAGAGGCTCTCTCAAAAAGAACCATAAACCAAACCAACAAGAACAACAAGGTCCATGTGCTTCTTGGTGTACAGGTGAGAGAGAGGCCACTGGATGTTGTCCACAGGACATCAGTATAATAAGACGCTACTACTAACGTGAGTGAAATCGCTACCTATTTTCTTTTTCTTTCTTTTCGTACTGGGGAATTGAACTGGGTCCTTGCACTTGCAAGGCAGGCGGCTACCTATTTCCTTTTAGATCAGAAAAGCAGAAACCGACTGAGCACCTGCACGCCCTAACGAGTGTGCTAGATCTCTAGGGTCTGTCAGTGATTAGGGGCCAAACAGATCTTATGTTAGTCTTTGACCCCCTGCCTCCTCTGGGAATTTATCCTAATGAAATGGCTTCGAAGTCCCAGCACCGTGCTGTTTATAGGAGCTAATAACCTAATAATTGGAACCCAACACCCAGTAATTCGATGTGTTAAATATTATGTCATACTAATGTGTGTTCTATTAAAAATCACATGAAAGAACGTTTAGTGGTAATGGGAAGCGAAAGCAATAATAATTTTTTTAAATGTAAAAGGCTGCAAAATAATATTTATGGATTAGGTGTGGTGGTGCCAGCCTGTGATTCCAGCACTCAGAAGGCTGAGGCAGGAGGATCTCCATGAGTTCAAGGCCATAGTGAGACCCTGTCTCAGAAATCAACACATAAACTAAAACCAGAAAGATGAGCTGAGAGACAAACTCTAATTTTGAATGCCAGGGACACTGACAGACTGCAGGGATGGGCCTTGAAGCCAAAAAGAACAGAAAGAGAAAAGGCCCCAGGGCTGCTATGGGAGGAGGGTCGCTTCCAGGGAGGGAAGAAAGGCTGTTTGTGCTGAGTGACACTGCTGTGTGACAAATGGCATTGTTTCTTCTCCCAGCACGTAGGGTCGCTCCAGCTCCACCCCCTAAGGCTGTGAGGACCCGTGGCTCCGGGAGTGGCCTGGAGGCATCCAGCCCCGTCTGGCTTTGATAAACAGAAGTGCGGCGAAAACACAAAACAGAGAAAAACTTCAAAATAAGTTAACCAAAGAAATATGCCTGGAACATTCCAGCAGTGTCTAGACTTAAAAAAGGTATCCATCTGGGCCCTGGCTGGTGTTAGTTTCTGTGTGACCCGCACTGTACTGTGAGGCGAGTGTAATTCGTGCCCACGTGTGCGACACACACACACACACACACACACACACACTACAGTCTGACTTTACAGGGACCCTCCAGTTACGACCAGCCTGACATACCAATGACTTGGGTTACGACCGAAGTCTTGCATTAGGACCCGAATGCTGGCCGCTGGTGCTTCCAGACGGTCTCAGACACAGATCTAACCCTTAAAGAGTCTGGAAGGAACTTTACAATCCTTCCCGTGTGGGGCTGAGTGAGAACTCCTGGGCCGGCGTCTCTCTAAGAACCCTGAGCTCTGCCTGTGTACAGGAGAGAGGCTTTGGAGGCTGAGGAGGAGCCTGAGCCATCACTGACCAACTTGAGTTACAACCAGCCCTTGGGAACGGATTGAGTTCCTAAGGCAAGGGTCCCTGTATTTTATAGAGAACAGAAATCCTCAAATCACTTTGGAAATGCAGCTCTAGAAAACATACGCTCCTTACGCAAGTCACAGTGAGTCACTGCATGGACTGGGAGGAAACAGGAGGCCACCACACTCGCTTTTCAAAGAAACCTCACAGAAGGGAGAGGTCAGTCGATATCCAGCCCTGGTCTCTGAGTGGTGGCAGCTGCTTGGTCAAGAATGCTCCGTACCAGGAGTGGCAGTGAGTGCCTTTAATCCCTGCTGTGTGGGAGGCTGAGGCAGGAGAATGACAAGCTCCAGGTCAGCCTGAGCAACTCAGCCGGACTTTGCTTCAAAAGAGAATTTTAGGAAAGCCCAGGGATGCAGCTCTGTGGTCCAGTGCCTACCGGGCCCGCCCAGGGCCCTGGGCTGGATCCCTAAAACTGTCCCACACAAAAGGCACAAAAAACAAACCAGGTCCTTATGCGCACGTGCTACAGATGGCCCACTCGGGCCACGGGGAGAAGCTGACACGAGTGGGTTCCAGGCTGCCCGGCAGGAACAATGCAAGCTCTCGCTGGGGTGGTTTCCGCAATTCTTCCATATTACTGACTCCCAGAGGAGAAACCGGTCTGCTCGTTTAAGAAAGATCATGATGCGTACACGGAGAGCTGCCAGGGTAGGGAGGAAAACACCACAAGAACCCGGGCCGGGGCGCACTTGTCATCCCGGCACGCAGGAGGCTGAGGCAGAAGGATCGCTGTGACTTCGAGGCCAGCCGGCACTATATATTGAGTTCAAAGCCAGCCTGCACACACAGTGAGATCCTGTCTCAAAAACTCAACCAAAAGGGTTGAAGAAATAATTAATAGAAAAACCACCAGAAAGTAGCAGATGAAGTTAAAAAGCTCAGGAAGATCTGATATCCAGTGAAACTTCTTTCTCTCTCTGAGACAGGGTCCCACTATGCAGTTCAGGCTGGCCTTGAACTCCCTACACAGCCCAAGCCGGCCCCGAGCTCCCACTGATCCTCCTGCCTCAGCCTCCCTTCCCTAGTGCTGGGATGACAGGCGTGCGCCACCAGGCCCGGCTTGATGGAAGGAAACAAACAGTTCGGATGTGACCGCCTACAGGACCACGGTAAACAAGAGCGTGGCAGAGGCCCCTGCTCTCCAATCTCTGAACACTGGTCACTGGCAAAAGAAGAGAGCAACAGCAGCCAGTTTTCCTATCCATTTTCGTTCTCTGTATTTTCTTGTTTGAAATGAAACACATTTTAAACCTTTTTAAGTTTCAAACATCATAGTGCAGCTGCAAACGTACTTCCTGCCTTCACCGTAACCACTTCCTCTTTTTCGGTTTTGTTTTTGCTTCCTGCATTATTAGGGCGCGCACTTCCTCGGGGCAGGCAGACGAGTTACAAAGACCAGAAGACACTGAGCAGAGCCGTGGGGCTGTAAAACTGCCAGGCAAGGCTTCTGGCGGTGGAGCACGGTCTACAGCACAGCCCCATATTCGGCAGACGCTGGGGCCGGAGCCCCACAAGGGCAAGGAATTTAACAGCGCGCCTTGGGGTCTGGCCCACCCTGCCTGGCCCGGAGATCAGATGCGGTGCCACTGGGCGCTGCCCAACTGCGGGGCTGCACTCGCTGCCCTGGGCACCGTGACCTCATTTTACCTCCACAGCAGCCCGTTACATCATCGACACCACAGAAAAGGACACGCATCCAGTACTGTAACTAAAATCCTAGAGCGTGCAGAGCCCGAAATCCGGCACTCGAGGCCGAGGCAGGAGGATCACTGAGAGACTGAGGCCAGCCTGGGCTCCGTAATGAGCTCAAGACCAGCCTAGGGTACACAGCGAGACCCTGCCTCAAAAAACAAAAAAGGTGGAAGGAAAGAAAGTGGGGGCAGAGAGAGAGAAAGAAAAAGAGAAACAGAAAGACCTAAGCTGAGCATGGCGGCACATGCCTGAAATCCCAGGACCCTGGGAGGCTGAGGCAGGAGGATCGAAAGTTTGTACCCTACCTGGGGAATTTAGCAAGACCCTGACTAGGAAAAAAAAAAAAAAAAAAAAAAAAACAACTCCGGGTTATAGCTCAGTGCAGAGGGCTTGGCCAGTATGCCCAGCACCCAAAACAAGACATCTCATCGTATTATCACACACTTCTTAGAATTCTACCTTTAACTCAGAAGTGACTCAGGACTTTTTATTCTATTCCACAACAGGGCCTACTACGTGGAACTTGAAAGCTAATAATGTCCATCCCAGTGCTCAAGAGGCTGAGGCAGGAGGCTGCCACGAGTTCCAGGCCAGCTTGGACTACACAGCGAGACTGTCTCAAACTCTCCCCAACAACAACAACACTGCCAAGAGTCACAGTACACACCCGCAATCCCAATACTGGGGAGGCTGAGGCAGGAGGATCACTGTGATTTCCAGACCAGCCTGGGCCACACAGTGCAACCCTGTCTCAAAAAACCAGAAAGTAAAAAAAAATATATAATAAATTACACAAGGAACAACAATACTGCCAGAGCCATGGCTTTGAGAGGTCGTTATATAAAAATTCCAGGGAAATGGGTGCCCCTTCGTGGTGAGAGCCCCCATGGAACTCTATGGAGTTAGGAAAGGGAACGAGGGTGCCCCCCAGCGCTGGGACCCGCGGGCTCGCGGGTGGACCTGGATGTGCGGAAGGGAGGGAGCGTCGCGGGCTCAGGCCCAGCCGGGCCC
>NW_022900948.1:44616462-44618829 GCF_012274545.1 Fukomys damarensis
GGGCGGGTGGTGGATGTGAGCCTTGCCAGCGGGCGGGCGGGGAGCGAGGGCCAGGGAGGGAGACGAACAGGCGAAGCTGCGCGGCCCAGGAATCCCACCGCCAGCTGCGGTCCTTCGAACTGACAGGAAGTCGGGCGTGAGGGGTGCATGTCTGTGATCCCAACACTCGGGAGGCCGAGGCAGGAGGATCGCCAGGAGTTTGAGGCCAGCCTGGGTTCCATGGCGAGACCTCAGCCCCCAAAACAAAACGAAGAACCCCCAAAGGTATGAGAATTAGAGCTGAGGACAGAGCTCAGCCGCAGGGCACTGGCTTAGCCTATAAAAGGCCTTGGGATCTATGCCCAGCACACTGAGAGAAAGAGAGAAAATGAATTAGGCTGTTAATTCAGGACTGCATTATAAATTCCCTAAATAATAACCCAGAAGACACAGTTGCACACTCCTTGTAGTATCAGTGACTCAGAAGGCAGAGGCAGGAGGATCACAAGTTGAAGCCCAGCCTCAGTAACTTATTCCCTGTCTCAAAATGAAAACACAAAAATAGCCAGGGGTGTAGCTCAGTAGTAGGATGCTGGCCTAGCTCATGCGAACCCCTGAGTCTGAGGCCTAGCATCGCAGAATACTACTACAATTACTAACAGCCAGGTATGGTGGCGGATGCCTGGAATCCCAGCACTGGGGAGGCTGAGGCAGGAGGATCACAGCGAGGTGGAGCCCAGCCATAGGGAGATCCTGTCTCAAAACAAAACAGAGCAAAACAAAAAAACAAGAGGGAAGAAAACAGAGCACTGGGACCCACGGAGCGCACACAGTCACGTGGAGCAACTGTCCGAGGCCCTGGGCCCCCTCGGTCTCACCGGGTCTTGTTTCTGGAGCTGGTTACTCGGTTGTTCCAGGGCTACCTAGGTCAGCATCTGCCTAGCAAATCCTCCCCTGCCATCTCCACCCTCACACTCAGATGGCTCTTCTGCACAAGGCCCTGACCACGACCACAGGACATGTGTGTCCCACGCTCACACCACACCCTGGGAACGTGGACAGAAAAATTCTAACAAAAATGTAAGGTCAAAGCGGGGGCAGAAGAAAGAAGATGTCAGCACAAGCGGAATGAAAGATTCTTACTGCTAGGGGGCTTTGAACAGCCCAACCAGCAAGCCTGACCTGAAAATAAAAGCATGCAAACCTGAGGCTGAGGCAGGAGATCACTTGAGCCCAGGAGTCACGACTAGCTCTGGGAACACAGTGAGAGCCCATCTCAACAACATCATATATAGAAATACAAATGTGTAGCTCTGTAACTAAGGATACGCACTTTTAAATTATTTACGGAGCATTTATAAAAACTGTCCAGATGGCAGGCATGGTGGTGCACACCTGTAATCCCAGCACCCTGGGAAGCTGAGGCAGGAGGGTCACAAGTTTGAGTCCAACCCGGGCAACTAAGCGACTTAGCAAGACCCTGCCTCAAACCAAAAAACAAAAAGTACTATAAATATAACTCACTTCAAAAGTCCTGGGTTGAATCTCCAGAATTGAAAAAATGAAGAATTACCAATAGTAAGCATATCTCACTCACCCCCAGGATAACAAACTAAGCATAAACCTATATGGTAGAATATGACCTAACAAAAATCAGGGTATCAAAGCATATGCAATGACAATGCAAAGTGTCTGCCATATTCATTATCCCTCCACTCTCTCTCTCTCTATATATATATATATATATATACATATATAGGGGCTGAGAATGTAGTTCAGGTTGAAGGCCCTGGGTTCAATCCCCAGTCTTGGAGGAAAAAATTTATCTAGGTGCTAGGCTCTGGAAAAAATCTCAATGGGCAGAAAATTTAAATTCAGGTAACTTCCTAGGACCACAGTGCAATTAAATTAAAAATAAACAAAATATAAGTGTAGATATGGTATATATTTGAAATCATAAAATGTGCTTTTTGTTTGGCTTTGGGTTTTTTATAGCTTTTTTGGGGTATGGGAGATCGAACTTAGGACCCTACGCTTGCAAGGCAGCCGGCAGAACCCCTGAGGTAAATCCCTGGCCCGTGGTTCTGGTTTTTTGAGACAAGGTCTTGCTATGAAGCCCAGGATGGCCTCAAACTAGAGGTGATCCTCCTGCCTCAGCCTCCCAAGGGCTGGCATTACAGGTGTGCGCCGCCGCGGCCGGCCAGCGTTGCGTAAGAGGCATCTGAACGCACATCTGGTCTTTCAGCAGGCGACTCGGCAGAGCAGCTTTCTCCACTGAGGGCGTCGCTGAGGAGCAGAAGGAAGCTCCCGACCGGGGCAGCCGAGGCACAGCCTCGTCACAGGCGCCACGGCGGCCCCGGCCGCACCGCCCGAGGACACTGACCTTCT
>NW_022900948.1:44619243-44620648 GCF_012274545.1 Fukomys damarensis
TGAACTCGGGTCCTTGTGCTTGCGAGGCGGGCCACCGAGCCGCTGAGCTAAATCCCGGCCATCACTGTATTTTTGATCACACCTCGTAAGGCACTCGGGGACCAGGACTCCAGAGCCGCTGCGGGACGGTGCGCTGTGTCCGAGGCAGGGTGGCGGGGTTCCCGCAGGGAGCCTCCCCTGTCCGAACGCTCCGCCCCCTGCTCGCCCCAGTCTGACTCCAGAAGGGGCCGAGGCTTTGCCTGCCCCACCCAGGCGTCTCATCTTGGCCCCTCCCCATACAAGTTCCAGCAAAACACGGGCTGCGTCTCTCCTGCCTCCACTGTCTCTTGAGGTAATGGCTTTAGAAAGAAATTAAATGACATCTGGATGACAACAATCTGTAAGAACGTCTCAGGTGTGTGTGTGTGTGTGTGTGTCTGTGTCACACTGGCCTCAACTCATGGCGCTCCTCCTGCCTCAGCCTCCTGAGTGCTTCTTTGGTTTGTTTTTTTTCCTTCCCAAATTCAAGCCTACATTAAACACAAATCAGAAAACCCACGGAGATGTGTTCGAGCTGTTTTGCACTTACAGATTCAAGCTGCTTCCAGCAAGTCTCGATGTGCTGCTGTGCCTTCCGCCCGTCGTGGAAGTTCTGGACAGGGAAGACACACAGCGGTCAGGACGAGTCAGAGGAACACTGAAATTCCGGGACCCAGCCAAGGACGGGGCTCAGCGCGGTGTCTGCCTACCACAAGCCAGGCCCTGGCTCCCAACCCCAGCGCTATTAGGTAGATCAGCTGAGAAAGAAACAAACTGATAGGGAAGGTGGGATGGGTAGGGGAAGGGTAATAAGGGAAAAGAAAAAAAGTGTGAGAAAATGAAAAGACGGAAATAAAGTGTTTGTAGATGGGGAGGGGAGGAGAGGAGGGGGTGAAGGGAGGGCAGGGGTAAGGGGAAAAAATGAGAATCAAGACCTGTCATGTAAAGGTACAGGATCCCAACAATAAATGTAACTGTACTGTATCCCTAAAATGTACCAATAAACTCAATTAAAACTGAAAAAAAAAAAAAAGAAAGAAACAAACTGAGAGCTGGACATGGTGGCGCACACCTATAACCCCTGCCTTTGGGAGGCTGAGGCAGGAGGATCGCCACAAGTCTGAAGCCAGGCCAGACAGGATACATGGTGAGTTTAAGGACAGCCTGAACTACATAGAGACCCCATTTCAGAAAGAATAAATAATAAAGGAGGCAGCTGACTATGGACTAAAACGTCTACAAACTGTGAGCTAAAATAAACTTTTCCTCCTTTAAAAGAAAAAAAAAAAAAGAGGGTTGGGATTTAGTTCAATGGTGCCACTGCCCACCTCACAAGTATAAGGTCCTGAATTTGATCCTGGTACCAAAAAAAAAAAAAAAAAAAAAA
>NW_022900948.1:44620819-44628134 GCF_012274545.1 Fukomys damarensis
AGTGAGACTATGTCTCAAAACATAAAAAAAAAATCCAACAAGAGAGGAAGTGAAAGAACAGTCAGAGTACCTTTTAAGGCTATAGAAAAGTAATACTGAAGAGGAAGTCATATTTATCTTCGGAAAACCCAACAGGAACGGTTTAAGACACCAATCACTGTGCTTACCTTTTTGCTATTTTGGGGCATAAAGGATATTTACATTTTAAATTATTTATTTATTTTTGGGTTCTTGAGGCCCAGTCTCACTGTGTGGCGTTGAAGTCACTATGTAATTCAAGGCCACCCTCCCGCCTCAGCCTCCGGAGTGTTGGGATTACAGGCGTCCACCACTGTGCCGGCTTCTGTAGGACATTTTTAGAGGATATACCCGTGAGAGGTATAACTGAACGGGTCCTGAAAGGTCACAAACTGGCATTCTACCGTCCAGCTGCACTTTACCCCTGGTTGGGAGTAGCAGATGCCTGCCATCCCAACACTTGGGAGGCTGAGGCAGGAGGATCACTGTGAGTTCAAGGCCAGCCTGGGCTACAAAGTGAGTTCAGGATCAGCCTGAACCATGTGGCCCTGCCTGAAAAGAAGAGAGGAGAGGCGGGGTGAGGAGAGGAGAGGAGAATTCTGTTCTAGTCCTCCCATTTTGAGGGAGGGGTACTGAGGACTGACCCCAGGGCCTTCACACTGACCTACATCTCCGGCCGTCACACCTGGCTTCCTGGTCTGCTCCGTCAGGCTGCCACGCCTCCCAGTGGGCAGCGGCTGATGGCTGACGGGGAGGCCTGGAGGGGCCCGAGGGTGCTGGGCTGGCTGGGCCGGGCAGGCGGAAGGACAGAAGCGGACCTTTCACCACAGTGAGGGTCCAGGGTGCTGCTGAGCCCCAGGGGAGAGAGGCAGCACGGAGGTCAGCACCGCGGGCGGCTACAGCCAGGAGGACAGGCACACAGGAAATGCCCACGGCTGCCGGGGACTCGGTGCCCAGCCCCGGATGCCCCAGACTGTCCTCGCCTTCCTGGAACTGAGCTTGGGAGAGAGACCCGCAGACGCAGCTCCTGCTGTCCCCGAAGGCCTTCTCCCCAGGGGCGTCCCCGCCCTCTGGTTCTGATTGGATCCTGCAGGGACTCACAGCCCCAAGGGCCGCGGGCGGCAGGAATGGGTCTGTTGGCCACTGGGCCTGTGGACCAAAGGGCACAGGGCCATGTAGCGCCACCTATGACTTCCTGGACAGCCGGCCCTCGCCTTTTGGGGACTCAGGGACCACACCAGTGTCCTGTTGTGACTATGTTGACCAGCCCTGGGGACGTGCACCCTGTATAGCTTTTCCCAAACTAAACCTTACCACACCACGAACATCACTGGAAATGCTCCCCTTTTAATTAATTAATTAATTTCCCGAGACAAGATCTTGCTATACAGTTGCGGCTGATACTCTATACTCGATGTTGCTCAGGCTGGCTTTGAACTCGCAGCAATCCTCCTGCCTCAGCCTCCTGAACACTGGGATTTCAGGCATGCGCCATAGAAATGCTACTTTTATCTTTCTCTTTTCTTCTTTCAGTCCTGGGGACGGAACCCAGGGCCGGTGCATGCAAGGCGAGTGCTCCACCACCGACTTCCATCTCCAGCCGGAAATGCTCCTTGTAACACAAGACCCTCCGCCAGGGATGGTGGTGCTCGGCTCTGAGAGGCTGAGGGGGAAGGGATCGCAAGTTTGAGCTCAGCGTGGGCAACGTGGACACTTGAGACTGTCTCAAAATAAAAAATAAAAAGGCCGGACAGGTTCCTGGGTTCAATCCCTGGTACCAAGTAGAGGAATAAACCGGCTTCTTGCAGACACAGGGTTTAATGTGCTGCTTCCTGCCCGGCGCCGTGCAGGAGGCGCCAGGGGACGCGTCGGGAGCCGGGGCTGAGGATCAGGTGTCCCAGGACAGAGGCTTCTGCTCGGGGAGACTGAGCCTCCCGCTGCTCTGCTCCCGCTCGGAGCTTCAGGGAGTCTCCAGGGGCCCCGCTTTTCAGCCCCACAATGGAGATGGGGACAAAGCAGACAAGAGAGTCTGAGGCGACGGAGCACGGAGCAGGGCAGGGCCAGAGGAAGCCGCAGAGCCCGGTGTGACCTCGCCGGGATGAGTGGCGGGGGAGCGGGAGGGGGCACCCCGTCTGCTACAGGGGACCCGGGGGCTGCAGGGCGGTTCAGAGACGCGGGGGAGCAGGAAAGGAGACGCTGTGTGCAGCAGCGCTTTCGCCGTTGCTGCTCCTGGCTGTGCGTGGTTTTCTGAGCCAGGGCCCTGCTACGTACGCGGCTCAGGCTGCACTTAAATCACGGTGTGGCCCGGGCTGGCCTCGAGTCCCTGACGGTCCCCTTGCCTCAGCCCCCTGGGAGCTGGATTCCACATTTATTCGTGCCTCAGCTCACGGGTGGGCTCCCCGGCGGAGAAGCCTCAGGGCACACAGCTCAGGCCAGGAGTGAAGGGCCTGGCACGGACCCCGGCGCCGCCCCGCCTGCTCCCTGTCAACGCCTGCAGCCTCTGGACCGAACTCAGCTCCACCGCACAGAACCCTTTCAGGCCTGGTGAACCTACAGGAAACACGGGGCGACTAACGGCCCTGGGACGCCTGGCTCATCCCAGGAAGGGACGGAAGGGACGGGCAGGGCACCCAGGAACCCTTCCTACCTCTTAATGAGGTTCGGGGTCTCCTCTAAAACAAGAATGGACAAAAAAGGCCTGACAGTGACAGCTACAAATGTTTTGTTCTTTTTCTTTTCTGTGTTTTTGTATGACAGGGTCTTGATATGAAGCTCAGGCTGGCCTGGAGCTCCCAGCGATCCTCCTGCCTCAGCCTCCCAGGTGCTGGAATTACAGGCGTGGCCCCCACAGCCGGCTCCAATGACAGCTTTTACAGTTTTACTGTAGGCAAGGGATCAGACTGAGTTTAAAGAAAAGCTCACAGCTGGAGCACCAGGCCATGCCTGCAGGTATTAGATCACAAGACTGCCACGGATCGGCTCTGAGGTGCCGCCTACCGCCTGGCAAGGTCCCGAGTTCGAAGTAAATAAATAAGCCACAAAGGTCAACAAAGCAAGACACAGCACGGAGCCGGCTGCAGTAGTGCACAACTGAAATCCCAGCAACCAGGAGGCTGAGGCAGGAAGACTGCCCTGAGTTTGAGGCTAATCTGAACTGCATAGCAAGAGAATCTCAAAAACAAACCAGCAGGGACCTGAGTTTGATCCCTGGTACCAAAAAAGAAAAAAAGAATGTGCAGCACAGATGGGAGAGGAATGACGGGGGGAGGTGTCCTGGGACCCCATCCTCTGCGACGAGACAGACCCCACACCCCAGAGGCACAGGTAGGGACGGAGGGCAGGTGCAGCGGACGCCCCCACTCCGGCCAAGTGTACAGCCAGGGTTATCAGGGCCATTTAATATCACGGGGCTTAGGCCTGCACGCTAGCCCTCTCGGAGGCCGAGGCAGGAAGATCACTAGTTATAGCCCAGCCAGGGCAACTTAATGCGACCGTCTCAAAATTTTAGAAAAACTGAAAACTGTGGTAAGAATGTAGTGCGATGTAAAAGCCCTGGGTTCAACCCCAGTGCGGACTAAAAGAGCCAGGTGTGTGGCGCGCGCCTGAAGTCTCAGCCCCGGGGAGGCCAAGGCAGAGGGACAGGTGTGAGGTCAGCAGGGCCTACAAGGCCAGCCTGAGGTACAGGCTTTTATTATTATGTTGTCTTAAATAAAAACAAAAAGAAGAAAAATGATAGTGCTTTAACTGCCACATTATGAGACCCTTCAAGGTGTTTGTTTATTTGTATTTTTAGAGACAGGGCTGGCCTTGAACTTGTGATCCACCTGCCTCAGCCTCCCAGGTATCTGGGATTATAGGTGTGGGCCCCCTGCCTGGCTCTGGGCCTCTCCAAAATAATGGTACCTGTTACAGAGGAGAAAAGGAGAGAGCTTGTGCGGCTTCACAGTCAAACACCACAAACGTGCGCTCGTTACTGGCATTCCGTGCAGTATTTCCAAAGCCTTGGCATCTTCTAAGATGCCGCTTTAATTTAATTACAGAAGCTTCCCAGAACACAGTGCCATGGATCCTCCCAACAAAACATCTGACTCAGAGGCCTGGCCTGGTAATTCTTCAAATAAAAGGATGCTATAAATTACCAGATGCTATTTAATGCAGATCGGGACCACTGATAATTTCCTCCACAAATTACTAGCATTTTTGATTTAAAAAAGGAAACAGAAGGCAAAAAGCCCAACTATGAAAAAGGACAGGCAGCTAGCAGAGTGTGAGATATGGGACCTGCTCCCAGGACGCCAAGGAGCCCAGGAGCCGCAGGGCCCGGACCCAGTGCTGCCCCTGCCTTCCGCCCTCCGCCCTCCGCCCTCCCGCTGTACTAAGCCGCTGCACGGCCGCTGCGCCAGGCACAAGGTGGACAGGAAAACCCTGCCCTTGGGGAGTCTGAGGTGCAAGAAAAACAAGCAGCAAACAGGGAAAGCTGCTAGCTGCTAAATCAGGTGCGGTGGCGCACGCCTGCCATCCCAGCACTCGGGAGGCTGAGGCAGGAGGATCACAGAGTCTGAGGCCAGCCTGGGCTGCACAGAGAGACCCTGTCTCAACACAAACAAATGCCAGCTGCCGGGAGCCAGTGCAGGAGAACAGCGTGTGCTAAGGGTGCGCAGGGCCCTGGTTTCCATCGCTAGCAACCTCTCCCCAGGGGAGAGAAGCTAGCTACGGGTAAGCACAGGGGAAAATGTGGACACAGGGGAAGGTGTCGTGAGAATGGGGTGGCGAAGGGGAGGCGGACAGGGGCCTCTGGGCAGGAAGGACTTTGTTAAGGAGGTGACAGTCTGGACAAGTCAGGAGTGTCCCAGGAGAGAAGCGGAAAGGACCCAAAGGAGAGAAGCCATGCCAAGGTCCTGGGGCCACCGAGCTGGTGTGCAAGGGGGTCCTGGTGCTGGGGAGGAATCAGGAGGGAGGAGGGGCTGCGCTGAGGGCCTCTGTCCCAGGACTCATTGCGCAGACAGAACCAGGGTTTGCTACTAAGCAGGCGCACGGTTCTGTTATGGACTTGGCCTAACACTGAGCTCCCCAGGTGGGGAAAGGTCAGGGAGACACACGGGAGCAGAGGTCAGGACAACAGAGAGGAAGAGCCAAGCTCTGCGGCGGTGAGGGAAGGCTGGCAACCAGTGCTGTGCTTGGGTTCACTGGATTCGCTTTCTCTTTTCTGAGACAGGGAATGCTAAACCACTGAACTACCCAGGCTGCGCTGGAGCTTGCAGTCTTCCTGCCTCAGCCTCCCAGAATGCTGGGAATACTCCTTGGTGAGTTTCACAGGGTCTGGGAGACTCTTGAGATTGTATGTGGCGACGTAGACATTTTTTTGTTTTTTGACACAGGGTCTTGCTCTGTCGTTCAAGCTGGCCTTGGACTCACTGCGTAGCCCAGACTGCCCTCAAATCTGAAGTGATCTGCCTGCCTCAGCCTCCCAAGTGCAGGGATTAGCAGCTTGTGCCAGACCAGAAACATTATTTATCTGGTTCTCAGAAGCGTTGCTTTAGTCGGAGCCCCGGCGGGGGTGTCCCCTTGCCCGAGGTCTGTCCGCTAGGAAGGGAGGCCAGGGCAGTTACCGCTTTGCGCTCCTGCTTCAGCTCCTGGACGTAGCGGGCCAGGTCCACCACGATCTGCGCCGTCATGTTCTCAGAGATGACCTCGTGCTGCCCGGCGTAGTCGCTGGTCTCGTGCAGGGTGGACAGGAAGGCTTGGCACGATGTGTACCTGGGGACGGAGCAGAGCTCGGCTCCTTGGAAACCTGGCCCATCCCGCACCTCCCCAGCCGGGGAAGAGTAATCAAAGCTGGGTCAGTAGCACTGACTTCCCATGGGGCCGGTGGTTCTCACACCTCTCCAGTTCTCAGCAAAATGGCTCAGAGTTAATTACAACCATGCTTCCCATTTTAGTTCACTTTGGCAATGCTTAGCGTAGACACCATCCAAACACCTACACACGCTGTGCGCCAACCTTGCCGGATCAGATGTCCTATACAATCCCGGCGCTCGGGAGGCTGAGGCAGGAGGAGTGCCACGAGTCCACACCAGCCTGGGCGACACTGAGTTCAAGGCCAGCCTGAACCAAATGCAAGACCCTGTTGCCAAAACCCAAAGTAACCTTCTATCCATGTGTCACAGACATAAAACTTTCGGGCTGGCTCTGCTGAGGTGCTTTCCCTGCAGAGGAAACAGATTTTCTGGCTGAGTGAACAGCTGCTGTTACAGAAGCCATCGAACCCTGAACTCTGGGGAGCGTCTGCGCCTCCTTAGACTGTGAGTTGCGATTTCCCTCACGCCTTTCACGGGAATAGGCGGGGCAGGACCAGCAGCTCCATATACAATGAGCTCATTAAACTTCTCTCCTTCATCTCCCCCAATTTAATAACTGACACGAATTGGAGCGTAGAGTGAGACCTTTTCAATTTTGTGTTTTTGAGACAGGGTCTCGCTTCATAATTCAGCTGGCCTTGAACTCACGGAGATCCTCCTGCTTCGGCCTCCTGAGTGCTGTGATGACAGGTGTGCGCCACCGTGCCTGGCAGCCTATTTTTACAGATTTGCTGTCCTCCAGTCCCCTGTGCGTCCCAACCAGGGCATGAAAACATCCCCACCAATGCCCACTGACGCACATACTTGTATTCTTCCTCCTCCTTGGAGTTCTTTTTTGGTTGGTATTTCTTCGAAAGATTCCTAAAACAAGAATGCAGACATAGCGGCTGATTTAAAAAGATAACTGGGAAATCAGGAAAGATGGTACCAGTGCTTTGTTTACAAGCTTTTGCAACATGCGCGCAAGCGCGCGCACACACACACACACACACACACACACACACACACCTCCCCACCCCCAGCGTGGGCTGAGGCTCCCACTGGGGCAGCCTCTGACCTCTGACCTCTGACCTCCACGGGCAGAGCAAATCAGAACCAGAAATGGTGACAGGGGTCATTTCCCCAGGGGCTGGGCCTGGAGCCGTTCTTCCCACCAGGCGGCCCCTCCTGCCCCAAATCCAGCAAAACTGTGCCTAACTGTTTAGAGTGAAAGCCCGGGTGCCGAGGCGTGTTTCTGGGGCAGGGGCTGGCACCTGGGAGCTGTCACACATGGAGCCAAGAACCTGGCCTGGCAGATGGCGGGGAAGTCGGGCCTGCTGTCCACCATCTGTCCGCGCTCTGATTCCCGACAGAGGCCTGCAGAGGTTTCTTTTTTGTTTGCTTGTTTGTTTGTTTCTTTCTTTTTTTTTTTTTTTTTTTTTTTTTTTTTTTTTTTTTTT
>NW_022900948.1:44628195-44655769 GCF_012274545.1 Fukomys damarensis
AGTGCTGGGATACAGGTGTACGCCACTGCGCCCGGTGTTTTTTTCATTTTTTGAGACAGGGTCTCACTATGTACTGAGACTGACCTGGAACTCACTATGTAGCTCAGGCTGGTCTCAACTCACAGCGTTCCTCCTGCCTCAGCCTCCCAAGTGCTGGGATTACAGGCGTGCGCCACCACGCCCAGCTATGCAGATCTTTCTTAAAAGCGCTTGTAGAAATAATTTATCCATCAACACAGCAGGAGCATCAGAGGTAAACAAGGGTACAGAGGAGCTGCGCTCAGGGACATTTCTCTAAGACTCCACGGAGAAAAACTGACCTTTCCCCTTCTTGTATTAAATTATTTTAAAGACACCATAAAAAAACAACATCTTTAGACTTATGGGCCTGGGCACGGTGGCGCACCCCTGTGATCCCAGGGCTCAGGAGGCTGACGCAGGAGGATCACCGCTTGTGAGTTCCCGGCCAGCCTGAACTGCACAGTGAGACCCTCCATCAAAAAGGCAAAAGCCCCCCCCCCCGCAAAAAAAACCAGAATAAAAACAAATAGGCATAAATAAAGTTTCGGGGTCTCTCGGGAAACCGGAAGCGTTTACTCAACTCACTGTCCAGCAGACTGAAGAGGAAGAGGAAAACCCCACCCTTCGTGGCCAAGCAGGGTGCAGACTGCCGCCCCGGAAAGCAGGGAATTTACAGAGATCCTGGGCCTGCTGGACCTCAGACACCAGGACCAGGGCGGGGCCCGGAAGGCTCGGGTTTCTCCTTTATTTAACGCTCACCACGGATTTCTGGATAAAGGTGGCAGAGTACAAATGCAACTACAAAACAGTGCTTTCCTGACAACAACACGTAAAAGACAAAGCCCAGAACAAATTTCTTTTTCTTCCTGGGGTGGGGGTGCCGCTGAGACGGAGCCTCGCTACATAGTCCAGGCTGGTCCTGAACTCACCGTGTCGCCTGGGCCGGGCTGGCCATGGACTTGGTGGTGATGCTCCTGCCTCAGCCTCCAGCAAGAGAAAACAAACCCTCAGTCCACAGGCTTCACGAAGAGGTGACAGAGAAAGAGACAGAAGACCCTGCTGCTCAGGGCCACAGGACGGAATTCAGACAGAAGTGGGTGGTGGGTGGGTGGGGAGGAGGCTCCGATGCAGAGAGGAAGCCGGGGACTGCAGCACCCAGGCACAGTGCATGAGGGCACACCCCAACCTGAGGCACCTCTTTGTTGAAGGAGCTCAGCTTGCGGCCGGAGCCCCCCCAAGGACACAGGCCTGACCTCGGAGCCTCGGAGCGGGGAGGAGGCACCAGCACCACGGCTCTCCCTGACCCAGCTCAGTCGGCCCCCAAATCCTGCTGCTACTGAGAGCGAGGGTAGGGACACCCACGTGCTGAGCTCTGGAAGCAGAACCGGGCCACCTGGCTGAGCTGCACGGATTAGGCAGAACCAAGTGAAAAGGTCTGTCAGCAACAGAGCAGGGAGGGAGGGAGGAACTGCTGTGGAGGTGACACCCGTCATCCCAGCATTCAGGAGGCTGAGGCAGGAGGGTCACCGTGAGTTTGAGGCCAGCCTAGCTACACAGAAAAACCCCGTCTCGAAAACAAACAAGAAATACTTGCTATAGATAATCAAAAATCGATTCTCCTACTCAGGTCCTATGTGATGTTTTAAAATTACATTAGGGTCGCCAGTTGCTGCACATGCCCGGGGTTCCAGCTGCTGGGGGACTGAGGCATAGGGATTGCTTGAGACCAGCCTGAGTGACACAGTAGGATCCTGCCACTAAAAGAAAACAAAAATATTTTTGTTTTTTGAGATCGGGTTTCACTCTGTAGCCCAGGCTGGCCTTGAACTCGGGTGAGCCTCCTGCCTCAGCCTCCCTGGTGCTAGGATTACAAGTGTGCGCCACCACGCCCTGCTGGATGCAAACCAATTCTACTAGCAATACACTTCTTCTGGACATCCGAACATCCCTCAGCTCCTGTGAGAAAGCACTGACCGGTGCAAGTCTTTCTCACTGGAAAAGCTGCACTGGTTTCCAGGCTCACTCTGAAATTTCAAGCAAGCATTTGTAGAGTAAACTCCGGCCATGCTGGCCTCTCTCGCCCTGCTTCTGCCTCAGGATCTTAGCACTGCCCGCCCCTCAACCCAGAAGAGCTCCCACCACAGCCCATGTGCTGGCCACTTTCTGTCCCTTGGTTCTCAAGCAAGAGGTTTTTCCTGATGCTTACAGCCAGGCAACGCTCTACCCATTGCTGGTGCTACGCAGTGGGAAAGATAAGGGCCGGCTTTCTTGTTTGTTTTGTTTTCGGTACCAGGGATTGAACTCAGGACCTTGCACTTGCAAGGCAGGCGCTGTGCCACTGAGATAAATCCCTGATCCTGTTTTTTTTTTTTTTGAGACAGGGCTCACTAGGTAGGTCAGGCTGGCCTTGAACTCACTATGTAGCCCAGGGACTCAAGACTGAGCGATCCTTCTGCCTCAGCCTCCCAAAGCACTGGAACGGAAGGCGTGGGCCAGCAGGCCTCCCCGATAAATGACGTAGGTCTTGCTTACTCTCAATCTTTCCCCAGGGTGCTGGTGACCAGAACCTCAGTCCCGTCAGCTGCTCTGTCGCCGCGCCTGCCCGTCAGCCCTGCACACACGCAGCTCTGCATCCAGCCACGCTGCCAGGCAGCTCCAGCCTGCGCCCTGCAGACTCGCACTCCCGCCTGGCTGGCTCTGCGCCCTGGGTCCACCCGGGATGGGGCTTCCGGTGCATCGCGAGGAGAGCGGACAGATGCGCAGAGGAGCGGTACAGAAGGAGCAGACGTGAGCTGAGGCGCTGGGCGCAGGATTCAAAGTTTTGGTGAGAGGCATTGTTCACGGGCTACTACTCTGCACCCAGCACTCTGGGAGGCTGAGGCAGGAGGAGCGCAAGTTCAAGCCCCGGCTGGGCAAATGAGTAATTTAGCCCGGCACTGTTTCACGATAAACAGTGAAATCGGAACCACTGTACACGGCAGTGCAGAGCCCTGGTGTTAATCCCAGGACCAAAGGGACAAAGAAGGAAAAAGCTGTCCACGGTGCGAGATGGTTCCACAGCTCTGCCAAGCACCCACGAGTGAGCTCCATTCACCGGCAGGAACGGCACAGGGTGAGGGCGTGGGGAGGGGCCCACCCCGCCGTGCCGGAGATGCCGTCTGGTGAGACAGGAGCGCCCGGCGAGTCCTGGGACTGCACACCAGCTTCCTGCCGCTCCCTCAGGGCTGTGCGATCGGGAAGGGGTGGGGTGAGCTGAGAAACACGACTGGCCAGGGTCCACCCAGTGACCTTGCAGGAGAAACCCAAAGGGCCGGGCCTGGGGGCGCACGCCTGTGATCCCAGCTCTTGGGAGGCTGAGGCAGGAGGAGCGCCACGAGTTCCAGGCAGGCCTGGGCTCTGTAGTGAGTTCGAGGGCAGCCTGAACTACCTGTGAGAACCGGTCTCAACACACACACACACACACACACACACACACACACACACACACACACACAGAAGAAAGAAGAGGAGGGAGAACAGGCCTAGCCTGAGAGCAGAGCTGAGCGGAGAGTGCTTGAGCCAGCGTAAGCAATGCCCCAGCACCACGCATGCACACACGGGCACAGGCAGGACTGACCAATGCTCCCCCCAACAGTCCTCCAGACAACACGGGAGGCTACCGGGGAAGGCCGTGATTTCCTCCAAGCCAGGCGCTATTAAGCCGTTTCCCTGTGAAGGCAACGCCTATGACGAAGGGGGCAGCACTTAAATAATGAACACAAAGGGGGCCATTTTCCCTTCCTGCTGTCAGGGCTAAGCCATCGGCGGGGCTGACGCACAGGGGGCTAGACCTAGTGTGGGGCTGGCAGGTTAGGTAAGTTACTTCATTGTACTGAACTCACTATGCGGGCCTTGAACTTGCAGTGACCCTCCTGCCTCAGCCTTCTGAGTAGATGCTAGATGCTTACTTAAGTGACAGTGACAACCCTGCAAAACTCTATGTTCTTTCACCATCACGATGCATGGCTTGTGCTCACTCTCTCGATGACAACTCCATGCTTCTAAAACTACAAGTCAGGGCCTGGCAGGGTCACACACACCTGTCATCCCAGCACTCGGGAGGCTGAGGCAGGAGGATTGTCTTGAATTCGAGGCCATCCTGGGCTACTTAGAGCTCCAGCCCAGCCAGGACTACTCAGTGAGACCCTGGCTCAACAAACAAAATGGGGCTGAGGCTGTGGCGTGTGGCAGGTTTGGGGCCTGGCATCCATCCAGCATAGCAGTGAAAATAAGACACAGAACCAAGCCTAAAGCAGCACCTTGCTTTTCACTCCTAGTGCTCCGCAGGGTTAGCGTCCGGTTCCGAGACGGCCGTTTCTGAACGGCGGCCCCTACCTGAGCTGCTTGGCATAGCTGAGCTCGATCTCCGTCCGCTCCCTCACGAACTTGATGTATTTCTCCAGGACGTCGATGCCCCACTGGGTGTGCTTCTCCAGGCTGTCAAACTGGTCCTGTTGGGAGAGGGCGGAGGGCATGGCTCAGCCTCCTGCTGACAGATCTGGGTGCGAGACGGCAGGGTGCCCCGTCCCGGAGAGAAGCTCCACTCTGGGGCAAGACGGTGAGACCCCACCGTGGGGAGCAGAGCAGGCGCCGAGTGGGCAGGGGCGGGAGGGCTGCGCGCACACACCCCGCTCTCGTCCGAGCTCCGAGCCCTCGCCGGGTGCCCAGACCAGTGCTTGGCCTGGAGAACCGAGGTTTGTCGGCCACAGCTATTCTGAGGGCCTGGGGAGTCCCGGACCCCGTGAGGGCGGTGGAGACGGCACGGCTGGGCCACCCAGGGCCCAGTGACCCAGGACTGCAGGAGTGGCCGGACCGCAGGCCGCTTCCGGTCACGGGGGATGACAGGGACAGGGTCTCACTTTATAGTTCAGGCTGGCCCTGAACTCGACGCAGTCTTCCTGCCTCTGCCTCTCAAGTGCTGGGATCACAGGCGTGCACCACCACGCCTGCCTGTACCTCTCCATCTTACATCAACTTCACATCCCCCCTGCTGCGGGGACTCCAATTTCCATTCAGTCATGTTGGGCGTCGTGGTGCACGCCTGTGATCCCAACATGTGGGAGGCTGAGGCAGGAGGATCCACGAGTTCAAAGCCAATCTGGCCTATACAGTAAGATGAAGGCCAGTGTAGACTGCAAATGAGACCCTGTCCCAAACAACACCCCCCAAAATATCCAAAGCTGTGCAAAATATAAGGTAAGCAGTTTTGATGGAAGTTAGATTTGGGCAGAGGAGGACAGAGAAGGCAAAAAGTCAAAACCATTCTTTCTCAAACTTAAGAAACCTCACTGGCCATGGTGGCATATACCTGCGGTACCAGCTGCCTGGGAGGCTGAGGCAGGAGGAGCTCTGTGATTTTGAGGCCAGCCTGAGCTACATAGCAACACCATCTAAAAAAAAAAAATCCAGTAGCTTTTAGGACAAGTACTTAAAGTTCTCACCGATTCCTGGCCCTCTACAGAGTACACCACAAAAGCCCTGGGCTCCGTTTTGCAAGGCTACTTCTGTTATCTCTGCTGACAAGGGTTGGTGAGCAAACACACAGTGCTCACAGGACTGCACGTCTCTCCAAAGCACCAGAGAGCAGACCACAAACGACTCACGTACAGCTGCGAACCAGCCGAAGTAACTCGGCTTCTTCAAATGCTCTGTTAGTGCCCCTGGCTTGGCTGATGTAGTTTGGGAGAAAGCAAATTGTTTGTTTGTTTTTGCGGTACCGGGGATTGAACTCAGGACCTTGGGCTTGCAAGGCTAGTGTGGTGCCACTGAGCTAAATCCCCGGCCCTCAAAAAAGTTTGTTTTTAAAATGCTAAGAGGGCCGGGGATTTAGCTCAGTGGTGCTGCCGCCTGCCTTGCAAGTGCAAGGTCCCGAGTTCGATCCCCGGTACCAAAAAAGTGCTAAGAACCCCTCGCCCACAGAAAGGTCCTCTTTGGGTAATGCCACACTGCCCTTTCCCCCCGTTTTTCTGAGACAGGGTCTCATAGTTTGGGCTGCCGTTGAGCTCATTTTGTAACCCAGGCTGGCCTCAAACACACAGCGATCCTCCTGCCTCAGTCTCCCGAGTCTGAAATCACAGACATGCACCACGACACCCAGCGCTGCTCCTAGATTTCTTCCTTGTCCTGTTAACAATCTGACTCCATATTTTCCCCAATTCGGTTAGTCTGCAATTCTTTTTAACATCACACATATATAACCGAGTCCCGCTGAGGCAGGAGGATCACAAGTTCCAGAGCAGCCCAGGGCTACAGTGAGACATCTCTCCGAAGAATGACAAGGCTGGCCTCCACCAGGCACTCCGGTGCACGCCCATGGTCACAGGTATTCGGGAGGCTGAAACAGGAGGATCGCTTGACCTAGAGTTCTAGGCCGGCCTGGGCAATAAGGCAAAACCCTGCTTCAAAAACACACAGGAGGGGCTGGGAATTTATTTAGCTCAGTGGTTCTGCCACCTGCCTCGCAAGCACAAGGTCTGGAGTTTGATCCCCGGTACCAAAAAACAAAACAAAACAAAAATACACGCATAATACCGTACTGGTCTCAGCCCACACATTTCTGAATAAAATGTATCTGTGCTCAAGACCTCCCGGCAGCCGGGCGCCTGTCATCCCCGCTCTTGGGAGGCTGAGGCAGGAGGATCAAGGGGAGTTTGAGGCCAGCCTGGGCTACACAGTGAGACCCTGTCTCATAAAACAAGACAAAATACCACCCTGCAAGCTGTTCTAAGCTCTCAGTAAAATGACAGATCTTAATAACAAAGCCCCAGACAGTAACAAATAAGCCCACCCTTGCTGCTCCTCAAGGCCCCAGCAGCGGTGTGGGCTTTTTTGACAGCAGCTAAAAGAAAATTCAAAGCAGATGAAAAACGAATCGACCACTTACGTTCTTGACTAAAACCTGGAAGATTTAATGGAAAAAAAAAAATCCAAATCTTAAAAAGGCTCCTTTGTGAACAAATATTATAAATGGTCCTTTAAAAATTAGCCTTCGCTGCTTTGGGGATGGGACAGTTATCAGAAATGCGCCCCTTCTTCTTGCTGCCACGCGACAGCAGCTCAGAGGACCCCTCAGCCCTGTCAGAAGTCTCTCAGGCTAAGCGTGGGGGCGTGCGCCTGTCATCCCAGCACTCGGGAGGCTGAGGGAGGAGGATCACGAAGTTCGAGACCAGCCTGGGCTACACAGTGATTTCCAGAGCAGCATGGACTGCATCGCAAGACCCTGCCTCAGAAAAAATAAAGACTCAAAAATTAAAGAGATTTTAAAAATATCTACTAATACATCTAAATAGATAAACATATCCCATGTTAGTGAAAATGGCATATTTTTTGTTTTTAAAAACTGATTTTGCAAAAAAAGAAAAATTAGCGAGAAGAGTGGATCTCTTTCACTTTTTTTCCCCGTTTTACTTTTCTGCAGACCTCTCTGCGGCCCGGCTTAACTGGAGACAGCTGGGTTCCCTGAGGGTTTTGCACTCAGCCTGCCACTCCGGACTGTGCCTGCAGCAGTAAAAACTGCAGCTTCCCACAGGAGGGCGGTCAGGAACAGCGGGGTTTCCACGCTCTTCTCAGATAATCGCAGATACCCTTTGATATCACTCTGATACTTCACAAATCGTCTCTCAAAGGCTGACTGCCATGGAACATCTGGAACCACAGGCGGGAACTCAGCAGATTCCGTCACAATGAGATACTCTGGTCAATCTTGTATTTTGGTTTGGTTTGGTTTTTTGAGACAGGGTCTCCCTAAGCACTGGAAGCTGGCCTCAAACTCACTATGTGCCTTGAACTCGCAGCGATCCTCCTGCCTCAGCCTCCCACGTGCTGGGGATACACGCGTGCCTGGCTGAGTGGCTCTTTACCTGTGCACGATCAGGTAACAGCCTTCCCCGGGCAGTTAGAAAATAGGATCTTGTTGATACATACAGATGCTGTTTTCTAGAACTGAGGCATTTTGTTGCAAGATATTAAATGTGCCTGTTTACATCCCCACCCTAGCTCATCTTTTGTCTTTAAATATCTGGAAACTGTCGAGCTCAAACACAACCTTCCCCATTTGCTAATTTTCACTGAAAAGCTGGGATGCTGTCACTGACAACAAACGTGGGCAGTTGTTTCCCGGAGATCACAGCCCCCCCATCATTTCTGTCTGTCCAGTTCTAGGAAAATCACTACCATGTGCTGTGGTCTCTCATTCTTACAGACAAAAGCAGTGTTCAGGGGGCTGGGAATGGAGCTCAGCAGCGCCACATCTGCCAGGCAAGTGCGAGGTGTTGAGTTTGATCCCAGGTACCGAAGGAAAAAAAAATTAGCAAAAGAGGGATTCAGGAAAAACCAACTTGTTACGACTCCATTGCATAAGAATTCTGGTGTTAGTGTGCAAAAGTGCTTTAGGAATACCCCATCCTAGAATCCATACTATTATAAACACGTATTGCTGGGCATGGTGTTCAACGCCTGTAATCCCTACAACTCTGGGAGGCTGAAGCAGGAGGATCCCAATTTTGAGCCCAGCCTGGATAACTTAGGGACTCAGTGAGACCCTGTCTGCAAAAAAACAAACAAACAGGCTGAGGACTTGGCTCAGTGCTAAGGCCCTGGGTCCGATCCCCAGTTGGGGAGGCCTGACGTACAGTAAAGGTAATGCTCTTCACTGCTCCATCAAAGACTTCAGTTTTTGGAGACAGAATCTCAGTAAGTAGTCCGGGCTGGCCTTAAACTCCTGGTGATTTCCTCCAGAGGCTGAGCCACCACACCCAGCTACTCTAAGATGTTTAAGGTGCGCATGTGCGAGGGTGAAGAAAGCCAGGTAATGGAAGTTACTGTTTAATTTATGAGCACGCATTACATATCCCGCCTCACTCCAAAACCCCAAGGACTCCTGGGGAAGCTGCCCAGCGCTGGCTGCAGGCTCACGGCACTTGCCAGGCCTCCCCCGACCGCATCTTTCTGGAGGTGGGGTCTACATATCCACGCTAGCCTTCAACTCACTATGTAGCCCAGGGTGGCTGTGGACGCCCAGTGATCCTTCTGCCTCAGCCTCCCAAGTGCTGGGATCAAGGGCATCTACCACCAGGCCCGGCCGACCTCAAACTTGAGATCACACTGCTCCTTGCGTTCAAACCAAGCCAAGTTTGTGCCAGGGCAACTTCGAATATGGGGCCTCCTATCACGGAAAAGTGTGTTCGAGGGGCCCTGGTTCCGAATCCCTGGGAGAAGCTGGCCTGGGGGCCAACCTGCTAAAGCGACTCTCTCTGAGGGACACAGACTCGAGGTCACGGGACGCCGAGGCCCGCAAATCACCGGTCGACAAAGGGCAGCACCCTCGGCTGTGCCCGCAGCTTCCGGCTGCCGACCGAGCTGTGGGCGGCTGGCCCCAGGAAGCAGAAGCCCTCAGGGTGACGTCGGTGGCAGTGGCGTCCCTCCACCTTGGAGGGAAAAGTGTCAGGGTGAGGATCTACCCAAAGGCGAGCAGCAAGAAGACCTCGACTTAAAAAGTGTTTTTAAATCAATGTTAGCGCCGCAGACACACACAAAAGGTTTCATAAAACCGTGCGGCTGAACGCGTATCACGGAAGGCCAAATGTGTAGGACACTCGATTAGGGGAGGATGGGCGAGGCGGTGGGAGGGTCATCAGAAGGGGCCGTGGAGATGCTGGGCACGAGTGTCTGGTTTCCTGGCTCAGGGGCACGGACATGAGATGCTCGTTTCACCTTCTTTTTTTGAGTCAGGGTCTTACTCTGTAGCCCAGGCTGGCCTTGAACTCACAGCGATCCTCCTGCCTCAGCCTCCTCAGTGCCGGACCGCAGGTGTGTGCAGCTCATTCTGCTGGTTTTGTGTAAATCATACATGTCCATTTTCACACAGTCTTCTGTCATACTCCAGAACTGTTAATTCACAATTGAGTTGATGGCAAAATCTTCAGTGTAAGAAAAACGTCAGATCGCTTGAGCCTCTGCCAACTGGAAATCAAAAGTGTAGAGAACTCGCGAAAGAAAAACTTCAATCAACAGGAAAACCCACTCCCTGATTGATGGACTTCCTTTTTTGTCCTCATGAAAATCTCAGAGCTGGGGAAGGAAGCACAGGCCTGTAAGCCCAGCACTTTGGGAGGCAGAGGCAGGAGGATTGCCAAGTCCAAGCCCATTGTGGACAACTTAGCAATCTGTCTCTAAATAAAAAAAAAAGAGGGCCGGCTGTGGTGGCAGCTGCTACGATCCCAGCACGAGGCGGCTGAGGCAGGAGGATCGCTGTGAGTTCAAGGCCAGCCTGGGCTCCACAGTGAGAGCCTGTGTCAGGTCTGGGAATGGAGCTCGGTGTGGAGGCCCTGCGTGCACTCCTCAGTAAGACAGAATAAAGATAAGGCAGAAAGGAGACAAGACAAACTGTAAAGTTGGACTTTTAAGAAAAGCACCTGCGGGTGGCAGAGCACGTCTCCCTTCTGTCCTCCTCAGGTTACTTTGCTTGCTTTTCCCTTCCCACATCTCTGAGACAGAGAAGCCCAGATCATCCTGGCTGATAAGGTAGGGCTGGGCCTGATCTGAGGAGGAGACAGATTCCAAGGATTCAGAGAAGGTGTTTAGGCTAAACGCCTTAGATCCCTGTGATAAAGGCCTCTGCAGGGACGCCCCCGCATCATCAAGGCACCCCCAAATTCCTTTCCTTTCCTCTTGTTTTTCGAGACAGGGTCTCACTGAGTAGCTCAGGCTGGCCTTGATGTCCTGGCGATCCTCCTGCCTCAGCCTCCTGAGTGCAGGATGGAGGCCTGCAGGCTCTGCAGCAGGATGAGGAGTAGGCTTGGCCTCTCACCCTCCTCCTGCTCTCTTCACAGTGGGGGAGACCTAACCGGGAGCTCACACGTCACACCCAGGCTTGGGGGCTGGGCACAGGTGCAGCCCAGCAGGCCAGCACCTGCCCAGACCGGCGCTGAGCACAGAGGGCCTGTGGGGGCCGGGGCTGCGGAGGGGAGGCAGAGGCCAGGGCCCTTGAGCCCCTCTTCCCTTGCACAGACAAGCCCAGACCGGGGAGACCAGGCCACCCCGTCTCGGGCGTGGGCCGGGGACCAAGCGCTTCCAGTGTCCCTACTCAGGGAGACCCCGTCTCGGTTAAAAGGCTCTGTTCCGAGCTCCCTGGGGTTTCTGTTGCCAATGAGGGAGCGGTGGTGCACCCTGATAATCCCAGCACTCGGGAGGCTGAGGCAGGAGCATCACTGCCAGTTCCAGGCCGGCCTGGGCTACATAGTGAGACCCTGAAAATAAAAGTCATGGGAGAAATGTAGATTGTTTTATTTTATTTTTTGGTACCAGGGATCGAACTTGCACTTGTGAGGCAGGCGGCGGAACCACTGAACTAAATCCCTGGCTGTAGACTGTTTTAAATCTAAAGCCCTGTACACAGTTTTGACTTGCACTAAGTATTCCAACCATGAATATTAGAAGATTCTAGATCTTTATGCTTCAAGACTTCTGTTTTCTGTACTCACCTATTTTTAACTTTTTAAACGAATAGACACTTTTTTGTTTTGAGACAGGGTCTCACTGTGTAGCCCAGGCTCGCATCAAACTCATGGCGATCCTCCTGCCTCAGCCTAACAGACTTCATTTTTAAAAAGTAATGTTAGGTCTTGCTGAAAAGTCGGGCAGAAAGCCCAGCGCCCCCGCGCCTCGCCCCGCGCGCCTGCCATTCCGCACAGCCGACGCTGCCTGGCGCTGGCAACCCCCACGCGGCATTCACTGCGGTGCTGTTGGCACCGGTCCTCCTGAGCTCTGCCACATGGGTGACGTCATTTACCCACGGCTGCAGCATCATACAAACCCCCTGTGCGCCAGCTTTTCATCCCTCCCCACTGCCGAGCAAGCTTGGACTTTTGCTGCCTGCATAGTTTCCCTTCCCTGGACCATCACAGTGCTGGGATCTTTTTTTTTTTTGGTACCAGGGATGGAACTCGGGTCCTTGCGCCTGCGAGGCGGGCGACGGCACCACGGAGCCAAATCCCCGGCCCAGAGTGCAGCTGTCAGCTCTGCACATTTAAGTTTCTTCCGTGCCTTTTCACGGCCGGGCACCCGCGCTGTTTCACTGCCGAGTAACTGCCCGCTGTCCGGAGGCTCTGCGCCGCTCAGCCGGTTGCTTCTGAGTTTGGCGGCTCTGAGCAAAGCCGCTGCAGCAGTGTTTTCAGGTCTTCGCTGACATTTTACTTTCAAAACATTCTTTTTCATTCCTGAGGTTGTTTATTTTCAAAAGGAAACTGGGATAACCAAACAATCAGAGTATCTACAAGGCACGCTGGCCCACTGAAGTGGGGATTTCCTCAAATCAGGGAACCCTTCGCTTGGACAGCTCGCTTAGCACATCCAGCATTCATAAGAAACATTCATAGGCCAGGCATGGGGGCCCACGCCTGTCATCCCAGCACTCGGGAGGCTGAGGCAGGAGGATCTCTATGAGTTCAAGGCCAGTTTGGGCTACATAGTGAGTTCAAGGCCAGCCTGAACTACTAAAAATAAAATAAAAATTTAAAAGTCTTTTATGAGTTCAATAGTGACGTGTGTGGAAGGTAAATCAAGGGAATGATTTAAGAAAACATTTCAGAGTATTAAGTTTGTAATTTGCCCTCAAAAAGCAGCGAATGAAGCTCCACACACACTGCTCCATCTGGAACCAAAGCATTTGCACAAGTTCAACCTGGCGACCGAGAGCCGAGAGCAATGACAGCGCCCTGCTAACCTTCACGTTCAGGAGGCCTCAGGGTTTCCGAGGGTCCCCACACACAGCGGTCTCCAGCCACCAAACACAGCCGGTGGCCGCAGTTTGCAGGTTCAAAGAGAAATCCACAGAGAGGGCCCCGGGCTGGTCACACTCGGCCGTGAATACTAAGCGGCCAGGACAAAGCACCGCGCTCGGATCTGCTGGACACAGCAGCCGCGTCCACCTCCATGGCAACGCCACACACAAACCTCTCCTCTGACCCCTCCCAGCTGCCCTGTGACTCTCTTCGCCTGGCAGTGTCTTCCAGATATCTTAGGGTTACTAAGTGTCGCTTGTTTAAGAACGGCAACATAAGAATGTCATTAAAGCGACTATTTCTGCAACACAGAAACTTCTCCCGGTTAACACAAAACTCAAAGGCATTAAGAATGTAGCTAAAAACACCACCAAATGTGAGCAAGACCAGTAGGTACAGCATGTTCGAGCCGCGCACAGTGACCAGGCCTGGAACCCCAGAACTGGGGAGGCTGAGGCAGGAGGATCGCTGAAAGTTCAAGGGGGGGGGGAGAGGGAGAGAGAGAGAGACAGAGAGGCAGAGAGAGAGAATTAATATGCGATGCCAGTGTCAGGAGCATCGGCCCAGTGCCAGCCAGGTTTCCTCCGTGTGCCGTGAATGCCGAGCAGACTGAGGGTGGCTGGGAAGCCTTCAGGCCCTCAGCCTGCCGCGGACACCAGGACACAGCAAAGCAGGCCGCTCACCCATGGCTGGTGGATGGCAGCACAGACCCGGCTCCATCACTGAAACCGCGGCTGCTGCATTTGCTGCTGAAGACAGAACCCAGGACCTTTGCACTGAGCTCTAGTCCCAATCTTTTTATTTTTTTTTTTGGTTTTCTTTTGCAACAGGGTCTCACTATGTAGTTGCGACTGACCTGGAACTCACTATGTAGCCCAGGCTGGTCTCGAACTCAGAGCAACACTCCTGCCTCAGACTCCTGAGTGTGGGGAATTACAGGTGTGCACCACCATGCCCAGCTAGCCCTAATCTTTAAAAGAAAATTATTTTTATTTTATTTTAATTTGTGTTGGCTACCAGGGATCCAACTCAGGACCTTGTGCTTGCAAGGCAAGCTTGGTGCCACTGAGCTAAATCCCCAGGCCCAAATTTTGTAATTTTGAGACAGGGTCTTCCCCAGATTGCCCAGGCTGGGCTTCAACTTTCAACTCTCTTGCTCCAGTCTCCGAGTGCTGGAATCCAGGTGTGGGCTACCAAGCCCAGCCGCATCCACTTTTTAAAAATACTGATTGATTGATTGACTGATTAAGGCAAACAGGGTCTCCCTGGGCTGGCCTTGAACTTTCAGTGATCTTCCCGCCTCAGCCTCCTCTGTGCTGGGACTGCAGGTGTGACTCCTCCCACCTCAGCCTCCGGGGTGCTGGCAAGATAGGTGTTTACCACCACGCTGGCTCTGCTGGCTATTTTCTCCAGGCACTTCGAATACAAGATACCACAATGCTAGTCATTCAGAACAGATGGGTCTGAGGTCATGAAAAACTATGACAGCAGCTTCCAGACGCATCACGACCACTGCGTTTAAGGACAGCTCTCGGGCTGTTGCTGTCTGTGCCCCGCGGAGCCAGGCGGTGCACCCTGCACAACAGCTGTTTGTGGACGTGGGTCACAGGGCGGCAAACTGAGCCGTGTTTACAGCCAGTCTTTACAGCCCGTGCCGGAATTGCCAAGGTATTAGAAGGCTGACTTGGGACCTGCACGGTACCGTTCCTGCCGCTGGGCTCGCGCGTCCTGAGAAGACCGCACCTCTGGCAGCCAGCTTAGCAAGCCATTCAAGGAAGTCACCGTGGTGGGGGACAATTCCTAATTCACTGTCTGAGGCTGACTTCACACGGCTGTATTTTTATTTTGTTTTGGTTTTCGAGACAGTCTTGTTTTGTAGCCTAGGCTGGCCTTGAACTCACGGCAATCCTCCTGCCTCAGCCTCCCAAGTGCTGGGATCACAGCTTGCACCACCACTTCTGGTGTGGGCGTATTTATAAATGGCAGCTCGTCGACACCCTCTAACCTGTTCAGCCACCAGTCATTAGGGACACCTCAAACACGTGGTGCGCGTTCACTGCTGGAGACACTGCCTGGGAGTCTTGTCCAGAGTCCAGCTCTCGTCTTCTGAGGTGTGGACCTGGGCTCTCTGATTCCCAAACCTAACGAGGGTCTCAAATCAGCCTCAGTAACTGAGGTGCACAGTAGCAATCTGGCTGGTTTGAGTTGGGGTGGATTCACAGAACAGAAAATTAACCATTAAATAGCAAAGAAGTCAAGTTAGGCGTGGTAGTGCACGCCTGTCATCCAGCATCTAGGAGGCAGAGGCAGGAAGATCTACAGAACCCATAACAGACCACTTAGGGCTCTCACACCTAGGTAGTACATATGCTGAAGGGCCACTGTACTGCTCCCATGAAGACTACTGCCAGCCGTACTCCGTGGGCAGCTTTATACTGACAGAACTGAACATATACTACTCCTTTAGAGCTGTGAGTGCAAAGTGCAGAACAGGCTTTAATATCCTCAGATGTCAGACAAACAACATTCTTTTTTTTCTTTTTTTTTTTTTTTGGTACCAAGGTTCGAACCCCGGACCTTGAACTTGTGAGGCAGGCCGTAGAACCACTGAGCTACATCTCTGGCCTGACGTTCTCTTTTTTATACAAAGAACTTGCTGTGTAGCCCAGGCTGGCCTCAAACTGGCAGCGACCCTCCTGCCTCAGCCTCGCGAGTGTGGGATAACAAGTGTGCGCCCCCATGCTCAGCTGTAATATATTTTTAAAACTTTATTTCCCGGTTGCCCTTGGTATAATCAATCTCTGCCGGGGCTGACTTCTTCCACGGGTCACGGGAAAGCCCGGCCTGGCTCCAGGCTTGTGAGCTGGGTGGGGCCCGCAGCTCCGATAAATATTGTTTTCTTTGAAATAAACAATCTTTCTGTAGATGGCGCGTGCTGGCGGCTGGCTGGTGAGACCGGCTGGGTGCTGCTAACGCAGAGCCAGTCTCTGCACAATGAACCCCTCCGTCTTCAATCATCTTTTCCTCATCTAAGGCGACTCCTGCCTGGCCTTGGGTCACCAGGGACGCCTATGCCCCGCCCACGGCCCGTCCCCTCCTCGCCCCATCAGCCTCCCTTCCAGGGAAACCAAGGCAGCACAGTCGTTCGGCGGCCACCGTGTGGAACAGTTGCCCACCCCAGGCCGCGCCTGCTCCACTCCTCGGAGGCAACAAAGCAAGCGAGGCCTCCCAGGGACCTCACCGTGTAGCCCGGGCTGGCCGTGAACGAAGCGATTCTCCTGCCTCAGCCTCTTGGCCTCCACCAAAACGTTTTGTTGAGCAAAACAGCCCAGTGGCCCCGCCTGTTGGCTTCCAAACCCACCCTTGGCCCATGAGAAGCCCCAAGCCAGGTGCAGCCCTCAGGAGTCCCACAGCAGAGGCTGGGCAGGGCGTCCGCTCAGTCCGCACCAGTCCTCCCCTCCCAGGAGGGGGCGCTGGCAGCCGATCCTGGAATTCAGGTTCCCTGGACGCTCCAGGGGTTCGTCCCCTATCACCCATGGGAAGTGTGGAGAAGGTCACCAAGCCCAGGGTGCTTAGCACTCCCAGAGACACGGCGGAGTTCCATTTGTCAGGGTGAACCGGGTCACGCTGGGGACTACACTCACCTACGGAGGACCGGAGACAGCCGTCAGGGGCGGCTGCAGGGGGACAAGGCCAGGGAGCTGTGTGCAGGGCTGGGACCGGCTGTCTGCAGCGGGGAGTGGGCTCACGGGAAAGGAGGACAGAAGGACGCGACTCAGCATGCGAAGTACACAATCGATCTTTGTTTTTTTTTGGAGACAGGGTCTCACTCTGTAGTCCAGACTGGCCTTGGACTCACAGGGATCCTCTTGCCTCAGCCTCCTGAGCACATTGATCACAGGCGTGCACCACCACACCTGGCAAAATGAGACACTCTTGTGACAAGAACCTTCACTCGAGGCGCCGGTTTTCCCTGCTGTCTAACGTCAGGACTTTTTCTCTCCGTGGTGCTGGGGGCAGAACCCAGGGCCACCCTTGCAAGGCGAGGGTCCCACAGAGCCGCGCCCAGCCGGACTGGCTCCTGCTCAGCCACCTTCAACGTCCAAACGCCTCTCAGCCTTCCAATGTCATATTCTAAGGGCTTTGTCCAAGAGAAAAGCTCATTTTGGTTTTAAACCAGGAATACGAGGCCACACGCAGCCCTGCAGCCCAGAGGTGGCGCTCGCACTCTGCTCCAACACCCAGGGCCGCTCTTTGCTGCCGCCGTCGAACCCGCACCCAAGGCCAGCGGAGTCCCTGGCGCGCGGTCAGGAACGTGGGCCCGGCCAACCTGGGCCTTGGGCCTCGGCAGGCGCCTGGAATCACCCGGAAGCGTTTCCTCCAGACAGCGGCCAGCTGACCGCGCTGCTGAAGCCTCCACAAGGCGCACGCCTGGGACGGAGGCGGGAAAACTGCCTCAAATTCAAGGGCAGCCTGAACTACACGGTAGGGCCCTTTCTCAAGGAAGAGAGGAAGGAAGAAGAGAGGGAGGGAGAAAAGGAGAGAGGGAGGGAAAGACAGAGGAAGAGCTAAGCAGTGTCAGGTACCACAGAAATCTCACTCAACAAGGAGCCCTTTCTATTACACTGTTGGCAAAAAATCTGCTCAGCTCAACCACATGACATTAATTTTTGATGATTGCCCAAAATTGAATGTCCACTGGCATCGGTGGCTACCTATTTTTATTTTTCCCAGTTATGACTTGGAACAGTAGCTTTTTGTTAGTTTGTCTCTTTTGTTGGAGACAGGGTCTTACTGTGTAGCCCAGGCTGGGCTCGGATTCATGGGGATCCTCCTGCCTCAGCCTCCCCATGCTGGGATGAGAGTTTACCCCTTTCAGCCTATTGTAGCTCAAAGCTCCACTTCTGCCCCTGCAGCCCCCACTTCGCCACTGGAGTGCGATGCGACCCACACACTGATTCCCTGAAGACAAACACTCGCTGAAGCAGGGCCTCGGCCTCCGCCCAAAAGAACAGCGCCTGGCAGACCGAGCCGGTACTGGGCCCATTGACAGGACTGTGACCGGGGTGACCACCTCCCCTCCCGATCCCAGCTCTGCAACCACCCAATTCAGATCTTCACCAGACCCCTGCCCGGAATCCTGGACATCACGGCTACCTCTGTCCTCGCTCCCTCCCGACACGGACCTTGTCCTGGTAACCGTGCAGGAGTCTAAAAGGTTTGCTTTCTTGTTTGTTTGTTTTTTTGGTACTGGGGATTGAACTCGGGACCTTGTGCTTACGAGGCAGGCGGCGGCACCGCTGAGCCAAATGCCCGGCCCCAAGTTTGCTATTTTTTGAGACAAAGTCTCACTGTGTAACCCAGGCCGTGCTCAAACAGGGGCGACCCTCTTGCCTCAGCCTCCCATGTGCTGGGGTAACATGCATTGCCACTGTGCCCGCCTTGAAATATAACAATTTTTCTTTTCTGTTTGTTTGTCTTTGAGTACAGGGACTGAACCCAGGGCTGTGCTCAGCTACATCCCCAGACCTCTTGTTTTGTTTCTGGTTTGTTTGGGTTTTTTTTTGGTTTTGAGACAGGGTCTCACTATGTCGTTGAGACTGACCTGGAACTCACTGTGTAGCCCAGGCTGGTCTCAAACCCACAGCGATCCTCCTGCCTCAGCCTCCTGAGTGTTGGGATGACCAGCATGCACCACCACATCCGGCTTGTTTCTGTTTTGACAGGGCCTTGCTAAATTACCTAGGCTGGCCTCAAACTTGTCACTGTCCCTGCCTCAGCCCCCTGCGCCACCACACCCACTGTGGTTTGCTTAACTGCCCAGTGCCTTCCATGAGAACAATGCACAGCATGTAGCAGGTGGTCAGTGACGCGAACTGACCGGGCGTGGTGGTGCACACCTGTCATCCCAGCACTCGGGAGGCTGAGGCAGGAGGATTGCTCTGAGTTCAAGCTGTCCTGGGCTCCGTAGTGAGTTGAAGGCCAGCCTGGACTACACAGGGAGCCCGTCTGTCTCAAAAAACCCAGAAAGACGGCAACACAGCTTATTACGCTGCAGCGAGCCTGAAGGAAGGGTGGGGTGAAGGGAAGGGACCTCCACCTCTGAGACTGCTCCGTCCTGAGCGCACCCCCACCCCTCTCAGCTCGCTGT
This sequence comes from Fukomys damarensis, assembly GCF_012274545.1. Lineage (NCBI taxonomy): Eukaryota > Metazoa > Chordata > Mammalia > Rodentia > Bathyergidae > Fukomys > Fukomys damarensis. The sequence goes on from NW_022900948.1 coordinate 44,647,186, forward strand.
TTCCGGCCCGTAAACTCGCCCTGTCGGTGACCCGGCCCTGCTCCTTGTGACTCTGTGCTCTCCAGGAGCCCGGCGCAGAGTGCAGCTCTGAGCAGAGGAAGCTGTGAGGAGAGGGTAGGTCAGAGTGGGAGTCTCCAGGCTCCGGAGCAGACCTCTCTTCCTCGAGACCTCTCCTGTTCGTTCACCAGTCTCGGGTTAGGCTCAGTATGCATCCAATCCCCAGGCCGGAAGGGCTGGGGACAAAGCCCGTGACACTGTCCAGGTTGTGCCAGGCAGAGAGAGGAGCAAGGGTTTGCGCCAAGGTGGCGAGAAGGAAAGCGACCCGACGCGCCCAGGGAGGCTGAAGTTCAGGCAGCAGACGGGCGTCCTGTGCGCCTGTGGGGTGAACAGAGGCTCACGCGGCTTTGGCTCCTGGCCACCTTCTCAGGCTGCCTTCGGACCCAGCTCTGCTGCTGAGAGGGCGCTGTGTCCTCTGACACTTTTGGGCTTTGTCTTGCTATGCGGCCGAGGCTGGCCTGAAACTTGCAGTGATCCTCCTGCCTCAGCCTCCCGGAGTACTGGGATCACGGGTGTGGGCCGCCATGCCCAGCTAGCTAGCCTATTTTTAAAACAAAATAAAATTTAAAGTTAAAAATTCAGAGTCATGGGGCCGGGGATTTAGCTCAGTGGTTCCAGTTCCTTCCTTGCAAGCTCAAGGTCCCGAGATCGATACCCCATACCGAAAAAAATCAGAGTCACAGTAAAAAACACACCGAACAGCTAAGCACACGCTCATGAGACAAGTCCTCGCTTGAGCAGACCCTGCCGGGGTTTCCTTACACAGCTTCCCTGCTGCAAATATCTGTAAGCCTCTGTTATCTTTGCTAGGAAATCAGCCACTATGTAGAGCTCATCTATTAGCTGTTACAAGTGACAGCCAGCTTTGTGACGGGGAAATAATTTGGCTTCGATGGAACTTTTTAAAGATGGTAAAAACAGCCAAAGAGAACTATTTCCCCCAGGGATCTATTCAAATTATTATCTCTTAAACCAGTGTGTAATCCCAGCACCTAAGAGGCTGAGACAGGAGGGTGGCTGTGAGTTCGAGCCCAGACTGGGCTACTAGGCGAGACCCTGTCTCAAACTTAAATACATTTTTTAAAAACCCTTAAATACATAAACAATAAAAAAGAATGCCAACACTTGTCAGGCCTGGAGATGACAGCCAGTAACCCTAGCACTCTGGGAGGCTAAAGCAGGATCACGAGTTTAAGGCCAGTAGAAAGTACAGAACAAAACCCTTCCTCGAAAAGAAAAACAAAACTGAGAGGAAAGAATGTGTGTCACGTGTAGATGGGCCAAAAATGGGCCGACGGCCAAGGTGCAAAGCCTGCAGTGCCGTCTGTCGAAGCTCTCCTGCAGAGGTCACTCCCTTCTTGTCTGAGACAGGGTCTCCCTATGTAGCCCAGGCTGGCCTTGAACTCACAGAGATCTTCCTGCCTCAGCCTCAGAGTGCTGGTAATGCCCTGCTTCCAGCCTCCCAGGAGTAAGGGCCAAGGTCTCGCACCCGGGGGCAGCGAATGGCTGGGTGTGCACGGCGGGCATGGAGCCTATGCCCTCCCCCGCTACATGGGGAGCTGCGCCCTGCAGCCTCCTGGCGGTCCCAGGGCTCTCCCAGGTCTGAGCCAGGACCCAGCGGCTCCCTTGGGCTCCCAGTCACAGGCTGATCAGCCTTGTCCTCCTCAGGTCATGGCTCTGGGGTAAGGCACGGACTCCATCCATGGGGGTGAGAAGCATTCAGCACTGATGCAGGAGGGGCATGAGTTCAAGACCAGCGGGGCAACCTGGAGACTTAGCAACTTTGAGACCCTGTCTCAAAATTTAAAACAAAACAAAACAGAAGGCCCTGAGTTCCATCCCCAGTACCAGAAACAAACAAAACCAATAAATAAAAATAAATAGCCGGGTGTGATGGTGTACGCCTGTCATCCCAGCACTCGGGAGGCTGAGGCAGGAGGATCGCTGTGAGTTCGAGACCAGCCTGGGCTACACAGTGAGTTCCAGGTCAGTCTCAACTACATAGGGAGACCCTGTCTGAAACAAACAAACAAACAAACAAACAAACAGCATTAACCAATAAATACATAAACAGCAAGACAATGAACACTGTTCAAGACAATGGGCTGGATACACGTGATCACACTGCTGGATGGAGGGTTGAACAACTACGCGTCCCCACCTTTAGGTGACAGTGAACAGGGAAGTACAGGTGGGAACCGTGGAAGGGCACCCTGGAGGCTGGAAATGGCAGTCCAAGGACTGATTCCTGTGAAAAAACAAATTCCAGGCCCGGGATTTAGCTCAGCGGGGCCACTGCCCACCTAAAAGCGCAAGGTCCCAAGTTTGATGCCCGAAACCAGACCAAGCCCAATTCCAATCACCCATGGGCCACGTTTTAATTAAATGAGGCCACACAGGCCCCAGTTTATGTGGCGTGAAGGACCCAATGTGAAAGGTGTCATGGCTTCTGTGAGACAGGAATAAAGGCTCCACCCGCTTCATCTTGGTTTTGTTTGGGGGGTGTGGACTGTGTCTGCTTCTTGCACTAAACATTTGAGGCTCTTAATCTCCACATACATTTTACAGGCTGGGTATGGTGGCACCCACCTGCCCTCTCAGCACTCAGGAGGCTGAGGCAGGAGGGTCGCCACTACATAGTGTGTTTAAGGCCAGCCAGAAGTACATACCTTCCTGAGATCCTCTCTCAGAAAGAAACTAAATTTTATCGAAAAATTCACAAATAGGATGAGGTCTTCATCAAACTATAGTTAAACTACCTTTACAAAAACCTGTAGCCCAGGACCAGGGATTTAGCTCAGTGGTTCCACTGCCTGCCTTGCAAGTACAAAGTCCTGAGTTTGATCCCCGGTACAAACAAAACAAAACAAAACAAAAACAGAAAACCAAAAATGCTTGTAGCCCTAGTTACTCTGGAGGCTGAGGCAGGAGGATCCTTTGAGCCCAGTCACTTGAAATGAGTTTGGGTGACAAAGCAAGACTTTATCTCAAAAAGCCAAAGGTAGCTGGGCATGGTAGTACACGCCTGTCTGTCATCCCAGCACCAGGGCGGCTGCAAGCAGCAGCAATGCCAAGAGTGGTGCTGTGAGTTCAAGGCCAGTCTGGGCTTCATAGTGAGCTCAAGGTCAACTACGCAGCGAGACCCTGTCTCAAAAAAAAAGCAGTCAATACTTACACTTGACCCCCATTTCACTCTAATATAATCTATATGGTCAGCCTCTCATAACTTGTTATTTTTATTTCTTTGGGTTTATTCGAAACAGGGACTCATTATGTGGTCCAGGCGGCAGCCTTGAACTCCCAGGGGTTCTCCTGCCTCAGCCTCCCAAGTGCTGGGACCCCAGGCCTGTGGCACCGGTGATTTCTAAGCATTTTTAAGCAGACACAGCACTAGGCTCATGCTGGCATGAGAGTATGTTACTAACATAGCAAACAAATATTTCCTGATAAACTAATTCCAGTAGATGAATTCCGGACTTCACACACCCACATTCTCAGATCTAATTAGATTAACCTCCGGGGCCTTTGTGTCTTCTTGATAGCTTACCATTTTTAAGTGTCAAAATAAAACCTTATTTTTAAATATGGGTGGTGCTGATGAAACCGGTCTGAGTAATACTTGCAGGAAACACAGCACTAGCTTTGGCGAGGAAGTGGGCACTGCCTGAGAGGCGCATCCATATTTCACCCTTGTCCTTTGCAAACTGCACTGTGGCCCCCAACCAAGCACGGACCCCTACAGAACTCGCATTTACGGGGCTTAAAATTCAGGGCTTTTTAAAAAATTTATTTAGACAGGGTCTTACTACATAGCCCAGGCTGATCTCCAACTCAAAAGGATCCTCCTGCCTCAGCCTCCCGAGTGCTGGGATTACAGGTGTGTACCACTGTGCCTGGCCAAGATACCGTTTTATCACAAATGCAACATCTGTAGATTTTCAGAAGGTGTCATTTACCAAGTGAGGGCAACAGGCGTGTGGAAAGCACCCGTCACATCACCAAGGTGATGGTTTGTTTGGTTTTGAGCTAACCAGAACAGGCTGTGATCTAACGAGGCTGGGTGATGAAGAAAACTTGATTAATCTCTCTTCTGAGCACTAGTGTTTCACCCGCCACAGTTCCGGGGCACTGTCTCCTACCTTCACCAGAACACAACTCTCTGACGGGAGAATTAGGATCAGCAGAAAAGCTGAGAGCTGTTGTGAATGGTGGGCTCCAGTTCGCAGTCAAAGGCAGTCAGAAGGGCTAAGGATTCCCCAATCCCTGGGACTGTTAGGAGTTAACTACTTTCAGATTTAACATACACTTTTCAGGACCTCAGTGCGGTGGTACACACAGGAGGCTGAGGCAGGAGGATCACCACAAGCCTGAGGCCAGCCTGAGCTACATACTACCAAAATATATATGTAAGTCCTGGGTTCAGTCCTCAGCACCAAGAGTGCAACAAAAGCAAAAAATCCACGCACCCAGGCGGTGTATATTTGGGGGCAGAGGAGATGGGTTTCAGTAGTTCCTCCTCAGGGGCCCAAAAGGGTCCTAAAAGCCGGATTAGGGCTGAGGATGGACCCAATGGTACAGCCACTGCCTAGCCCGGGAGCTCCTGGGTTCGACCCCACACAGAAAAAAATAAATTCTACTGAAAACAACGTGCCTCGAAGCTGGGCACGATGGTGCAGGCCTGTGATCCCAATGTTTGGGAGGCTGAGGCAGGAGGATTGTTGCAAGTTCAAGGTCACGCTGGGCTTTATACCAAGACCCTGCCTCAAAAAAAAAAAAAAAAAGTTGCACATCAAGCAGGCAGGCAACCTTTTCCTCTGCTGACGACCCGAATTATTCCCAGGTCTCCCTAGGAGAGGGACCGGTCCAGCAGGGAGCTGCCTGAAAGCCTGCACCAGGGTTGTAAGCTAAGTTTCCAGGGGACTCTTGCACTTCCCGCTTCACACTAATAAGAAGGCTCCTAAAAACCGGAACTGACACCTCAGGAACCTGTCACCGCCTTCCAATAAGGAGGCAAGAAAAAAAATTCCAAGGTGGGGCAGGGGATGTGGCTCAGTGCCCCTCGCACACCTCACACGCACAAGATCCTGAGTTCTCGGCCCAATCCCCGGTACCGCAAAAACCAAACCAAACCAAAAACATTCCAGGGTAACACGCCTTCCTTGCCGCGCCTTTTCCCCACTGAGCAATCGCAGCCCCAAGTCAGTGGGTAGGCTGGCTGGCGGGGTGTGTGAGTGTGTGTGTGAGTGTGTGTGTGAGTGTGTGTGTGTGAGTGTGTGGGAGTGTGAGTGTGTGTGTGAGTGTGTGTGAGTGTGAGAGAGAGCAGGGGTGAGTGCGTGTGATGCTGGCAACCCCGCCGCTGAGCGACACCCGGCTGAGCGTTGTTAACCTCACACAGAAACAGAACCGTCTCTTCGGGCTCAGTGTTGCAGGCTGGGCTAAAATCTACTTCACCCGCGTCCACAGGAATACGCAGGCGCCTCACAGCGCATGTGCGGAAACTTTACCAGGGCTCACATTACAGGGGTCCCATCCCATACAAATTTTTTAACTCGGGGGCTGGGATATGGCTCAGAGGTAGTGTGCTTGCCTAGCATGCATAAGGGCCTGGGTTTGATTCCCAGCACCACACAAAGAAAAAGAGCAGAAAGCTCAGAAGGCTGAGGCAGGAGGATCACTGCAAGTCTGGGAAGTTCGGCGCCAACCTCGGTTACACAGGGTTCGAGACCAGCCTCACCTATACAGTGAGACCGTGTCTCAAAAACTTTTTAGATTTATTTCGTATTCCTTTTGGATTTTTGAGACAGAGTTTCACTATGTAGTCCAAGCTGGCCCTGAACTCTCTACGCAGTCCAAGCTGGCCTTCAACTTGAGATCCTCCTGCCCCAGCCTCCTGCTGGGATCACAGGTGTGTTCCACCACTCCTAGCTAAGAAAAAAACCTAACTGATTCAAAAACAATATTATGCTGAGCGTGGTGGTGCACGTCTGTAATCCTAGCACTTGGGAGGCTGAGACATGAGGATCACTTTAGTTTGAAGCCAGCCTGAACTGCAGAGACCCTGTCTCAAAAAAAGCAGTGCTATGAAAAGCTATATAGAAATCATTTTATTATAATCTAGTTATGTTAATATAGCTATTTCTGCTGTTTGGCCTCATACAAAAACAAAAAGCTCAGCTCAAATATAAACTAATCTGATAAAATTATTACAAGTTACACATTAGAATTGATTTGTACAGTTGTATAATTTCCTGACATTCTTCAATGTCTCAAAAGTTTCCTAAATGTGAAAGTTTACTCCTACAAACACTTTTGTTGTTGTTGTTACAACTGGGGAGTGAACCCAGGGCCTTCTCCCTGAGCCACATCCTCAGCCCTGTTTTTAATTTCCTTTGGGACAAGGGTCTTGTTAAACAACAAGTCGTCTGGGCTGGGGTCCAATTTGTGATGCTCCTGTCTCAGCCTCCCAGGGTGCTGCTGGGGTGACTGGTGTGAGCCACTGTGCTGGGCTCTGAGAAGGAATTTTTTAAAAGCAGAGAAAAAGTTTTTCACTGTCATGACAAGGCAGGATGTGGTTTCGGCATAGGCCTTTGATGCAAACACGCATTAGAAACCTGTCGTTTTTAAAAGCTTGTGTGGACTTTCAGCGAAGTCCTGAAATGTGTGTCAAGTGCAGGGCCTTGTGAGGGGCCTCGAGCGCTTGGTGTGCACCTTGCTCTGAGTAACTCGGCTCGACCTGCTTCCAGCACTGTGGTTCTGCTGAGCCGGGTGAGCAGCCTGTCATCAACTCATTACGCCAGGCCGGCCCGAAGCCACTGTAAGGGGAACCCTCAATCACCGGCCTGGCCAGGCCGCTGGTGCACCACACACCCCCGGCTGTGGGTCCGGGTGGACGGGCTCGTGGTGCAGCCACATCTCCTTCGGTACTCTAGGGCTTCTTTTCTAAATCTTAGAAACTACTAATAAAAAAAAAGGCAAGTGGTAACAGACATTTTGCTATTCCATGTGACTCTGCATTTAGCTTTAAAGCTCAAACTTTGAGCTAGGTGTGGTGGCGCACGCCTGTTATCCCAGCACAGGGTAGGCTGAGGCAGGAGGATCGCTGTGAGTCTGAGGTCAGTCTGAGCTACACAGAGTTCAAAGCTAACCTGGGAGACCCTGTCTCAAACACAACAAACCTAAAACAATTCATGTGTGCGCACACTTGGGTCTACAGAACTGCTCACTGGTTCACTGTTCCTCACAGAGCTACCAAGTGAAAACGGCCCAACGCTGCACACCGTTCTCCCTTCAAGTTTCCGACTCTTCCTGTTGTACAGGATTTCAAGCGTTAGTAGAAGTAAAGGCGCTATGGCCCCTCCTGTACTTGGTACCCGGCTTCGGTGGGTATCAATTCCGACCAATTTTGTTTCAGTGCCATCAGCCCAGGGCCACCTCAAATCATTGACTAGGAACCAAAGTTTCACATCATTCATACATATTGCAGTTCCTGTTTCTTTTTGCCTTATTTCAGACACAGCCTCCCTGTGTGGGCCAGGCTGGCCTAGAACTCGAGCGATCGCCCTGCCTCAGCCTCCTGAGTGCTAGGATGACAGGTGTGGGTCACCACACTCAGCAGTTCCCACTTATTTTCCAAACTCCTGTCTTTGCTTCCTTCCCACCGCTCCACTCTCAAAACAAAATGTGTGCAGAATAGGACAGGCAGTGGGAGCCCCCACTCCCAAGACTGAACCTAGGGCCTTCACACACAACGACATCCACCAGCCTTTGCAAAATTTCTGAGTGGGGTCTCACCAAGTCACTAAGTTCCTCAGGCTGGGCTGGAGCTGGCGATCCTCCTGCCTCAGCCTCCCTGAGTGCTGGGATGACAAGCCTGCTCTACCACGCCCAGCTCCACTGGAGCTCTTTTCTGTTTTCCCCCTGGAAATCCCTCCCTACAGCATCACCGTGAAACCTCCTTTCCTCTAGTTCCTAACTCACAGAAGCACACTGTTTTTCCCACCAGAATTCCATCTTCCTGCTTAAACAACCGGAAACAAAAATTTGTTTTCTTGATAGGCTACTGATTTCTCCGCCCCACTCAGTGATAACTAAGGAGGAAAGGGAGTGGGAGAAGGAAGATTGCTCCAGGGCATTTATAGGGGCAGATTTTTACTCACTGCATGTGTGCAAATATTGACGGCCATATGTTATTCTACAATGGATATTTGCAAACAGCAGCTGAAGCACTGTCACGAATTTCTTTGGACGGGGTGCTTTTAAACCACATTAATTTAAGGGAGTTACTGGCCTCAGGATTTAGTACTGATAACGATAACAGTACCTGCTTCAGAATCTAAGAAATGGTTATGTAAAAACAAAGCAAAAAGAAGAAAAATTAGAGAGGATGCGCCGTTTCTAATCGCTCCAACCTTGCTTTATTTTGACAGATCTCTTGACCTCACCTCGGACGACTCCAGGCACCCCACGACCCCACGGCCTGTCCGGCTCACCGGGAGACTGGCCCGATCCCGAGCCGCGGTCCCCGCCT
>NW_022900948.1:44656857-44661413 GCF_012274545.1 Fukomys damarensis
CCCCGCCGCGCTGTGCCGCTTCCCCCGGGGCCGCCCACCTCGCCTCTCCCTGTCCCTCTCCCTCGCTCCCCCTTTCGTCACAGGCCCCCACTAGTCGCCCCGGCTGCCCCGATCTTATCCTCCCGGCCCAGCCTCCGGAGTAGCTGGAAGGACAGGCTCGGTCTGAGTAACCGCGCACTCCCCACACGGGCCCCCACCTAGACAATTTCGGAGACAGGCTTCTCCGACATCCGCCCCCTTATCCCGCTTCAGCGAGGGGGGCCGGGAGACCTCCGCATCACTTCCTGTGCTGGCCACACAGAAACTGTCTCAACTGTCTCTCTCTGTCTTCCTTCAGTCACCCCCTGCCTCTCAGTCCTCTACTTTTCTGAAACAGGGTCTCACTGCGTGGTTCAGCAATCGTCCTGAGTCGGCCTCCTGAGTGCTGGGGTTACAGGCATTGTGTCTCTTTAAATATTTGCTCTCACCAGAGTTAAGTACCCTTTTTTTTCCAGAGACTGATAGATATTTAATAATCCTAACAGCCAGCCACCTCCCTGCCACGGGAGACGGATAGCAGCTGTGTTGCAGGGCTGGGGACTTCAGGAACGCTGCAGTTCAGTCTGCTGAGCTCGGACGGGGTCAGTGAAATGCAGGTCACCGACCACCCCTGTCTGGGTGACCACCTCATCTCCCTTCCAGCCAAGACTTGCAAATTTTTTCAGTTAAATACAATGGTCTGATCTCGACCGAGTTCTTGGAGACGTCTCGAAACTGAGTGGCCACTCTAAAAAGTAGGCTAATCCAGAGGCAGAACCGCATGCTGCTTTAAAAAAGAAGGAAGAGACGAACAGGAAGGGCGAGCAGAAGAAAAGAGATGAACCGGCTCCTGATGAGGAAGCAGGAAGTAGTTACTGAACCCATTACAGCCACAGCGGACACGGAGGAGCAGGGCTCACTGATACCCCCTGCACACTCCATTAGGGTCCTGTAACTGAAACGTGTTTCGAGGAGTCAGGATCTTCAAAGCATGAAGGGAAAAGACACCATTAATCTTGGAACCATGGGGACAACAGGGTCCTGGACAAAGGGAAACAAGTCAGCAGAAAAAGTAGAAGGACTGAACAGTATTCTTTTGTTTAGGAAGAACTAAAACTATTTCGGTTTCCTTTAGAGTAAGAGGGAATGATTACGAGGCAAGGATTCTCGCTATTAAAGGGCTGGGACCTAGCAGGGGTGGGGAGAACACCTGCAACCCCAGCACTAAGGAGGCCAAGGCAGGAGGACCGCACTGCTGAGAGTTTGAGGCCAGCCTGAACTACACAGACCCAGGCTCATAAAACAAAGATAAAAATGAAAAAAGGGCCGGGGACGTAGCTAGGAGCAAAGGCCCCGGGACGGACACGCAGTGCCACACCACACCCGTTCACACACCTCGCTGTGACCTGACACACGTGGGAACCACTTTCACTGTGGTATTCTGAGTCCTGTGCAGGTAAAGCCCGGAATCACCTAAGGGGTTGGTTTGGCTTCACCTCTCCGTAATATTTAGGGAGCACTGCTTTACCAGGGTGTGATCTCAGCAGAAAACTCGATATTGCCGCTGAATAATCTGGCTGATGAAATGAGGTATTGGGATAAACAGAGCAGAGGCCCTGGATGAGTGTCCGTGCAGTGAGCAGCAAGCAACCGTGGAAGGCTTTCCAGCCACCTATGGCACGCTGCTCTGAAAGCTGCTCTGAAAGCTCTAAGAGGTGGGCTGTGTGGATCTGGAGAGCTCGGTACAGACAGCTGTGAAGCTGTCCGCCAAGTCTCAATTTCCTCCTCTTAAAACGGAAATAATGCTTCTCTCTTCAAAGATTATTGCAAAGATTAAAAAGAAAGACTGCACAAAGTGCTTAGCACACAGGATACAATACGGTCTCCCCTTTCCGTCTGCTGTTCCTTATTATACCAAGGAAAGCGATTCTTTAGGCATCTCTGACACAGCCAGGTACCCTCCCTGAACCACAGCCCACTGGCTGGCTCCCGGAGAGTAATAACCAAAAACATTCCGAGATTAAAAACAAAAATTTCCATCTGTTTGTAGTTTAAGATTGCCCCCCATTTTTTCAGTACTGGGGATTGAACCCAGGGCCTTTACACTGAGCTCCATCCCTATCCCTTTTTTATTTTGAGATAAGGTCTCACTAAGTTGCCCAGCCTGGAGTTGAACTTGAGATCCTCCTGCTTCAGCCTCCCAGAGTGCAGGGATTCCAGGAATGAGCTGCTATTCCAAGTTAAAATTTCCCATTTCTTTAGTATTCAAATTACAGATGCTTCTTCGCTTTACTATAAGGTTTCATCCCCTACAAACTAATTTTAAGTCAAAAAAGGTCACCAAGCCCAGGTGTGCTTAGCACTCCTGGGTCCACTGCAGAGTTAAATTTGTCAGGTTCAATCGGGACAAGCAGGGGACCATGCACGCTTACTGAGGACCCAAGAAAGAGGCCAGGGGAGGCTGTAGGGGGATAAAGCCAGGGAGCTGTGGTACCCAAAACTGGAGCCAGCTTTTGGGGGAGGAGGCGGTACCCAAGTGAGCCTGAGGCCATGGCGGCGGGAACCCTGGAGCCGTGGTTGTCCAGGAAGGTGACAGAGCTACGTGAGCCCTGAAGGAGGGCTGGGCCCCAGGGTGCCTCTTGCTCCTCACAGCATTCTGAGAGGTTTCTGGTCAGAAACAGTGACTGATTTCTTGTTGAGACATTATGTACCTCAGGCCGGCCTCAAACTCACAGCAATCCTCCTGCCTCACCCTCTGAGTTACAGACGTGCACCGCCACACCCAGCTGAAATGCCAGTTCTTTTGGTAAGAAAAACAAATGGCGTCCCAGGTGTAGGGCCACACGCCAGTGATCCCAGCACTCAGGAAGCTGAAGCAGAAGGATCCCCGAAGGCCAGGCTGGGCTCCAACAAACAAAACCTAAAAAATATGGGAGACCATGAACCCATTAGTTACTGTTACGGCTGTGTCTCGATGTCCCCAAAGCCTCATGCAGTCATAGGTGGGGCTTTTTCAGAGGTGGCTGGACCGAGTGTGTGTGACCCTGGGATTGACTCAAGATGCAGTGTTGGGCTCAAGGGCACTAGGATAAGGGTGCGAGTGCTGCCGCCCTAGGGATGAGGGACAGAAGGAGCTGCGGTTGTCCCTTGTTGCTTTCCTGCCCTCTGCCTGCCGTGGACTGTTTCTTTACAAACTGCGAGCTCCATGAACCATTCTCCCTTTAACTTCCGGCACTGGGTATTTCGTCCTGCACTGAGGAAAGCGACTAAGTTACACAAAAGGTTTTTGGAAACATCCAACATCATCAGTAATTTCAAACCACGCATTCTGCTACTTGTGGCAACCACGGGTGAATCCCACAAAGCTACAGAAAATAGCAACATAAAATGCACCTGACTAAGAGGGTGAGGCTCAAAGCCAAGCTTATGCGTCTTCCCTGCCCCTCCAGGCTCAGTCCGTGCCCCTTTGAAAATCCTGCCGGGAGAAGCAAGAGTAACTTGTTCTGTTACTCATCTCTGTCCCCAGGTAGAGCCAGTGAGTATGCAAATAGTCTTTTCTTGAAACTCTCAAGTCACGTGTCCAAACATAATTGCCAAACTCTTCTGTTTCTCAGGATTAAAGAAGTAACTGGCTAGACGAGGTGGCGCCTGCTGGTCATTACAGCACTGAGGAGGCTGAGGCAGGAGGATTGCTGTATTTAGAATTAAGTTGTTGGGCTGCAGATTTAGCTCAGTGGTTCTGCCACCTGCCTTGCGAGCTCAAGGACCCAAGTTCGATCTCTAGTACAAAAAAAAAATAAAAATAAAAAAATAAACTTTTCCTTGCTTTTAAAAAAAATTCCCAGGCAACCCATTGAGGACCCCTCCTGTCTCTCAGGAGCTATTCTTTCTCAATAAATTTTCCTACTCTTAACTGCCATTGTTCCTTCAAATTCACTCTTGTGAGGAAAAATGGAACCAAAGCTTTTGTACATAGGGAGAGGAGGGGGATTAAGGGGGAGTGGAATGAAATAAAATAAAATGTATTAATAAAAAGGAGAATTAACAAAATTTTTAATTCCTTGCTTTATACTTGAGATTTACAGTGTGACTGTCATGGAGTCAAAGTAACCATATTTCCCCGGGGGGGTATGAGGAATTCCTTCATGTCTATGAAACCATCCTGTCTCAATCATTATTTTGTAAATGAGATGTAAGGATCAAATACTGAGATAGAACCAGGTTTGGTGGTGTACGCTTATGATCCTAGCACTCTGGGAGGCTGAGGCAGGAGAATTTTGAGTTCAAGCCCAGCATGGGCAACTTAGCAAGACCTGATCAAAATTTAAAAATGGCTGGGGATGTAGCTCAATGCAAAGGCCCTGCTTTTAATTTTCCGTACCACAAAAAAAGAAAAAAGAAAAGAAAACTGAGCCAGAAGTTGTGCTGCAATCCCAGGAATCCAGAGATGAGGCAGGAGGGTCAGGAGTTTCAGAACAACCTGGGATACATAGGGAGACCTTGACGCCTTTCAAAAAAAAAAAAAAAAAAAAAAACTT
>NW_022900948.1:44661580-44666259 GCF_012274545.1 Fukomys damarensis
AAACCTTGTAAAGTTGTTTCCCAGAAACGAAACAGCAAAAATTGTCTACTTTGAAACTATTTTAATGTTTCATCATCATCACCAAACAGAATTAAGACAGTATTTGCCTATTCTTAGTTTTGTTTGTTTGAGACCTGGTCTCACTGTGTAGCTCAGGCTGGCCTTGAACTCCTTGGTGATCCTCTTGCTTCAGCCTCCTGAGTGCTGGGATTACAGTTACAGGCATGCACAACCACGGTTCTGATTTTAAAGACATTTGCTATAAATTACCCAACTGATAGTGTGATCTCATACGAGTCATTTAAGTTCCCAAGAATTGTTTTCACAACTGTAACATAAAGTGGAACCTGATTATCCAAACACTTTTCAGCCAAATACAGTGTGCTCTTTCTCCACAGGAACCCAGGCCACAGTGAATGTGCTGGGCTTTGTGAACGGAGCCTGGTGAGAGCGCCAGCTGGGTCATTCAGGAATCAGAAGACTCCAGGCCAGGGATGTAGCTCAGTGGCACCACGCTTGCCTCATAAGCACAAGGTCCTGAGTTCAATCCCCTGTACCCCCCCCCCAAAAAAAAAGAAAAGAAAAAAAAAAAAAGAAAAAGATATCAGAAGACTTCCTTGGAATGAATCAGTTTATCTAACTGAACCTCATCTAAAACAAACAGAATAAGAATATATCCCTTCCTAGGAGGCTGGTGGCAGGAGGGTCACTGTGAATTTGAGGGCAACCTGGGCCACATCGTGAGCTCAAGGCCAGCCTGAATTGCATAGGAGACCCCGTCTCAAAACACAGAAACAAACAAATCAATCTATCTACCCACCTACTTCCTACCTGTCTACCTTCTAAGGCCTGTGTAACATTAAATGAGACAATGTAGGTTTAATATACCTAATAGACCTGTCATCCCAGCACTTGAGAAGCTGAGGCAGGAGGATCGCTGTGAGTTCGAGTCCAGCCTGGGCTACATAATGAGTTCCAGGTCAGTCTCAGCTACATAGGGAGACCCTGTCTCAAAAAACCAAAAAAAAAAAAGAGCCGGGAATGGTGGCGCACGCCTGTAATCCCAGCACTTGGGAGGCTGAGGCAGGAGGATCGCTGTGAGTTCAAGACCAGCCTGTGCTACATAGTAAGTTCTAGGTCAGTCTCAACTACACAGTGAGACCCTGTCTCAAAAAGCCAAAAAAACCAAAACAAAACAAAATAAAAAACAAACAAACAAAAAACCCCAAAACAAAAACCAAACAACCTAATAGAATAGTGGATATATTTAGTAAATAAGATATATTTAGTAAATAAGTTTTATTTTGGGGCTGGAGATGTAGCTCAGTGGTGCCATACCTGCCTGGCAAGTGCAAAGTCCTGAGTTCGATTCCTAGTACTGGGGAAAAAAATAAATTTATTATCTCCCCGTGAATTCACAAATCCCTATCCATAGAGTTCTCAGGACTCCCTCCTGCTCTGTGTGCCCACAGGTGGCCCTCGTGCCTTGGAGGAACCAGGGCTTGGAGTCAGAAAGACACCTGGGCGCTCAGTGACTGAGGCGATCAGGGATTTGAACCTAGAGAGCCCAGCAGAACAGGAATCAGCCAGGCGAAGCCGACTCCAGCCTGAGGCTCCCGCCCCCTCAGATCCCCCTGGGAGAGCAGCCACAGCCTAGAAATGCTGGGAAGATGACGGCTGCTGCCCGCTCTGAGAGGAGAGAGTGTTGAGTGCACAGACCCTGTACCATCCCTGCCGGAGAAGATGCCCAACAGGGCAAGAGCCCAAGGAATTCCCCTAGCTGAAGGGCTCTGCCACGAATACTAGGAACATTTCCGAAGGCAAAATTTCCACTGTTGAAGCATCGATACTTCTCTGGAATCATAAACTTTGTCTAGAAACATGGTCTGTTGAGAAAGCAGCACAAGAATCCCACTAAAAACTGGGAAGATGGAAATTCACTTCCCATGTATTTTGTTACTTTTTTGTTGTTTTGAGACAGGATCTTGCTACGTAGCCCCAGGCTGGCCTGGAACTGGCAACAATCCTCCCGCCTCAGCCTCCCAAGTGCTGGGATGACAGGTGTGCACTGCCATACCTGGCACTTTTGTTACTTTTTTTTTTTTTTGTACCGGGGATCAAATTTAGGATCTTATGCTTGTGAGGTGGGCAGTGGTACCACTGAGCTAAATCCCTGGCCCACTTTTGTTACTTTTGAAATCAAGATCCTTCCTCCTGGCCAGGTGTGGTGGTGCACGCCTGTCGTCCCAGCACTGTGAAAGGCTGACACAGGAGGATCGCCGTGAGTTCAAGGCCAGCCTGGGCTGCACAGTGAGATCCTGCCTCAACAAATAAATTAAAATAACATATTAAAAAAAATTTCCTCCTGAACACAAGCAAGCAATATAGTCAAATGAAGAAAACTGAGAAATGACTTTTTATGTTCTTGTCCTTGATTTTAGCATAGTAAATTACAGAAATCACTGAGCTCACGATGCTAACTTTGGCACCACACTAATGTTTGAGCTCTGTGACTTTTCCAGGATTGCACACAGAAAGTGTTTTGTTTTCTTAAAACTTTAATTTGGTCTAGGCAGAGTACCTGTGAGTATGTCAGCATGACTAAGCCCATCTATAAATTTATTATGAACGAAAGAAACAATGTAGTATTTGGGGCACATGGTATTAGTTTTTATATTAGTCAATTGGCTTGAGATCCACATTTCACATTCAAAATTTCATCTTCCAGTTTGCTTTAGTTCATTCTTACACTTGATCTTAGCCAAAGGCCGAGAAGTGATTGGTAGTTCATTCTTTTTTTGTTGTTGTTATTCTTTACAACAGCTTGCTTTCTTTTGGTTTTGTTTGTTTGTTTTGTTTTGTTTTTTTGAGACAGGGTCTAAAACTATGTAGTTGAGACTGATCTGGAATTCACTATGCAGCCCAGGCTGGTCTTGAACTCACAGCGATCCTCCTGCCTCAGCCTCCCGAGTGCTAGGATTACAGGTGTGTGTGCACAACCATGCCTGGCTTACAACAGCTTTCTTGACTAAGACTGTAACATTTTCCTGTTAGCAAACAAACTGAATAGTGGGGTAAAATAACAGTATTTCCCAATACTTTGAGGCTGAATTTCTACTACTTTAAAAAATTCTTTTTGAGACACCATCTTGCTATGTGGCCCAAGCTGGCTTCAATCTCACAGCGATTCTCCTGCCTCAGCCTCCTGATGCTGAAATTACAGGCATGCACCACCACACCTGTCTGGATTTCTATTATGAAACAAATACAATGCTGCCTTAAGTCCAGATAAATACTGTGCAGATAAATACAAAGGACTAAACAGATGCAAAGTAGCTTTTGTGGTTTAGATGCTTGAGGAGAATACGTGACTTAAATTTCTACATAGTAGTTTATGACATAGCCTGAATTTTCATTTTCCAAAGTTCTAGTGGTATATGTTATTTGTCATGTCAAAAATACGTCTATTTCAAAAGGGCAGAGGAATGCTGGGAGTGCACCCATATAATCCCAGTACTCAGGAGGCTGAGGCAGGAGTATTGCTGTGAGATGGAGGCCGTCTTGGGCTACACAGTCAGCTCAAAGCCAGCCTGCACTGCATAGTAAAACCCTGTCTCAAAAAGCCAACAAAGCAAAACAAAACCAACCCCCCACAACTTTTAAGAATTGGATTCTGTCATAAATCACAGTATTACCTGGCATTGGAACTCCCGGTGGATTTTATTTTCTCCTCCTTTGCTTAAGTGATTACAAAAAGTAGTACTTGCTTGACAAGCTAAAAACAAGAACCTAAACATTAAACCTGGCCAGTCTACTGGCACCTTTCAGAGGCACCTTCTTCTACAACTCTCATAAAGAACAGGGAGTAGGTGAGGTCCTACTTCTCAGTCCTTCCACCTAAGAGTTCGGAGCAAGTTCTAACGACCAGAAGGAAAGTTTCCTCATAGAACTGGAACAAAAAACGTGCACCGAGGTGGGATGGAACGGAAACGTACGTGCCGATGCCACACACTAGTCAAGTGCCCTTGTGATTCCCAGCTCGACCTGGAAGGAATTACTTATCTCTCCGAGCCTCTGTTTGCTTACCTGTCACGGGAAGAGTGACAACATCCACTTCCTATTTATCAGACTGATTCAAGAATCACCTGGCAAAAAGAGCCCGGTGAATTGTCCCTAACGACACTACCAATAGTATCACTGCGAAGATTTCCCCTGAACTTACAGTGAGAAACACCTGAGACATCTTTCACCAAGGCAGCGCTTGGAGAAATCAGTCTCGTGGACCACCAGATACAGCGTGGCAGCCACGAAAGGGGCCCCCTCCTGCGGCCGGTCAGATCCGGTTTGGCGACCGTTGTCATGGCAACCGCCGCAGAGCGTCTCCTCGCCCCCCCCCCGAAGATGGCTTCGCTTCTTAGCCCTAAACCAGAAGTCCACGTAAGGAAGACCACGTGAGGGGCCCCGAGGCGGCCAGTCTAGTCCCGGGGTCGCATGCTCCAGCCAAACGACCAGACAGTTACCCCAAGAGCCAGCCACCACCGCCGCCGCCGCCTCCGCCGCCGCCACCCGGGACCTGCTTCTCAGCAGCCATCTTGCCCCTACGCCGCGGAGCAGGACGGGATGGAGGAGGCGAGATAGCAGGGGCTGGAGAGAGCGGGACCTAGCAGCCCAGGCTGATG
>NW_022900948.1:44666567-44690981 GCF_012274545.1 Fukomys damarensis
ACGTCGCTTTTCTTGCTGCTCCTCACCTTCGGCTTCATCCCAGCTTCCCCGTCCGCGGTCTCCGCGCTTGCATGCGCTGGTACCCGGCGATTTTAGGGTTTGATGAACCTTAGCCTCAGTTTCCGGGTTCGGTCAGGGCTCCCGCTGCAGAATTCCCAGGAGACATTGCAAGCCTGGTTTGAAATACGTTTCTAACAACAAAAAAGAGAAACTTGGGGTAGGCCTAGAATCTTGCTTTATACTGTAACTAACAATTGAAGGTCCTGGAAGGCTGAATACGAACCTCCAGGTGATTCAGCAGGTTAACATGTCGGGGAATAGAAAAGTACATCGTAATGACTCAGAGTCTAGTACGTTACTTTCATAATACGCGTTTCATAAAACAAGTTTGTGGGATTGTAGGAGTTTGTCTTGTAAAAGCACGTACTGTTCACCACGAAGCATGGTATTTTGTGAAGGCAGAGTATTTTGCAGATCTAGAATTAAAAGTCTGACCAGATTCATGCAACCACACTTTGGGTATCGGCTTTGATTGTTTACAATTTAAAAAATTATTCTGTTGAAAGTGGTTCTTAACCACAGGAAGACAGTTGAATTTTGGTTCCTTTTGATAATCTGCTAAAAGCTATAGAAATTATTTGTAGTTTGAAATATAGACAGAACGTTCTCAGGCTTTATATGCCCAGTGAAGTTTATCTATGGGTCCCGACTCCCACATGAATTCCAGAAGCCAGGGGTGGTAGTTTATGCCTCTTAACCCCAGCCACTTGGGAGGCGCAGGAAGGAGTTCAAGGCTATCCTGGGCAACATAACCGGACACTCCTCCTCAAAACAAAAATAAACAGGCGCGCACAGATACACACGCACCCCCACTCCTGGTCTTTAAGATTCTGCCATTATATAGTTTTTGATTTTGAGTCTTTAGGAAATGAGCTGAATTCATACAGCTTATAAATAAGAGACAAAGCTGTCAGTGGGACACGCCAGGGCCTTGGCGTCTGGCTCTGAGCTCAGTACTCTTTCTACACGTCCAGAATCAAAATACCACGTGGCTGGCATCATTAGATAGCGTCTCAGTGTCTGTAGGTAGAAAATTTTACCAACCTCAGTGGTGGAAGCAAACTGAATTTGTGTAATTCTAGTGATTCATTTCTCCCTGTTGTGCTAAATTACTTAATGGTTCTATCTTGGTAACATGTTTCATAAATATCATTGTGCTCATTCTAGAATCAATACTGGAGTTGTTTTCTTCTCTTAAATGTTCTGACATCTTGCCCGAGGAAAGTAAAGTCACTAGGAGAGAGTCCATTGGAGCAGCAGCATTCGATTGTTTTGTTTTGCTTGAGATTGAAATAGACCCTGATCAGGTTAGAGACCCAAACTGAGGAGGTCACTGAGTATCCAGAATATGCATTGATCTTTTAAAGTAATTATCATGGGGGATTTAAAGTGCACCAGCGCAAGAATCGCATGTCATGTGACCTCAACAACCATCACCTAGTGGCTAATTCTGCCCGCCCCCATTTCCTTATTCCCATTTTTAATTTTTTAATTGGAAAGGAGTCTTTCTCATTTTTAATTTACTTTTATTACTTTCCATCATTCTGGTTTTCCCAGATTTCTCACATTCCTTCTTTTTTGACCTTTCTCTCTTTTGTTTTTTGAGACTGAGTCTTGCTATGTAGTTTAGCCTGGCCTTGAACTTACTATGTAGTCCAGGATGGTCCTTTTTAAAAATTAATTTTATTGGTACATTTTAGATACACGTAGTGATCACCTTCATCATCGATAATATATATATTTTTTATTTTTTTATTTTTTTATTTTTGGAGACAGGGTCTCACTATGTAGTTGAGACTGACCTGGAACTCACTATGTAGCCCAGGCTGGTCTCGAACTCACAGTGATCCCCCTGCCTCAGCCTCCCGAGTTCTGGGATTACCGGTGTACACCAGGGAGCTTTTTATTTAACATGCGAGAGTGCAGCAGTTGCAGATGGGGTCGAGTGGTGCTGAGACGTCCACTCCGGACCCACTGTGTGTGTGGGGTGCGCAGAGGAGGGCTGGCCCCTGAGGGCTTGGGGGAGAGTCCCAGCTGGGAGCGGAGGGCGAAGCCTGTGTGGACAGGCTGTGGGGCGCCATTGACAGGAAGTGGAGGCGAGGAGGCCTGCCCTGGTGTTTTTGCAGAAGGGAGCGGGACCCTGGGGAATGTGGTGAGCGCCAGCCATGGCGTGGCGTGTGTGGGAAAGGCCTCGCCACCTGCCCCCTCGTGCCGTGTGAGCTTGGGTAATGTGAACCTGGGGCTCGACTGAGGCCTCTTGGGTTCTGCTGCCTACGGTTACCACCAGAGCAGGGCGTCCACGGCACACGAAGCGCCAGTATTTGGGCACGTGCCAACCGGAAGGACCCCGGACCTCTGCGTCTGCTTCCCAGGCAGCGTGTGCTGCCGACTTCCCGGGGCTCCGGCTCCGTATGTACCAGTGCCTGCTCAGAATCTGCTCCAGGCCTTTGTAGGAACTGGCTGCACATCTTGCTGTGGGCGCTCCTGGCCGGTGACAAGTGCGCGTGTGCTGCTTGGCAGTCTTCTTTTTCTTACAGCGCTAGGAACCGAACCCAGGGGCCTTGCACTGCTAAATCCAAGCCCTGCATCTGGCTGCTATACTCCCAGTCCTGTGGGGGTTTTTGTGGCTTAATCTTTTTTTTTTTTTTTAACCTGGGGATCAAACAACCTTGCGCTTGAGAGGCAGGCACGGTGCTACCGAGCTAGATCCCCAGCCCTGTGGCTTAATACTTAAGTGTAGTTTTTTTTGTTGTTGTTGTTGTTTTTTTCTGCTAATGGAGAAAGTTGAGGTCAAGTAACTCTAAGGGTCAGGGATTTAGCTCAGTGGCACCGCACCTGCCTCACAAGTACAAGGTCCTGAGTTCCGTCCCAGTTACAAAAAAAAAAAGCCATTGTCTTTCTTTCATCCCAGCACTTGGGAGGCTGAGGCCGGAGGATCACTCTGAATTCGAGGCCAGCTTGGGCTGTGTAGTGAGTGAGTCCAGGGCCAGCCTGAAGTATATAATGGGACCCTGTCTCAAAAAAAAAAAAAGGTCTAAACTACAGAATAGGATTTCTTTTCCTCATCTCTTGTGTCAGTGTGAATGGTTAAGAGAGTGGGTGTGTGTTGGGCTGGATTGTGTCCCCCTGGAATTCTGTTGCCTGGGACCTCGGTAGCCTTGTTTGGAAACAAGATCTCTGTGGATAAGATTAGATTGACCAGATTAGTGAGGGTCTCACTGCACCACAGCTGGTGTCCGTAAGAAGAGGAGAGTGCCCAGGCAGTGGTGTGCAGCTGTGCCCCCTTCCTGGGGAGGCTGAAGCAGGAGGGTCACTCAAGCCTAGGAGTTGAGGGCCAGTCTGGGCAAGATGAGACCCTGCTCATAAGAGAAAGGAAGGGTGGGAGGGAGGGGACAAGAGGGTGGGCACAGAGCCGCTGGCACCGGCAGGGGCATCCTCTGCTTTCCGTTGTTGGACTCTGGGCCGCAGGCGGGGTGTATCAAGGAGAGGTTTGCTCTGCTCTGTGCCAGGTGGCCCAGGGTGCCTGTGGCCGGGGGCGGAGTGCGTGACTGCGTTTCTGGTCTGCCTCCCTCTGTAAAGCCACTAGTGGTTCCCACATGAGGCTCCCCCCCATGACCTGTCTGGTCCTCGTCACCTCCCAGACCCCAGCTTAACATCTTAGCTGGGTTAAGTTTCCATACTCTTTAAAGGTTCAAGGCCAGGCCTGGTGGTGCTCACCTGTGATCCTAAAACTGGGGATGCTGAGGCAGGAGGATCTCCATGAGCTCTAGGCCATCCTGGCCTGCGTGGTGAGACCGCAACCTCCTCAGCACGGCCCACTGAGGTTGACGTCATCACCCTTGCTCCCTCCATGAGAGGGAGGAGCTCTGGTGAAGGACAGGAGTGGGAGTTCGAACCTGGATCTGACTCCTTCCTGTCACCCACACCCGCACTGGGGAGCATTGGTTGCCGAAGCCCTCGCTGACCTCGTTGGTCACCAGACCCCGCCTCGTGGGTTCTCTCCGTGTATTTGCGGTTGGCTCTGCCCTGTGAGTGCACTGACTTGCCCCGTGAGCCGCTGTCTGTGCGCTGAGCCCAGGGTCTGACTGGCCTGCTCCTTACGGCAGCACCCGCGGCTGAGACCAGAACCTGTGTCTGAGGCAGCGGTGGTCTGGCCTGGCTCTGTCACCAGAGACCACTGTGGTGCCTGCAGGCGCCTTTGCTCCTCGTCCAGATCCGACTGCTTTAAGCAGGGTCATAAGCTCATATGTGGGTCCAGGTAGTTAGGTCCTGCAGCAGCCTGTGGCTGTGTGGCTCCTGCCTCAGTAGGCAGCTGCCCTCACATCCAGGTGGGGCCCAGAGGTGCTGGATCCTGTGGTTGGTTTTGTTTTGTGTTTGAGACAGGTTTTGCTGCTTAGCCCGTGCTGGCCTCAATCTTGGACTGATCCTCCTGCCTCAGCATGCTGGGTGTCGGGATGACAGGTGTGCACTACTGTCTCAGTTACTTTTCTCATCACTGAGACAAGATACCTGGCACCCAGAGTTAAAGGAGGAAAGGTTTATTGAGCTCACAGCCTGTAGAGGCTTCAGTCCATAGTCCACGGGCTCCAAGGCAGGCTGCTGCAGCAGACAGGCTTTACAGAGGAGAAGCGGTTCATGGCTGGCAGAAGGTAGCAAAGCAACCAGCAAGCAAGGGACAGGATGAGCCTCTTCCTGGCCCTTATATTGTATCCAGATTACTAGATTTAGGGCAGTGCCAAGCCAAGCAGAGGGCTGATTTAGTAATCACCCACCCTTAGTCCCAGCATTACACCCACACACTACATCCAGCCCCCTCTGAAAGAGCCCCACCTGTGAATGCATGAGGCTCAGCGGAGATTTCTAGACCCAAACCGTAACAGCTACCAGCTGCCATGCCCAGCGTCTTTCTTTTCTTTCTTGTTTTTTTTGGTACTGGGTATCATACTTGGGACCTTGTGCTTGTGAGGCAGGTGGTAGAACCACTGAGCTAGATCCCCAGCCCTTTTCTTTTTTAAGAGAAACTACAAGTTAAAGCTTATGTCAGATTAGCTGGCAATGAATTCAGATTTAAAAACCAGGAGTTTGTAGGTATAAGCTCAGTGGTAAAGCCTCACTTTGCATGCAGGCCTTGGTTCTGTCCCCTGCACAAAAACAACTGAAAAGCCAAACAGAATGCTGTACTGGCCTCTTGTGGACCTCTGGGCTGGCGTAGCTGTGGCTACAGTCGGGAGACTGCTAAGAGGTTAACTTTAGCATGCTTAGGGACGTCTCACTGTGGCCTTGTTTTCTGAAGTTCAGTTTAGAAGAAACACTAAATGGAGATGTCTTTACTTGTCTTATGTTAAAAGCAATTTAATGTGA
The DNA here is from genome assembly GCF_012274545.1 of Fukomys damarensis. NCBI lineage: Eukaryota > Metazoa > Chordata > Mammalia > Rodentia > Bathyergidae > Fukomys > Fukomys damarensis. Next base: position 44,671,989 of record NW_022900948.1, read on the forward strand.
AGTTGATGGGAAAGTGAAAGTATTTTTCAAGTTCTGAAAATCAGGTAAAATGACAGAAATGTCAGCATTGTAAGACAACTGTGGGTTTTGGGGGGAGGGAAGTTTTATTGTTGTTTTGTTTCTGGGCATCAAACCCAGGGCCTCACACACTAGGCAAGCTCTCTATCACCAAGCTACACTCTCAACGACTGTGGTTTTTGTTTTGTTTTGTTTTGTTTTGTTTTTTTGAGACAAAGTCTTGCTTTGTAGCCCAGGCTGGCCTAGAACACAGCAATCCTCCTGCCTCAGCCTCCTGATGACAGATGTACACCACCACACTCAGCTTATTTTTTGTTCTTTGAGATCTGGTCTCACTGTGTAGTTCAGGCTGAGCTTGAACTCACTGGGTAGCCCAGGCTGGACTTGAATTCAGGGTGATCCTCTTGCCCCAGCCTCAACCTGGGGCCTTGCTCTTGCGAGGCAAGCGGCAGAGCCCCTGAGCTAAATCCCAGGCCCTGGCTGCAACTGTTTTCAAAATAAGGAAGAAAAGACCACACCCACCGCAATCGTTGCCATTAAGTGTTGAGCTTTGGGAAAATTTCCTTACACATTTTCATCTTTACTTGAGGTTTTTCTACTGTGCGCTGGGCTTGTCTGCAGGTGCCTGCACCCCTTTCTGTTCAGATGTCTCCTTGGCAGCCCGCCCAGCCCCATGCCCGTCCCGTGGGCCTGGCTCCCTCCCGTTGGCCTTTCTGAGGCCCGAGGATCACTGGTTTCTCAGGCCGCAGGGCTGCTGCCGTGTGGGGCCACCAGTGCTCTGGACGCTCTCCCGGCTCCTGTCTCCACCGTGCAGAGGACTGAAGGGACAGAGGGTATCATAGAGCGAGTCCCGTGCAGCACACTCGTCCGCAGCGGCTCTGGAGTCCTCTTTCCCCAGTGTCGTTGCGAGGTTGACCAGAAGTACAGTGGCTGCCGCCGCCAGTGCCACCCAGCAGGAAGCCAGGCCCACGCGGCTCTCAGCGCCTCCTTCCCCAGGCCCGGTGCGGCGAAGCCTCCAGCTGGTCACCAAGTCAAAGTAACCAGGAAAAGTAAATGTTCTGAATCAGTTCGGGACATCAAGGCAGCCCGGACAGCGCGACCAGATACTCAGGGAAGGGCTCACGAGCTGTTGCGGGGAGTGACAGGGAGGGCGGGAGGAGCGAGTTTGAAGTAAAGCGGGGCACTGAGGGGATTCACAGTCATGTTGTCCGCTGCTTAAAACGTTAAAAAAACTTCACCCCTCGCCCTGTCTCTGATCAGCCCTCATACCTAGTGTCCCAGTGCTACTCCAGGTCACTTTGGTAGCGAGAGCGGCCCCTCCTAAAAGCCAGACCCCATGGCGTCCCTTCCATGTCTGTGCCTCTGAAAGACGTGCAGTCTCTAGCTGGTTTCTCAGTTTGTCAGTGTGAAGCTGTTTGTTTTTCCCACCGAACGCATCTAAGACAAGAAAAGACGTCTGCAGCGTGGCCGGAGGTCCTGATGATGTAGTCACAGAAATGCAGTCGAGGAGGAAGGGCGAGCGCAGACGGCGGAGTCTCCTGAGATGACAACAGGAAGCAGGGGACTCATGTGTGACAGAGGTGATACCACACAGCCTGCTCTGAAATGGCCAGGGACTGCCTTCCCGGGAGGAGGGCGGGAGGAGAGCGGGCTGGGTCTGCTACACGTCCACAGGACGGAGGTCAGCTGGGCTACACCCAGTGAGAGAGCAGAATCAGATGCCGGAATCTTGTGTGTGCTTGGAATCAAGGCTAGTTTTATTTCTTTATTTACTTTTGTTTTTTGAGACCGGGTCTCACTGTGTAGTTGAGGCTGCCCTGGAACTCACTGTGTCGCCCAGGCTGGTCCTGAAGTCTCAGCAGTCCTGCCTCAGCCTCCCAAGTGCTGGGATGACAGGCGTGCACCGCCACACCGGGCTTCAAGACTTGTTTTAAAAAGACATTTGAAAGAACAGAACCCGGATTAAAGATCGACAGGCCTTTGGGAAGCTGCAGCCGCAGGAGCGAGAGTTTGAGGCCCCGGCTGGACAGTGTCAGAACTGCTGGGCTTTCTCCAACATGTAAGACTCCCCGTGACAAAAGATACCACACAGGTTAAAAAAGACTGGGAAGAGGCACAGCATGCAAATCAGAGTATTCACCAAAATGCATCACCTACAAATTCCAGTAGGAGCTGGATGTGGTGGTGCACATCTGTGATACCGGCTGTGGGAGGCTGAGGCAGGAGGATCCTGAGTTTTAGCCCAGCCCAGGCAATTTTATGACTTAGCAGGATCCAGAGCTGGGGATGTAACTTCGTGCATCCGCCTAACCCCAGTTACAGTAGGAAAATGAGCACATGTTCAGAAGATACTTTACAGAATGTCTGGCTGATAGGTAGTCTGAGGGTTGTCACTCACTTCCATAAGATTGGGACAGGAAGTCTGACGTCACCAGGCCCAGCAAGGGTGCGTGGGGCAGGAGCCTTCACCTGGCTTGGAGACTGACTGGACAGCCCCTTCTGGTCCGTATTCTCCTGGCACTGGAGGTGGAGCCCAGGGTCTTCACACTGAGCTGTATCTTGAGCTCTTTGGGTTTTTTCCCCTAATTTTGAGAACTGGTCTCACTGTTTTCCAGGCTGGGTTCAAAACTGTAGTCCTCCTGCCTCAGCCTCTGCCTGCTTAGATTATTGGCATGCATCACCATGCTGGCCAGTTTGGCAGTTTCAAGTAAAATTGAAACTCTTAATGCTGTGCAACACACAGTTTTCACATCTAGATCTGTACACCCTAGAAATCTGCACATGAGCAGAAGAGGTCCAGGAGCTGGTACAGCGGCGCCTCTAGGAGGCTGAGGCTGGAGGATCCTGTGTTGAAGTCCAGTCTGACTAACTGGGTGACTCAGTGAGACCCAGTCTCAGAATTTTAAAAGACGGCTGGGGCTTTGACTCAGTGGGAAGCCCTTAGATTCCATACGCCTCACTGAGTACTGAAAGTACATAAACAGTGTTGTAAGGACTTAGGTATGGTACTTCTTTCAGAGGCATAGTTGGTAGCAAAAAAAAAAACGGTAAAATAAAAACAACCAAAGTTATGATTAACTTTCATAAAGCATTTGAAGGAGTAAAACATTTCCTATATGACAGGGAACTTTTTACTTTTGATTGTGTTTTTGTGGTTTTTTTGTTTGTTTTTGCTTTTCAGTTTGGAGTCTCACTATGTAGTTGTTCAGGCTGACCTTGAACTTACACTGTAGCTCAGTATGGCCTTGAACTCACTACGGTTCTCCTGCCTCAGCCTCAGCAGTGCTGGGATGATAAGCATGTGCCACCATGTCCAGATAGTTTTGCTTGTTGATGTTTTTAAGACCTAATGAGATAATTGACAATGGGAATAGGAAGAAAAGGGCTAAAGGTGTAGGGAAAGTGGGAAGGGTAGGGGAAAGGTAATAAGGGAAAAGAAAAAAATAAGAGAAAATGGAAATAAAGTATTTGTAAACAGGGAGGGGAGGAGGGGGTGAAGGGAGGGCAGGGACAAAGGGAAAAATGAAAACCAAGACCTGTCATGTAAAGGTACAAAGTCCCAATGATGAATGTAACTGTACTGTATACCTAAAATGTACCAATAAACTCAATTAAAAAAAAAAAAAACAGGGTCTTGCCATGTGATTGAGGCTGGCAGGAGGCTGAGGCAGGATGACCTCCTGAGTTCAAGACCAGCCTAAACTACTGGAAGCCAGCCTGGGCTACATAGAAAGAATCAGTCCCCAACTCCCCCCCAAAAGTCAGCAAAATGATAATACACTGTCTGGTTGTAAATAAAACGTCTGAGGTGATTGAAGCATGGGTTTGGAGTTTAAAGGATCCTGAGCTGCGGTGCCGGTTCTGCCAGCTGCCAGCCTCATGGCCATAGCTGGTCTCCTTCTTGGAGTGCCGCAGTGCAGGGTACCAGGGTGAGGGCTGACCTCCCTGCTGTAGGCGTGACTCAGTCTGCACTTCTGTGTCAGGCGCTGTCACCCTCCTGGCCCAAGCACCAGGGCCGCATCCTGCTGCTCTGCCTCCCCACTGACAACTGCCGGGTGCGGGACCTCGGGGCCTGCGGCCTGGCTTCCCCGTGGGCCCCGGAGGAGCTGGCACCATTTGGGCCTCACCATGGGGTTGTTTCATAAATATTGATTTGCATTTAATCGAATAAAGTTGCATGAGTGAGTTTCTTAGTGCTGGCCGTGGAACCCAGGGCCGCGCTTTTGCAGCCAGAAAGCTGACGAGCGTGGGTGCTTCCTGCACGCCTGATCTGGAGACTCGTGTGTCTGATCCTTGTAGGGTGCAGCTGGCAGAGGCTCTTCATAAGTGCATTTGGTGTGATGACCACATAGCTCCAAGTGCAGATACTTGGGGCCGGGTGATGGCGCCTCCCTGTAATCCCAGCACTCAGGAGGCTGAGGCAGGAGAATCATGCCAGGTTGAGGCCAGCCTGAATCACACAGTGAAACCCTGTCTCAAAACACCAGGAAAAAAAAGTGGAAATTTTTGATCAGGCAAGGGTCCTGTAGATACTGCCAGCAAATGGCATGGTCTCTTCATTTTGAAATGGTTTCATTATGCAGTCCATCCTGGCCTCAAACTCACAGAGGTCTTCCTGCCTCAGCCTCCTGAGTGCTGGGATTACAGGGGTGTGCCACCATGCCTACTGTAAATGGCAAGACTTGTATAAAAATAACATTTGACTTTTTCTTGTTATACGTTGGTACATGAACACTTAAAAATTTAGAAAGTACAGAACAGTTCCCTGGCTGTGACCTTTTCATAGTTTTGTGAATTCAAATCTGTTAGAATTAAACAAGTGAATACATCGGGCTTTAACTTTCTTTTTAACAAACTCGAATCTGTTGGCCCCAGTTTGGACTCCGCTCTGCCCTTCGCCTGTTCAGAGGCCTGAGTACGGCCCGGCCTTGCTGCATTTCCCTCACAGGCACAGCCAGTTCTTGGAAAGCGCAGAAAACTAGGGGTTGTGATACCTTTGTGATCGTTTTACACATTTGTCCAAAACCGTATTTCGTGGTGGGAGAGCATCATTGGGGTGACGTGCAGGGGTTAGGGGAAATCGTCCAGGGACGCTGTTACTGCGAATAGAAACTGCTGTAAGGTCCCAGCGGAGATGTGTTTTGAAAAAACAACTAGAAAGGAAGCAAACAACTCGAAAGCGTGCGTTGGGGGCTCCGTGCGTATGACGAGTACCTGGGGCTCTTGTACTGCAGAGCAGCTGCACAGGGGCCCTGTGACTCCGCAGGCCGAGGTCCTCACTGTAGGTGTGGCCAGAAGGGCCCCTCCGGCCGGCCTGCCTTGCGGAGTGGTAGGAGTCCCTGCCCCGAGGACCCAGGATCCCAGACCGGCGTCCTGCGTTCGCAGTTGTGGGGCCATGGCTGCCTGTCGGGGCTGCGCCTTCTTCCCGGCCTCCTGTGGCCCTGCTCAGGCTGCCAGGCCTGTGTGGAAGGCGCAGTTCTCCAGCCTCGGCGGTGGCGGTGGCGGTGGCAGCGGCAGCGGTGGTGGTGGCCGGGTGCTGTCCCGTGGAGAGAGCCCTGCTTCCCCCGCTTGCCGTTCTTACCGGGGAGGAAGGGCCTGGAGAGCTGGCTCTGGGGTTTTTCCATTGTGCAGCTCCCTGAGGCCCCATCCTCCGACTTCCTGGCTGGCTCTGCTCCCTGCTCACTGTGGGAGCTGAGCTTTGCTCCAGGCCGCTCTGCTGCACTGGGAAGCCAGGCCCAGCACACAGGCTTTCAGCCCGCAGCTCCAGTGCTCCCTGGTGTTGGCCACGAAGAGAATTCTCAGGGGCCAGAGAAAGGGAAGATGAGAGTGGAGACCCAGCCGTCAAAGGCAGGGAGGCCAGAGCTGCCCTGAGGCTTCGGAGCAGCTGGGGGAGGGATCTGGGGGAGGGATCTGGGGGAGGGATGGGCGGCCTCAGCAGTGGAGTGTGCCAGAGCTCAGAGGGGAGCTGGGTGGGGAATGTGGTGAGCTTGTTCTGGTTACAGGTCTGACCCAAAGCCTTCTTTTTTAAAAATTCTTTTATTCTTCTCTTTATTTTTTAAATGTTTTTTGAGGGAGGGTTTTGCTATATAGTTCAGGGTGATCTTAAACTCACTGTGTAGCCCAGGCTCCTCGCATTCATGGAGACCCTCCTGCCTCAGCTTTCCGAGTGAGCCATCACACTCAGTTCATAGCCTTTTTTTTTGAGACAGGGTCTCACTACGTAGTTGAGACTGACATGGAACTCACTATGTAGCCCAGGCTGGTCTCGAACTCACAGCGATCCTCCTGCCTCAGCCTGCCGAGTGCTGGGATGACAGGCGTGTGCCACCACGCCCAGCTCAGCCTTTCTTTACAGGTCTTTGGTGTTTGTGTTTGAGATACCTCTGATATTTTGGAGATTCCACATTTAGAAATAAATTATACTTGCACAGACTTACTGAAAGCGTTGCAGTTTAGGGAAATAGTTCTCGGTCATTTTTCCAGAGCGGCAGTGCTGGCGTCCCTGTGCTGCAGTTTCACCAGCGCTCGGGTTTCCCCACCTTAGTAGAGCCTGAGCCATTTGACTTTTGCACGAGGCTTTGTTCCCTGAAAACCCTCTCCTTCTATACCATTTTCAGGCACAGTGAGCCTTTGCAAGGAAGTCACAGGTGCCGTGGGCTGCCCTTGTGGCTGTGTGAGTGAGTTGAGTGTATCTGCAGCCCTCCAGCGCCCCCTGCCCTGCTGGACGCTGCCCTGTGAGAGAGAGAGAGAGAGAGAGAGAGAGAGAGAGAGAGGGAGTGTGTGTGTGTGTGTGTGTGTGTGTGTGTGTGGCGGACACAGGGAGGGGGGACGGGACGGGACAGGAGCCGCGCCGTCCTGGTTCCTCCCTAGACCATGGGGGAAGCCGGTGCCGTGGCTTTCCGGCCTGGGGAGTCGTCACGTCTCGTGTCTCGTACGCTGACCCCACCGCTGCTCATCTCTAGGACGACGTGAGGCACAAGGTTCACCTGAACACCTTCGGCTTCTTCAAGGACGGCTTCATGCGGGTGAACGTCACCAGCCTCTCCATGCACGACCCCGCGGGGGCCGCCGACAAGGACGCCGCTGTGAGTGTGTCCCCGAGGACCGAATGGGGAGAAGGCAGCAGCTGCTCCTCCTCCTTTTCTTTTTGTTTTTGGGTTTTGGTTTCTCGAGAGAAAGTCTTGCTTCATAGCCCAGCCTGGCCCTAAACTTGCGGCGATCGCTCCTCTCGCCTCAGCCTCCGGAGTGCTGGGGTTATAGGCGTGCGCTGCCAGGCCTGGCTTTTTATTTTCAAGTTGGTTTGCTTTCAGCACAAGTTGTAATTGTTGGATAAATCTCATAATTGGCGATTTTACGTGAGCAGCGTTGCCTTATACAAAATGAACGGAGGGAGCGCGGGAGGAAGCCAGGCCGCGGCGCTCTGTGCTCGCTGATGAGCCAGGCCGAACGGCCATGGATGTTGACCCCCCTTTCCCTGCCCCAGATCGGGTTCAGCCTGGACCGCACGAAGAATGATGGCTTTTCCTCCTACCTGGTGAGTGTCCGGCCGGTGCCCTGGGGCCCAGGCTGCAGCCTCGAGCGCGAGCCGGGTGCTGAGCGACCCGTGCTCCTTCTCAGGGTGAAGACGTGAACTACTGCATCTTGAGGAAGCAGTCTGTGTCTGTCACTCTCCTGATCCTAGACATCTCCAGAAGTGAGTAAGTAACTCCCTCGTCCCTTCCGTACCGGCTGAGAGCACAGACGGCGCCGCGTGGGCCGGGGTCCTGTCCCTGTCCCTGTCCCTGTCCCGTCCCCAGGAGCCTGAGGCAGGGTCGGCCCTGCTGGGCTCCCTCAGGGCTCCCCTCCCTGCCCAGCAGAGGCCCAGCGCAGACCCTGGGGAGGGTTCACGGCCACAGCCTCTGGACCCGGTGGCAGAGGAACGGGGACCTGCTGTTCTCGGGTTCTGGCGCACCCCCACCTCACGGGGTTCGGAGGCGTCTTTGAAGGTGTTGGAGGAGCTGGGGCCGCGTGCAGAAGCAGGGCTGGGCGGGCCAGCGGGGGACCCGTTCGAACCAGGAGAGCTGCCCGCTCCCCACGGCGCCTCGGTTGCTGCTAAGAAAGTCGAGTCTGCCAGTCGCTGAGGTGCCTGGGCTCCGCGGTCAGCCTGGACCTCGGGACAGTAACCCCGCTGGCCGGAGGCCGGGTGGATCCACTCCCATCCCGCCTTCCCTGCGCGCTGCCGTCCCGAGTCCACTCCGGGTGGGCACTCGCAGTGCGACCGTTCCAGGGAAGGGTGCGATGGCCACCGGTGCCCGTGCAGTTGCCAAGCGAGTCGGGTGTTTGGGCAGCGTGAGTCCAGCAGTTGTGACCTCGAGGTTATTCCAGGGAATTGCCCGCCCTTCCTGGCAGCAGAGGGCCATAGCCCACAGGGCAGGTGCTCTCCACCCTGGCCCTGCCCTTCTAGAGGGGGGCAGCTCCGCCCCGTTAGGACGCCCTGGAGACCGAGGACTCAGGGCTGCCGCGGCCCCGCTGGAGCCCTGCTCTGAGCTCCTCCCCCTGTGTGGCTCCACCACAGAGTGAAAATACGGTCTCCACCGGAAGCCGGTGCCCAGCTGCCCAGGATCGTCTTCGGCAGTGGTGAGAAAGTCCCCGGGCAGAGCCCCGCATCCGAGAGCAGCGGCAACCAGACTCAGAGAGCTCAAGGTGAGCAGAGGGCACGGCTGGGTTCGGCCCTGCTTGGTGGCCGCCCCACTTCCGCGGTCTGCTGTGTCCGAATTTCATTGCGGAGGTTGCATGAAAACACGTGATCCTCGAGGAAGGGTGTGGGAAATACAGAAAAAACAGAAAACAGCGGTCGTCTCTCTCATTCCCAGCTGAATTTTAGTAATTTAGCTGTGTCCTAAGTCTAGACATTGCCCTTCGAAACTCACGGTCACGAAGGCTGGGGGCTTGGCTCAGTGGAGCCACCGCCTACTTCATAGGCGCAAGGGCCAGAGTTTGATCCCCGGCGCCAGAGCCCTCAGTCACAGTGGCTTCCCGTCCTTGCCTGTTGGCGCGTCCTGTTCCCAGGGTGCTGTAAACCTGGGGCGTGGCAGGTTTTGTTTTCCTCCTTCCTTCCGTTCCTTCTTTCTTTTCTTTGTGTCTTTCTTTCACTGGGACTTGAACTCAGGGCCTTCACACTAAGCTATATCCACATCCCTTTTTCTATTACTCACTTTGAGACTGGCTATCACTGAGTGTCCAAGTTGGGCTCGAACTTGGAATCCTCCTGCCTCAGCCTCCCAGAGTACTGAAATGACAAGGCTGTGCTACCACACCGACTTCGAATTTTTCCAACACAGAAACTTTTATATGTGTGAAGCTTTGCTTAGGATTGGTTATTTGAACTGGACTTTCTGGTTCAGAGCACAGAAATGTTTTTGAGAACGTTAAGACACTTTCGTATTCTTTTACAAATGACTTTGGTGAATTTATACTCCTATTGGAAATATGTAGAAATAGTGTACACACTGCCGTGTCCCGCTCAGTCCCGGGTATTGGCTTTTTTTAAAAGTTCTGAAATGCTGAGCGTGGTGGTTCATACTTGCAATGCCGGCTACTCAGGAGGCTGAGGCAGGAGGATTGCTTGAGCCTAGTTTAAGGCCAGCCTTAGAAGTATAACGAGTCCCTGTTTCAAAAAGAAAAGAAAAAACCCTGAAGTGAAAGGTACACAGGGTATTGTTGTTCTCGTATTGACTCTTACTCCCGGGGCTATACTGGCTTTCTTTTTTTGTGTGGCGCTGTGGGTTCGACCTGGAGTTTTCTCGCCCAGCGGCCCCGGCTGCTCATGTGCTGATTTGTATTTATTTCCTCCTCCCATTACCTGTCAGGCCCAACTGGGGATTTGTGTGAGTTCCTTAAAGATAATTTCCTGCCTGTTGCGGGATCGGTACATTTTCCCCTCTCTTGGTGAAAACGCCATCCAAGCTAACAGCACACAGGGGGCCCGTGTGTGGGGCGGTGCAGTCAGGGCTGCGTGCTGCCCCTTCTCCGGCTGTGTTGCCCACGTCCCTACCCCTGCTTCGGAGGATACTCCGCGCCCTTCCCCTTCCCGCAGAGAGCCTCAGCTCCCCTCTTCCCACCGCCCCTTCCCCTGTGTGGATCAAAGCCCAGGCCCGGCCGCCCGTGTTGACGGAGCCCTGCCCATGAGGCCATGGGTGTGGCTCGGGAGGGAGCATTTATTTGCCCAGCACGCAGCGGGCGCTGGCTCAGTCTCCAGCCCCACACGTAGAACTACCCATCACGCTGATACTGGCTCTGTCTTTCCACGTATGGAAGTAAATCTGTGAACATTTCTCTGTTTGCAAATGCGGTCACGTAGGAAGTGAGGAAACGATTCTGCAGTCTCTGCAGTCACGGGCCCGGGACCACTCGAAGCCCAGCTCCCTGCTGGTTCTCGCTGTTGCCGTTGGTTTGCTAACATCAGATGCATTTCCCTTGGCTGCTTCTGCCCTTCCGGGATTGCTGGGGCTCTGAGGGCTGGCAGCCCACCATGGTTGTTGGAACACATTCACCAGGGGCCCGTAATTCACGTCCCACTGCCAGGCGGCTCTGAGCCACCTGTGGTACAGCGTGAGGTCCCCTCGGGCGGCCTGGGACAGTCATGCATTTGTCGCCGGTGGTTCAGGCCGCAGGAACCTGTTAAGGACCTCACAGTAGACAAGCTGAGCCTCACAAGCCATCCTGTAGTGACAGCTTTTCACCTCTGCTTCCAGACGGTGGGAAGTCCGAAAGGAGCACGGGGGACGCCAAGGTACGAACTCACCAGCACTCTGCTCGGCTTTCCTGGATACGGTGTGCGCCGTGTGCACACGTGGGAGTGTTCGCAACGCTGTGCACCGCTGATCTGCCGGGAGCCAGAAGTGGCTTCACTGGGATCTGCCGGGGCAGGGGTGGAAGCAGGCAGGTGCCGCACGCTGGTGGTTTGGAGAAGGGAACTCAGGTGGGCCAGTGTCTGCCGGGACCGCGCCCTGAGCCTTGGCGGAACCAGGGGCGCACGTGTGAGTCCGCCAAGCAAAGGGCGTCCGGGCTGGCGTGGGTCCCTGGTGTGAGGCTGCTCGGGCTGCGGCGACGTGGTGAGAGGCAGTAAAGTGGGAACCAGCATTCTGATTCCGGCTGCACTGGTTCCCGCACCCCGACCAGGGGGAGCTTGCAGGGCGTGGTGGCAGAGACCTTTGCAGTAGGGGCAGATCCTCCCTTCCCAGCCGCCCAGGGACTCTGTGGGTGTTTGGAGCCGAGTGGGCTCCTCCTTGGGCCAAAGCTGGAGCAGGTGGGTGGGGAGCCAGGGAGGAGGCGCTGAGGGAGCGGGCTTTCAGACCTGGCTCGGAAGGACGGTGGTTTTCCTTTCAGAAGCAATCTTAGGGTTTTGCAAGAAGGTGGTTTTAAAGTTTAATTTTTCTTTTTTTGGTACTGGGGATCAAACTCAGGACCTTGTGCTCGCGAGGCAGGCAGCAGAACCACTGGGCTAAATCTTTGGCCCTTAAAGTTTAATTTTAATGTGTGTACTTTTCCCACTCTCCAGATTCACCCTAAACTAGTGTTATTTTTCAGGCACCGGGAGAGAAATCCTTCTCTGTTCACAGCAACGCTGGGGCGGTCTCGTTTCAGGTACGGCTTACCGGGTAAGGTTGCGTAGACTCTGTCCGCCGTGGAACCCCGAGGCTGGCTCCCTCTGTCAGCCACAGACAAGCTGGCAAGCGGCTGTGTCTGCGCTCAAGTCCCAGGTCCCCAAGTGTGGACGTCGTGCTGAGTGTCCACCTTCCAGGGCAGGTCTGCTGGCCAGTCCACGGCCCCTGCCTCGTGTCCCACACAGTCACTGTCCCGAGAGGCCTTGGGCTGAGGGCGTGGTGGTTTGGAGAGGCGCTCCCGCACCCTGACCAGCTTCGCAGCACTGCCGCGGGGACAGGCAGTGGACGCTGTAGGGCTGCAGCCTGCCAGGCGGCCCTGCACTGCCAGTGTCGTATCTCAGGAGAGCGGAGGGCCCATCTCTGAGGGCTCTGATGGGGGCGCCCTGTGCAGGTCCGTACAAGTACCGAGCACAGCCCTGCCTTTCCCGGAGGCTCATGGGCAGCAGGCTCGTGTTCCCGTCTCCGGAACCCCCGCCACACCCACTGCTGGGATTGCCTTCAGCCTGGATTATTTTGCTCCTTCCGCACTGGTTGTGTTTCGTCGCTGTCGGGAAGAAGGGCTGACAGTGAGCAGGGCTGGTGCTGCACGTTCGCCCAGTCCTGGGCAGCGTCCCATCTGTCACCGGCCTGAAGCCCACGTCGTCTCCCTGACCCCCGCTCCTGTCCCTTCCCTGCCCACTCCACTTCCACCCTCAGGCCAGCTCGCCCTTCCTGCCGTGCTCTGGCCGTGGGCCCAGCCCGGTCCTGAGTCTTTCCGGCTGGCGTGGCGTCCTGGCCCCCTGAAGCCTGCTCGCTCTGTTCCCACTGGTCCCCTCCGCCCTGCCGCTTTCTCTCTGCTCTCCTGCCTCTGAGGCTTCTCTGAAACCTTTGCCTCAGTCTCGGCCTCCCTCGGGTCTGTCTTTAGAACTAAAAATTAATGTTTACAGAGGTTTCTGTTTCTCAACCTGAGTGGACTGTACAGGCAGGAGTTTGGGGCATAGTTTAACACGAGTGATCTCCACCGATCTGAGAACAGAGCCTGTCAGTAACCATCTGGGCTCAGGAGACGGAGCAGTGCCAGCCGCTCAGAAACCCTCCCAACTCTGTGGTAACCCCGAAATGCCACGTGCCGGGGTGCTGGGGAGGCTGAGCCAGGAGGGTCCGGAGGGCAGGGCCAGGCTGCCCTGCGAGCGTAGCTGGTTCAGTCTTAGCCTGAACTTCGCCGTGAGACCCCGCCTGCCTCCGAGCACAGCAGGGCAGCCTTCACCATCGCCTCCCTGCTCTGCTCTTTAGTTTATTTATTCGTAACCCTAAACAGTGTCTTTAAGACAGATCTCTTTTTATGCCTAGAACTTTTGCTGATAGTAAAATGTTCTTAGAATTGACCGAGGAGTCATCCTGTGTTGGTGTGTGGATTATTTCAGTTTACACTAAACTTCATTTGAACCTGTGAAACATAAGACAAATGGAGAAAATGTAGCTTATGTTACTGTTGTCTAAAATCATACATGTGAATTTTGATGAGGGGATTTTGCTCTTTTTCAACAATAAGATGAGCCTCCTTTCTTCTTGGGGAGTATTTTTACCTAAAGCACAAAATGATATGCTTGACGGAGAACTAGACAGCTCCGTCTCAGGTCATGGGCTGTGATGACGCTAGCAGGGAGGCGCGGATGGACTCCGGGTGCAGGCAGACGGCGCTTGCGGTACCGGAACACCGCTGTCCGCGTGCTCGGGCATTGTTAGAAAATATTGGGGAGGGACCGTAGGGCAAGGGCTCATCCGTTGAACTCTGCTCTGGGAGAGGGTGATCAGTTTGTTTTCTTCAGTCATCATTTATCCCTAAGCTCTAAAAACGAGGAGGGCAGTGCTTGCTCATAATCTAGCACCCGAGGCGGCCTGAGCAACAGAGTGAATTCAAGGCCAGTCCGAACTACCAAAAAGAAAAAGAAATCAGCAGCGGATTCGAGTACCTTTACATTTTTTTTCTTCACTTTCAGTTTTTCTTTAACATCAGCACGGATGATCAAGAAGGACTTTATAGTCTCTATTTTCATAAATGCCCGAGCAATGAGTGGCAGTCGAGTGACAAGTTTTCATTCAGCCTTGATGTAAGTATCACGTGGGGACTGTGATACGGGGATTTCGCCAGTGTAAAATCCAAGACATCAGCTTTTCTGTAAGAATGGTTTTCAGCTGGGCATGCTGGTGCATAAACTGCCCATAAAGTCCACACTGGGAGGGCGAGGCAGGAGGATCCCAAATTCAAGCCCGGCCCAGGCAGTTTGGCTGTAGCAGGACCCTGCCTCACCGTGAAAAGGGGCTGGCAATGTGGCTCGATGCAAAGGACCACCAAAAACGTCTCATTTTTGTGATGCCAGGGATTGAACCCAGGGCCTTGTGTGTGCTAGGCCAGCAGCCTACCACTGAGCTACATTTCCATCCGCCCAGCACAGGTTTCAGAAACACCTCGTGGAGAGAAAAGGGGTCAGGGGACCCTCTGTGGTGGGCGGGACGCCGGGCAGAGACCCCAAGTGGAAGGGAGTCCGGAGGGACTGGGCCACATTTCTGCTTCTGCCCGAGAATGGACAGCATGGTGGTCGCCGCGGTGCCGCTGTCCTCAGTGGGCACGAAGCCACTGAGATTCCAGCTCGAGAGAGGGACGTCTGTTCCCGAAGTGAACATCCCCCTCGTTGGTTTCAGATCAAGATCATCGAGAAGAACCCTGACAGCTACCTGTCCGCCGGGGAAATCCCGCTGCCCAAGCTCTACATCTCCATGGCCGCCTTCTTCTTCCTTGCTGGGACCATCTGGATCCACATCCTCAGGAAGCGGCGGTGAGCGGACACCCGGGCCGAGGCTGGTGCATCTCCCCTTTGCCCGGTTCTCCACTGGGAAGGGCCAACCGCTCGGGGCGCCCCATGCCTCTGTGCTGCCGCTGGCTCCTCCGATTGAGCCAGACACCTGCCCGACGTCTGGGGAGGACAGTGCAGGAGAGCCTGTGGCAGCAGACCCCTCCGTGGGCACTCCGGCCCCGCTGCCCGGCTCCGGGCCTCTGGCCCTCCTGGAGGAGGTCCGGGAGAGGAGGGAGCAGAACAGTACGGCCCAGTTAGGGAGCTAAGCGCATGTGAATTGCGTGGTTGCAGTTCAGGAGGTAACTCAGCCCGCGCTCCCTGGAGTGTCAGACACGGGGCCGGCCGTGCTGGCGCTGGCGCTGGTGCTGGCGGGTGCGGTTGCCGGAACCTATGTGTCGGGATGTCCTTTGCACCTGGCAGGTGGGACATCCACGTGGGGACAAGGTTATCAGGCAGTTGTTACACAGGAAGGAAGAATCCCACGCATTCGGGTCATAAAGGATTTTGAGGATTTTTTTTTAAAGAAACTCTTGCTTTTTCCTAGAAAAGTAGGAACCACAGGTCACAAGTGTGTGCTCTGTGATTTTCTGTCTGCCTTGCTTCACAGTGAGCCTTTTTCCTCAGCTGTGAAACTGCGGCAGTAATAATCACCCTGCCTTCCTCCGAGTGCTTTTTTTTTTTCTTTTTCTTGTTTCTCTTTTGATTTGTGGCACTTGGGGTGGAACCAGGGCCTTCACACCAAGCTCCCTCCTCAGTCCCTGCCCCGTTTCGAGCCACAGTCTTGCTAACTTGCCCAGGCTGGGCCTGAGCTTGCAGTCCTCCTGCCTCAGCCTACCAGAGTGTGGGGATTACAGGCATGTGCTGGCACACTTGAGATCCTTAAATCTGTGATTTAAGCTGAGGGAGCTTTGCAAATCAGGGTGCTACACAAACAAAACCGCTTACCCGCCAGGTGTTGGGTGTCATTTTTATTTCCTTGTACTCGGGTCCCCAGTGTGAAATTGTGGCGAGTTTCTAGTGTGTGGTTACATGAGGCTGCTGCATTTTTCTTACGTCCGGTGCTTAGCTTCTTGCTGACATGTGTGTCGTCTCCTCCCAGAACGTTGCAGTGGAAGTGCCGTGCTTTGCAGGAGCCTCAGAGCCCGCTGAGAGACGCGGCCAGCGTCGCCTGTCTGAGCTGGGGCCTGTGGCTGGCTGCCAGGCTCCTTTCAGCTCTGTGTGGCAGCCCAGGGCCCGGGCCCAGGGACTCAGCGGTGGCTCTGGAGTCTGGTGTGTGCTCAGCTCAGCTCAGCTCCTCTCCTGGCAGCACACGGGGTAGGCGGGCACCCCATTTTCAGAAGAGGCTGTGAGGGAGATCAGTGTTGGGGCCCAGGCGGCCCTGGCTTCCACTTCGGCCCATAAGTCAGGGTGGCCCGGATGTGTGGGTGAGGGTGGTTTGCAGGCGGAGTGACTCTCAGGCCATGCAGCAGTGACCGACTGCCCGGCCTTCGCTGCCTTTCCGACCTGCACGTCACGGGTGTGGGAGCAGGATGTACCAGGGAAGTCAGCCCGGAAGGCCAGTGCACGTGGCCCCTCTGACCCTGCCCTTCCTTTCCTGGCCCTCTCCCTCCCATCCCTGCCGGCCACGGGTGCCCCGAGAGCGCTCAGCAGACAGCCTGGGTGTTTGTGGATTCTCGCAGGTGCCTATCAGTGTCACGTGTGCTTTAGATCGATGCGGACCGTGCGGCCTGTAGTGTGCTCTTCCCACCCAGCCGCACCGCGGCACGCGCCCAGCCGGGCCTTGGGAGCAGAGCAGACCGGGAGGGGGGTGCTGGTCACTAAGGTAAAAAAGTCAACTTATAAAATAATAAATTTGATGGAGAGAAAAAAACAATGAAAACACAGAGAAATGTGAGATTTTTGTTAAACTTCAATCAAGGAAAAGCTGCCAAGAAAAGTGACAGAGTCTTCGTGGCCGGAAAGAAGCAGGAAAGGAGGAGAAGAACCGCCACATGTGAACTGGTTGAACCACAGCTGGCGGAGTTGTGTTCTGCAGGTAGTGCTGGTCACGCCTGCCCCAGCCCTCGAGAGTGCCCGTCTGCCCTGTGCGCCCACACTGCGCCCGAGTGTCTGCTCGCCCGCTGGCTTTGCGGCTCTCTGGTGTTGGCCATGCGCCTGTGTCGCTGCCATTTCCTGTCGGGTTTCTGTCCTTGTGTGTGCAGTGCCGGCCCTCCTGCATCCTACCCACTGCCGGCTCCCCCAGGGCTTAGACTCTGCGGCGCTGTAGCGGAATGAGAATCTGACTTTGTTTCTGGGTGGTGCCCTTTGAGCGGGCCTTTCCTGCTCCGAGATCATGGGGTGTGTAGTGCTGCCTGCTGAAACGCGTCCTCATCTCCGGAGAGGCGGAAGATGTCTCCTTTCCTCTGGTCCGGTCCTGTGGGAGCACTGTCCTCTGTCCTCTGTCCTCTGTCCTGTCGGCTCCTCTGCAGGACAGGGACACCGCGCTGCCACCCTGCTCGCTGCTGTGGCATCGTGGATGCTCCTTCCCCGTCACTCGCGCCCTTTGTATACTCCGCGAGTTCTTCTCCACGACGGCCTCGCGAGTCCTGGGAGGTGGGGGCTTGCGGGTGTGGCGGGCCTGCGAGGGAAGCACCGACCACCTCCTGCTCCTTGCGCTGTTCTCCTGCACACGCACACGCACACACACACTCGCCCCTGGCTGCACTGTTTCCACACCTGTCTGCCTCATCCTGCCTCATCCCGTGAGGCTTCCCGGGAGGACACTGTCGTGGTGCAGTTCTCCACCTGGTCGGGACTCAGCTGTTGTTTCTCTGAACCCATCGAGTTCAGTCATCTGTCAGAGACGCCTGAGTCATCTACCTGAGACCACTGCTACTACACAAAGTGCCGGGCATGGGGCACAGCTGTCATCCCCGCACTCAGGAGGCTGAGGCAGGAGGGTCACAAGTTCAAGGCCAGGCCAGGATACATAGTGAGCCAAGGCCGCCCTGCAGTGTGTAGCGGAAGCTTGTCTGTGGATAGGTAAATAAAACCCGCCCATCTGTACCTCCGTCCTTCACATTTGTGGCTTGCGTTTTTGGTGCATCCTGCCCGCTTAGAGACACACCTGGGCTTGGGCCATCCTGGGAACCTTCTGCTGACTCCTCCTCTGCTTTTGTAGGAACGACGTGTTCAAGATCCACTGGCTGATGGCGGCCCTCCCTTTCACCAAGTCCCTCTCCTTGGTGTTCCACGCGGTGAGTATTAGCGTCCTGAGCGTGGCTTGCGCTGTGCCTGTGTGAGTGAGGGGTGACTTAGTCCCCGTCTCGGTAGCATTTTTAAAGGGCAGGTAGCGTAGCGGTAGAACACCTGCCTAACACACAGGCCCTGGGCTCCAGTCCAGAACCGCCAGAACACCAGCCAGAGCAGGGCGGAGCGGAGTTGAGCTTCAGCTATGAGTCTCAAGGACACTTGGAGGCCGTGGGGAGACTGCACGAGGTGTTCATAGGCCGCCCTGGGCTCCCTGCTGCGCTCAAAGGTGACATCAGGGAGAAGCGAGAGGGTCTGGGTACAGAGTCGGGAAGCGACAGTCAGGCCAGGGGGCGTAGCTCAGTGGCGCCGCGCCTGCCTTCCAAGCGCAAGGTCCCGAGTTCGATCCCTGGAACTGGGAAGAAAAAAAAAAACAAACAAAAAAGGACAGTGACTGAGACAGTGAGAGTCTCTTTGGAGTCGCATAGGTAGGGAGTGAGTCACTTCAGCATCTTTTTTCCTGTGGGTACTAGACATTGAACTCGGGGCCTTCGCCCTGACCTCCATCCCCAGCTCTTTTTAGTTTCTACTTTGAGACAGGCTCTGGTTAAGTTGCTCAACTGGGACTCAAACTTGTGACCCTCCCGCCTCTGCCTCAGTGCTGGGACTGTAGGCAAATGCCACCGCGTCTGGCTCCACATAGGATTCAGAGAGAACCGAAGGGTGTGTGTTGCTGTCAGCCTGGGGTTCCACCGGGAGCCATCGGGGGCACTGCTGAACCTTGCCACTTTAGTTAGCAGCACTGGTGGCCTCAAGTGTCTCTAAATGACAAGGGCTTTTTTTAAAAGGAAAAATAGTTGAAGCCAGGTGATTAAACGTAGACTTTTTTCCCCCATGTTGGCTGATTTGTCTGCCCTGTAAGCGGCAGAGGTGTGGAGGATAAAGTTCTTGGCTGGAATGTTGCAAAGACCTTGGGGTGTTGAAACCCGGGAGGTTTTTAAGGAGAGCAAGGCAGCTGCTTGCCAGTGATGATTTGATCCGGGATCCCTGGCTGGGCTGTGGTGGCGGCCTGGCGAGGGGCTGAGGGAGGACTCCTGCCGGGCGCTGCCTGCTCCTCTGTGCACTGGGCAAGGCCCAGTCTGCCCCTCTGACCCGCAGCTGTTGCTTTCAGATCGACTACCACTACATCTCCTCCCAGGGCTTCCCGATCGAGGGCTGGGCCGTGGTGTACTACATCACGCACCTGTAAGTGCGGGCGCGCTGGCCGG